>NC_090921.1:13669599-13976745 GCF_040938575.1 Ambystoma mexicanum | reverse complement strand
TTCAATTCCCGGTGAGGGAGGTCAGATCTTTTCTAGGTTTTTTTTGGTTCTAAAAATGTTTGGGAAGCGAAGGTTCAGGAACATTGCCGGTAGGGAGAGTAAGCTCTTTAAAGGCATGCAATGAGATGTGTTTTTCTTTATTTCTGCATATTTCTGTAGCTAGCTGCATTCTTTCAGTCAACATCCCGCCCCATTTAGTGCTCACGTTTTTAAAGAAGTCCACCATTAGCCCGCAGTGTAAGCCTACCCGGGGCCTCCGCCGATGGTCCATGGTGTGTGGGATCCTTACTGGACCAACCCCAGCCGTAACGCAAATCTTAGCTTTGTCTCATTCGACCCCTAACTCGACCCAAGGAGCTACTGCAAACTCTTAGCCTAACACTAGCCCTAAATGAAAGACGCCTATTGTCCTCACATGTGGGATTTTGTTCTCGCTGCTAGTGCATACGAAACTTGGTTCCGACGTGTCCAGGAGTGGGAGAATTACCAGGGACCTTGCAATCTCGTGCCTGGGGGTTTCTAAGCTGGGCATAGGAGCTCCACTGGATGGAGCCAAGTGTCTTGAACTGAGTTTTTGTGATGCAGCAGGAAAAGGCGCTGCAAAAAGGAGCAACTACCAAGGCAAAGAGATGTGCATTCATTAGGGCATCGTGTCGGCAGATTTGTGGCCCTGCCAAGCACGTGTTTATTGACAGGATCGTGAACGCATGTCCGTTTTCAGTGAACAGTGATTTATGCTTTACCCTTTTTTGGTGAAAACGCACACGAGTCAGATGTGTGCTTTCAGTCTGGGTGTTCAGAAAAGCAAGAATTCATAAACACATGCCATTCCCTGGCTCCCAATTGTCCTGTCTGTACACGTGGCATGAAGATAAAAAAGAAACAGCTATTGGCAGCGGTGGGATTCGAACCCACGCCTCCAAAGAGACTGGAGCCTAAATCCAGCGCCTTAGACCGCTCGGCCACGCTACCCTGCTGGTACTGAAACGAGAGCCTCTGAGACCTGTATTTTTTTAGGGATTGGCTGGTTTGGCCATTAATTCAAAATCAAAGCAAAGCATGAACTTGGATTGAATTCTAGCACTGGCTGTGCAAAGCCCGAACTGAACAATAAAGCACACTTGTCAGCCTGAAATTGAAATGTCACCTTTCGGGAGTGCTCTGTTCAACAGCAGTCTGGTAGCCTAGTGGTCAATGTCAGCACCCCTCCATCCAGCAGTCTTGAGTTCAATTCCCGGTGAGGGAGGTCAGATCTTTTCTAGGTTTTTTTTGGTTCTAAAAATGTTTGGGAAGCGAAGGTTCAGGAACATTGCCGGTAGGGAGAGTAAGCTCTTTAAAGGCATGCAATGAGATGTGTTTTTCTTTATTTCTGCATATTTCTGTAGCTAGCTGCATTCTTTCAGTCAACATCCCGCCCCATTTAGTGCTCACGTTTTTAAAGAAGTCCACCATTAGCCCGCAGTGTAAGCCTACCCGGGGCCTCCGCCGATGGTCCATGGTGTGTGGGATCCTTACTGGACCAACCCCAGCCGTAACGCAAATCTTAGCTTTGTCTCATTCGACCCCTAACTCGACCCAAGGAGCTACTGCAAACTCTTAGCCTAACACTAGCCCTAAATGAAAGACGCCTATTGTCCTCACATGTGGGATTTTGTTCTCGCTGCTAGTGCATACGAAACTTGGTTCCGACGTGTCCAGGAGTGGGAGAATTACCAGGGACCTTGCAATCTCGTGCCTGGGGGTTTCTAAGCTGGGCATAGGAGCTCCACTGGATGGAGCCAAGTGTCTTGAACTGAGTTTTTGTGATGCAGCAGGAAAAGGCGCTGCAAAAAGGAGCAACTACCAAGGCAAAGAGATGTGCATTCATTAGGGCATCGTGTCGGCAGATTTGTGGCCCTGCCAAGCACGTGTTTATTGACAGGATCGTGAACGCATGTCCGTTTTCAGTGAACAGTGATTTATGCTTTACCCTTTTTTGGTGAAAACGCACACGAGTCAGATGTGTGCTTTCAGTCTGGGTGTTCAGAAAAGCAAGAATTCATAAACACATGCCATTCCCTGGCTCCCAATTGTCCTGTCTGTACACGTGGCATGAAGATAAAAAAGAAACAGCTATTGGCAGCGGTGGGATTCGAACCCACGCCTCCAAAGAGACTGGAGCCTAAATCCAGCGCCTTAGACCGCTCGGCCACGCTACCCTGCTGGTACTGAAACGAGAGCCTCTGAGACCTGTATTTTTTTAGGGATTGGCTGGTTTGGCCATTAATTCAAAATCAAAGCAAAGCATGAACTTGGATTGAATTCTAGCACTGGCTGTGCAAAGCCCGAACTGAACAATAAAGCACACTTGTCAGCCTGAAATTGAAATGTCACCTTTCGGGAGTGCTCTGTTCGACAGCAGTCTGGTAGCCTAGTGGTCAATGTCAGCACCCCTCCATCCAGCAGTCTTGAGTTCAATTCCCGGTGAGGGAGGTCAGATCTTTTCTAGGTTTTTTTTGGTTCTAAAAATGTTTGGGAAGCGAAGGTTCAGGAACATTGCCGGTAGGGAGAGTAAGCTCTTTAAAGGCATGCAATGAGATGTGTTTTTCTTTATTTCTGCATATTTCTGTAGCTAGCTGCATTCTTTCAGTCAACATCCCGCCCCATTTAGTGCTCACGTTTTTAAAGAAGTCCACCATTAGCCCGCAGTGTAAGCCTACCCGGGGCCTCCGCCGATGGTCCATGGTGTGTGGGATCCTTACTGGACCAACCCCAGCCGTAACGCAAATCTTAGCTTTGTCTCATTCGACCCCTAACTCGACCCAAGGAGCTACTGCAAACTCTTAGCCTAACACTAGCCCTAAATGAAAGACGCCTATTGTCCTCACATGTGGGATTTTGTTCTCGCTGCTAGTGCATACGAAACTTGGTTCCGACGTGTCCAGGAGTGGGAGAATTACCAGGGACCTTGCAATCTCGTGCCTGGGGGTTTCTAAGCTGGGCATAGGAGCTCCACTGGATGGAGCCAAGTGTCTTGAACTGAGTTTTTGTGATGCAGCAGGAAAAGGCGCTGCAAAAAGGAGCAACTACCAAGGCAAAGAGATGTGCATTCATTAGGGCATCGTGTCGGCAGATTTGTGGCCCTGCCAAGCACGTGTTTATTGACAGGATCGTGAACGCATGTCCGTTTTCAGTGAACAGTGATTTATGCTTTACCCTTTTTTGGTGAAAACGCACACGAGTCAGATGTGTGCTTTCAGTCTGGGTGTTCAGAAAAGCAAGAATTCATAAACACATGCCATTCCCTGGCTCCCAATTGTCCTGTCTGTACACGTGGCATGAAGATAAAAAAGAAACAGCTATTGGCAGCGGTGGGATTCGAACCCACGCCTCCAAAGAGACTGGAGCCTAAATCCAGCGCCTTAGACCGCTCGGCCACGCTACCCTGCTGGTACTGAAACGAGAGCCTCTGAGACCTGTATTTTTTTAGGGATTGGCTGGTTTGGCCATTAATTCAAAATCAAAGCAAAGCATGAACTTGGATTGAATTCTAGCACTGGCTGTGCAAAGCCCGAACTGAACAATAAAGCACACTTGTCAGCCTGAAATTGAAATGTCACCTTTCGGGAGTGCTCTGTTCAACAGCAGTCTGGTAGCCTAGTGGTCAATGTCAGCACCCCTCCATCCAGCAGTCTTGAGTTCAATTCCCGGTGAGGGAGGTCAGATCTTTTCTAGGTTTTTTTTGGTTCTAAAAATGTTTGGGAAGCGAAGGTTCAGGAACATTGCCGGTAGGGAGAGTAAGCTCTTTAAAGGCATGCAATGAGATGTGTTTTTCTTTATTTCTGCATATTTCTGTAGCTAGCTGCATTCTTTCAGTCAACATCCCGCCCCATTTAGTGCTCACGTTTTTAAAGAAGTCCACCATTAGCCCGCAGTGTAAGCCTACCCGGGGCCTCCGCCGATGGTCCATGGTGTGTGGGATCCTTACTGGACCAACCCCAGCCGTAACGCAAATCTTAGCTTTGTCTCATTCGACCCCTAACTCGACCCAAGGAGCTACTGCAAACTCTTAGCCTAACACTAGCCCTAAATGAAAGACGCCTATTGTCCTCACATGTGGGATTTTGTTCTCGCTGCTAGTGCATACGAAACTTGGTTCCGACGTGTCCAGGAGTGGGAGAATTACCAGGGACCTTGCAATCTCGTGCCTGGGGGTTTCTAAGCTGGGCATAGGAGCTCCACTGGATGGAGCCAAGTGTCTTGAACTGAGTTTTTGTGATGCAGCAGGAAAAGGCGCTGCAAAAAGGAGCAACTACCAAGGCAAAGAGATGTGCATTCATTAGGGCATCGTGTCGGCAGATTTGTGGCCCTGCCAAGCACGTGTTTATTGACAGGATCGTGAACGCATGTCCGTTTTCAGTGAACAGTGATTTATGCTTTACCCTTTTTTGGTGAAAACGCACACGAGTCAGATGTGTGCTTTCAGTCTGGGTGTTCAGAAAAGCAAGAATTCATAAACACATGCCATTCCCTGGCTCCCAATTGTCCTGTCTGTACACGTGGCATGAAGATAAAAAAGAAACAGCTATTGGCAGCGGTGGGATTCGAACCCACGCCTCCAAAGAGACTGGAGCCTAAATCCAGCGCCTTAGACCGCTCGGCCACGCTACCCTGCTGGTACTGAAACGAGAGCCTCTGAGACCTGTATTTTTTTAGGGATTGGCTGGTTTGGCCATTAATTCAAAATCAAAGCAAAGCATGAACTTGGATTGAATTCTAGCACTGGCTGTGCAAAGCCCGAACTGAACAATAAAGCACACTTGTCAGCCTGAAATTGAAATGTCACCTTTCGGGAGTGCTCTGTTCGACAGCAGTCTGGTAGCCTAGTGGTCAATGTCAGCACCCCTCCATCCAGCAGTCTTGAGTTCAATTCCCGGTGAGGGAGGTCAGATCTTTTCTAGGTTTTTTTTGGTTCTAAAAATGTTTGGGAAGCGAAGGTTCAGGAACATTGCCGGTAGGGAGAGTAAGCTCTTTAAAGGCATGCAATGAGATGTGTTTTTCTTTATTTCTGCATATTTCTGTAGCTAGCTGCATTCTTTCAGTCAACATCCCGCCCCATTTAGTGCTCACGTTTTTAAAGAAGTCCACCATTAGCCCGCAGTGTAAGCCTACCCGGGGCCTCCGCCGATGGTCCATGGTGTGTGGGATCCTTACTGGACCAACCCCAGCCGTAACGCAAATCTTAGCTTTGTCTCATTCGACCCCTAACTCGACCCAAGGAGCTACTGCAAACTCTTAGCCTAACACTAGCCCTAAATGAAAGACGCCTATTGTCCTCACATGTGGGATTTTGTTCTCGCTGCTAGTGCATACGAAACTTGGTTCCGACGTGTCCAGGAGTGGGAGAATTACCAGGGACCTTGCAATCTCGTGCCTGGGGGTTTCTAAGCTGGGCATAGGAGCTCCACTGGATGGAGCCAAGTGTCTTGAACTGAGTTTTTGTGATGCAGCAGGAAAAGGCGCTGCAAAAAGGAGCAACTACCAAGGCAAAGAGATGTGCATTCATTAGGGCATCGTGTCGGCAGATTTGTGGCCCTGCCAAGCACGTGTTTATTGACAGGATCGTGAACGCATGTCCGTTTTCAGTGAACAGTGATTTATGCTTTACCCTTTTTTGGTGAAAACGCACACGAGTCAGATGTGTGCTTTCAGTCTGGGTGTTCAGAAAAGCAAGAATTCATAAACACATGCCATTCCCTGGCTCCCAATTGTCCTGTCTGTACACGTGGCATGAAGATAAAAAAGAAACAGCTATTGGCAGCGGTGGGATTCGAACCCACGCCTCCAAAGAGACTGGAGCCTAAATCCAGCGCCTTAGACCGCTCGGCCACGCTACCCTGCTGGTACTGAAACGAGAGCCTCTGAGACCTGTATTTTTTTAGGGATTGGCTGGTTTGGCCATTAATTCAAAATCAAAGCAAAGCATGAACTTGGATTGAATTCTAGCACTGGCTGTGCAAAGCCCGAACTGAACAATAAAGCACACTTGTCAGCCTGAAATTGAAATGTCACCTTTCGGGAGTGCTCTGTTCGACAGCAGTCTGGTAGCCTAGTGGTCAATGTCAGCACCCCTCCATCCAGCAGTCTTGAGTTCAATTCCCGGTGAGGGAGGTCAGATCTTTTCTAGGTTTTTTTTGGTTCTAAAAATGTTTGGGAAGCGAAGGTTCAGGAACATTGCCGGTAGGGAGAGTAAGCTCTTTAAAGGCATGCAATGAGATGTGTTTTTCTTTATTTCTGCATATTTCTGTAGCTAGCTGCATTCTTTCAGTCAACATCCCGCCCCATTTAGTGCTCACGTTTTTAAAGAAGTCCACCATTAGCCCGCAGTGTAAGCCTACCCGGGGCCTCCGCCGATGGTCCATGGTGTGTGGGATCCTTACTGGACCAACCCCAGCCGTAACGCAAATCTTAGCTTTGTCTCATTCGACCCCTAACTCGACCCAAGGAGCTACTGCAAACTCTTAGCCTAACACTAGCCCTAAATGAAAGACGCCTATTGTCCTCACATGTGGGATTTTGTTCTCGCTGCTAGTGCATACGAAACTTGGTTCCGACGTGTCCAGGAGTGGGAGAATTACCAGGGACCTTGCAATCTCGTGCCTGGGGGTTTCTAAGCTGGGCATAGGAGCTCCACTGGATGGAGCCAAGTGTCTTGAACTGAGTTTTTGTGATGCAGCAGGAAAAGGCGCTGCAAAAAGGAGCAACTACCAAGGCAAAGAGATGTGCATTCATTAGGGCATCGTGTCGGCAGATTTGTGGCCCTGCCAAGCACGTGTTTATTGACAGGATCGTGAACGCATGTCCGTTTTCAGTGAACAGTGATTTATGCTTTACCCTTTTTTGGTGAAAACGCACACGAGTCAGATGTGTGCTTTCAGTCTGGGTGTTCAGAAAAGCAAGAATTCATAAACACATGCCATTCCCTGGCTCCCAATTGTCCTGTCTGTACACGTGGCATGAAGATAAAAAAGAAACAGCTATTGGCAGCGGTGGGATTCGAACCCACGCCTCCAAAGAGACTGGAGCCTAAATCCAGCGCCTTAGACCGCTCGGCCACGCTACCCTGCTGGTACTGAAACGAGAGCCTCTGAGACCTGTATTTTTTTAGGGATTGGCTGGTTTGGCCATTAATTCAAAATCAAAGCAAAGCATGAACTTGGATTGAATTCTAGCACTGGCTGTGCAAAGCCCGAACTGAACAATAAAGCACACTTGTCAGCCTGAAATTGAAATGTCACCTTTCGGGAGTGCTCTGTTCGACAGCAGTCTGGTAGCCTAGTGGTCAATGTCAGCACCCCTCCATCCAGCAGTCTTGAGTTCAATTCCCGGTGAGGGAGGTCAGATCTTTTCTAGGTTTTTTTTGGTTCTAAAAATGTTTGGGAAGCGAAGGTTCAGGAACATTGCCGGTAGGGAGAGTAAGCTCTTTAAAGGCATGCAATGAGATGTGTTTTTCTTTATTTCTGCATATTTCTGTAGCTAGCTGCATTCTTTCAGTCAACATCCCGCCCCATTTAGTGCTCACGTTTTTAAAGAAGTCCACCATTAGCCCGCAGTGTAAGCCTACCCGGGGCCTCCGCCGATGGTCCATGGTGTGTGGGATCCTTACTGGACCAACCCCAGCCGTAACGCAAATCTTAGCTTTGTCTCATTCGACCCCTAACTCGACCCAAGGAGCTACTGCAAACTCTTAGCCTAACACTAGCCCTAAATGAAAGACGCCTATTGTCCTCACATGTGGGATTTTGTTCTCGCTGCTAGTGCATACGAAACTTGGTTCCGACGTGTCCAGGAGTGGGAGAATTACCAGGGACCTTGCAATCTCGTGCCTGGGGGTTTCTAAGCTGGGCATAGGAGCTCCACTGGATGGAGCCAAGTGTCTTGAACTGAGTTTTTGTGATGCAGCAGGAAAAGGCGCTGCAAAAAGGAGCAACTACCAAGGCAAAGAGATGTGCATTCATTAGGGCATCGTGTCGGCAGATTTGTGGCCCTGCCAAGCACGTGTTTATTGACAGGATCGTGAACGCATGTCCGTTTTCAGTGAACAGTGATTTATGCTTTACCCTTTTTTGGTGAAAACGCACACGAGTCAGATGTGTGCTTTCAGTCTGGGTGTTCAGAAAAGCAAGAATTCATAAACACATGCCATTCCCTGGCTCCCAATTGTCCTGTCTGTACACGTGGCATGAAGATAAAAAAGAAACAGCTATTGGCAGCGGTGGGATTCGAACCCACGCCTCCAAAGAGACTGGAGCCTAAATCCAGCGCCTTAGACCGCTCGGCCACGCTACCCTGCTGGTACTGAAACGAGAGCCTCTGAGACCTGTATTTTTTTAGGGATTGGCTGGTTTGGCCATTAATTCAAAATCAAAGCAAAGCATGAACTTGGATTGAATTCTAGCACTGGCTGTGCAAAGCCCGAACTGAACAATAAAGCACACTTGTCAGCCTGAAATTGAAATGTCACCTTTCGGGAGTGCTCTGTTCGACAGCAGTCTGGTAGCCTAGTGGTCAATGTCAGCACCCCTCCATCCAGCAGTCTTGAGTTCAATTCCCGGTGAGGGAGGTCAGATCTTTTCTAGGTTTTTTTTGGTTCTAAAAATGTTTGGGAAGCGAAGGTTCAGGAACATTGCCGGTAGGGAGAGTAAGCTCTTTAAAGGCATGCAATGAGATGTGTTTTTCTTTATTTCTGCATATTTCTGTAGCTAGCTGCATTCTTTCAGTCAACATCCCGCCCCATTTAGTGCTCACGTTTTTAAAGAAGTCCACCATTAGCCCGCAGTGTAAGCCTACCCGGGGCCTCCGCCGATGGTCCATGGTGTGTGGGATCCTTACTGGACCAACCCCAGCCGTAACGCAAATCTTAGCTTTGTCTCATTCGACCCCTAACTCGACCCAAGGAGCTACTGCAAACTCTTAGCCTAACACTAGCCCTAAATGAAAGACGCCTATTGTCCTCACATGTGGGATTTTGTTCTCGCTGCTAGTGCATACGAAACTTGGTTCCGACGTGTCCAGGAGTGGGAGAATTACCAGGGACCTTGCAATCTCGTGCCTGGGGGTTTCTAAGCTGGGCATAGGAGCTCCACTGGATGGAGCCAAGTGTCTTGAACTGAGTTTTTGTGATGCAGCAGGAAAAGGCGCTGCAAAAAGGAGCAACTACCAAGGCAAAGAGATGTGCATTCATTAGGGCATCGTGTCGGCAGATTTGTGGCCCTGCCAAGCACGTGTTTATTGACAGGATCGTGAACGCATGTCCGTTTTCAGTGAACAGTGATTTATGCTTTACCCTTTTTTGGTGAAAACGCACACGAGTCAGATGTGTGCTTTCAGTCTGGGTGTTCAGAAAAGCAAGAATTCATAAACACATGCCATTCCCTGGCTCCCAATTGTCCTGTCTGTACACGTGGCATGAAGATAAAAAAGAAACAGCTATTGGCAGCGGTGGGATTCGAACCCACGCCTCCAAAGAGACTGGAGCCTAAATCCAGCGCCTTAGACCGCTCGGCCACGCTACCCTGCTGGTACTGAAACGAGAGCCTCTGAGACCTGTATTTTTTTAGGGATTGGCTGGTTTGGCCATTAATTCAAAATCAAAGCAAAGCATGAACTTGGATTGAATTCTAGCACTGGCTGTGCAAAGCCCGAACTGAACAATAAAGCACACTTGTCAGCCTGAAATTGAAATGTCACCTTTCGGGAGTGCTCTGTTCGACAGCAGTCTGGTAGCCTAGTGGTCAATGTCAGCACCCCTCCATCCAGCAGTCTTGAGTTCAATTCCCGGTGAGGGAGGTCAGATCTTTTCTAGGTTTTTTTTGGTTCTAAAAATGTTTGGGAAGCGAAGGTTCAGGAACATTGCCGGTAGGGAGAGTAAGCTCTTTAAAGGCATGCAATGAGATGTGTTTTTCTTTATTTCTGCATATTTCTGTAGCTAGCTGCATTCTTTCAGTCAACATCCCGCCCCATTTAGTGCTCACGTTTTTAAAGAAGTCCACCATTAGCCCGCAGTGTAAGCCTACCCGGGGCCTCCGCCGATGGTCCATGGTGTGTGGGATCCTTACTGGACCAACCCCAGCCGTAACGCAAATCTTAGCTTTGTCTCATTCGACCCCTAACTCGACCCAAGGAGCTACTGCAAACTCTTAGCCTAACACTAGCCCTAAATGAAAGACGCCTATTGTCCTCACATGTGGGATTTTGTTCTCGCTGCTAGTGCATACGAAACTTGGTTCCGACGTGTCCAGGAGTGGGAGAATTACCAGGGACCTTGCAATCTCGTGCCTGGGGGTTTCTAAGCTGGGCATAGGAGCTCCACTGGATGGAGCCAAGTGTCTTGAACTGAGTTTTTGTGATGCAGCAGGAAAAGGCGCTGCAAAAAGGAGCAACTACCAAGGCAAAGAGATGTGCATTCATTAGGGCATCGTGTCGGCAGATTTGTGGCCCTGCCAAGCACGTGTTTATTGACAGGATCGTGAACGCATGTCCGTTTTCAGTGAACAGTGATTTATGCTTTACCCTTTTTTGGTGAAAACGCACACGAGTCAGATGTGTGCTTTCAGTCTGGGTGTTCAGAAAAGCAAGAATTCATAAACACATGCCATTCCCTGGCTCCCAATTGTCCTGTCTGTACACGTGGCATGAAGATAAAAAAGAAACAGCTATTGGCAGCGGTGGGATTCGAACCCACGCCTCCAAAGAGACTGGAGCCTAAATCCAGCGCCTTAGACCGCTCGGCCACGCTACCCTGCTGGTACTGAAACGAGAGCCTCTGAGACCTGTATTTTTTTAGGGATTGGCTGGTTTGGCCATTAATTCAAAATCAAAGCAAAGCATGAACTTGGATTGAATTCTAGCACTGGCTGTGCAAAGCCCGAACTGAACAATAAAGCACACTTGTCAGCCTGAAATTGAAATGTCACCTTTCGGGAGTGCTCTGTTCAACAGCAGTCTGGTAGCCTAGTGGTCAATGTCAGCACCCCTCCATCCAGCAGTCTTGAGTTCAATTCCCGGTGAGGGAGGTCAGATCTTTTCTAGGTTTTTTTTGGTTCTAAAAATGTTTGGGAAGCGAAGGTTCAGGAACATTGCCGGTAGGGAGAGTAAGCTCTTTAAAGGCATGCAATGAGATGTGTTTTTCTTTATTTCTGCATATTTCTGTAGCTAGCTGCATTCTTTCAGTCAACATCCCGCCCCATTTAGTGCTCACGTTTTTAAAGAAGTCCACCATTAGCCCGCAGTGTAAGCCTACCCGGGGCCTCCGCCGATGGTCCATGGTGTGTGGGATCCTTACTGGACCAACCCCAGCCGTAACGCAAATCTTAGCTTTGTCTCATTCGACCCCTAACTCGACCCAAGGAGCTACTGCAAACTCTTAGCCTAACACTAGCCCTAAATGAAAGACGCCTATTGTCCTCACATGTGGGATTTTGTTCTCGCTGCTAGTGCATACGAAACTTGGTTCCGACGTGTCCAGGAGTGGGAGAATTACCAGGGACCTTGCAATCTCGTGCCTGGGGGTTTCTAAGCTGGGCATAGGAGCTCCACTGGATGGAGCCAAGTGTCTTGAACTGAGTTTTTGTGATGCAGCAGGAAAAGGCGCTGCAAAAAGGAGCAACTACCAAGGCAAAGAGATGTGCATTCATTAGGGCATCGTGTCGGCAGATTTGTGGCCCTGCCAAGCACGTGTTTATTGACAGGATCGTGAACGCATGTCCGTTTTCAGTGAACAGTGATTTATGCTTTACCCTTTTTTGGTGAAAACGCACACGAGTCAGATGTGTGCTTTCAGTCTGGGTGTTCAGAAAAGCAAGAATTCATAAACACATGCCATTCCCTGGCTCCCAATTGTCCTGTCTGTACACGTGGCATGAAGATAAAAAAGAAACAGCTATTGGCAGCGGTGGGATTCGAACCCACGCCTCCAAAGAGACTGGAGCCTAAATCCAGCGCCTTAGACCGCTCGGCCACGCTACCCTGCTGGTACTGAAACGAGAGCCTCTGAGACCTGTATTTTTTTAGGGATTGGCTGGTTTGGCCATTAATTCAAAATCAAAGCAAAGCATGAACTTGGATTGAATTCTAGCACTGGCTGTGCAAAGCCCGAACTGAACAATAAAGCACACTTGTCAGCCTGAAATTGAAATGTCACCTTTCGGGAGTGCTCTGTTCAACAGCAGTCTGGTAGCCTAGTGGTCAATGTCAGCACCCCTCCATCCAGCAGTCTTGAGTTCAATTCCCGGTGAGGGAGGTCAGATCTTTTCTAGGTTTTTTTTGGTTCTAAAAATGTTTGGGAAGCGAAGGTTCAGGAACATTGCCGGTAGGGAGAGTAAGCTCTTTAAAGGCATGCAATGAGATGTGTTTTTCTTTATTTCTGCATATTTCTGTAGCTAGCTGCATTCTTTCAGTCAACATCCCGCCCCATTTAGTGCTCACGTTTTTAAAGAAGTCCACCATTAGCCCGCAGTGTAAGCCTACCCGGGGCCTCCGCCGATGGTCCATGGTGTGTGGGATCCTTACTGGACCAACCCCAGCCGTAACGCAAATCTTAGCTTTGTCTCATTCGACCCCTAACTCGACCCAAGGAGCTACTGCAAACTCTTAGCCTAACACTAGCCCTAAATGAAAGACGCCTATTGTCCTCACATGTGGGATTTTGTTCTCGCTGCTAGTGCATACGAAACTTGGTTCCGACGTGTCCAGGAGTGGGAGAATTACCAGGGACCTTGCAATCTCGTGCCTGGGGGTTTCTAAGCTGGGCATAGGAGCTCCACTGGATGGAGCCAAGTGTCTTGAACTGAGTTTTTGTGATGCAGCAGGAAAAGGCGCTGCAAAAAGGAGCAACTACCAAGGCAAAGAGATGTGCATTCATTAGGGCATCGTGTCGGCAGATTTGTGGCCCTGCCAAGCACGTGTTTATTGACAGGATCGTGAACGCATGTCCGTTTTCAGTGAACAGTGATTTATGCTTTACCCTTTTTTGGTGAAAACGCACACGAGTCAGATGTGTGCTTTCAGTCTGGGTGTTCAGAAAAGCAAGAATTCATAAACACATGCCATTCCCTGGCTCCCAATTGTCCTGTCTGTACACGTGGCATGAAGATAAAAAAGAAACAGCTATTGGCAGCGGTGGGATTCGAACCCACGCCTCCAAAGAGACTGGAGCCTAAATCCAGCGCCTTAGACCGCTCGGCCACGCTACCCTGCTGGTACTGAAACGAGAGCCTCTGAGACCTGTATTTTTTTAGGGATTGGCTGGTTTGGCCATTAATTCAAAATCAAAGCAAAGCATGAACTTGGATTGAATTCTAGCACTGGCTGTGCAAAGCCCGAACTGAACAATAAAGCACACTTGTCAGCCTGAAATTGAAATGTCACCTTTCGGGAGTGCTCTGTTCGACAGCAGTCTGGTAGCCTAGTGGTCAATGTCAGCACCCCTCCATCCAGCAGTCTTGAGTTCAATTCCCGGTGAGGGAGGTCAGATCTTTTCTAGGTTTTTTTTGGTTCTAAAAATGTTTGGGAAGCGAAGGTTCAGGAACATTGCCGGTAGGGAGAGTAAGCTCTTTAAAGGCATGCAATGAGATGTGTTTTTCTTTATTTCTGCATATTTCTGTAGCTAGCTGCATTCTTTCAGTCAACATCCCGCCCCATTTAGTGCTCACGTTTTTAAAGAAGTCCACCATTAGCCCGCAGTGTAAGCCTACCCGGGGCCTCCGCCGATGGTCCATGGTGTGTGGGATCCTTACTGGACCAACCCCAGCCGTAACGCAAATCTTAGCTTTGTCTCATTCGACCCCTAACTCGACCCAAGGAGCTACTGCAAACTCTTAGCCTAACACTAGCCCTAAATGAAAGACGCCTATTGTCCTCACATGTGGGATTTTGTTCTCGCTGCTAGTGCATACGAAACTTGGTTCCGACGTGTCCAGGAGTGGGAGAATTACCAGGGACCTTGCAATCTCGTGCCTGGGGGTTTCTAAGCTGGGCATAGGAGCTCCACTGGATGGAGCCAAGTGTCTTGAACTGAGTTTTTGTGATGCAGCAGGAAAAGGCGCTGCAAAAAGGAGCAACTACCAAGGCAAAGAGATGTGCATTCATTAGGGCATCGTGTCGGCAGATTTGTGGCCCTGCCAAGCACGTGTTTATTGACAGGATCGTGAACGCATGTCCGTTTTCAGTGAACAGTGATTTATGCTTTACCCTTTTTTGGTGAAAACGCACACGAGTCAGATGTGTGCTTTCAGTCTGGGTGTTCAGAAAAGCAAGAATTCATAAACACATGCCATTCCCTGGCTCCCAATTGTCCTGTCTGTACACGTGGCATGAAGATAAAAAAGAAACAGCTATTGGCAGCGGTGGGATTCGAACCCACGCCTCCAAAGAGACTGGAGCCTAAATCCAGCGCCTTAGACCGCTCGGCCACGCTACCCTGCTGGTACTGAAACGAGAGCCTCTGAGACCTGTATTTTTTTAGGGATTGGCTGGTTTGGCCATTAATTCAAAATCAAAGCAAAGCATGAACTTGGATTGAATTCTAGCACTGGCTGTGCAAAGCCCGAACTGAACAATAAAGCACACTTGTCAGCCTGAAATTGAAATGTCACCTTTCGGGAGTGCTCTGTTCAACAGCAGTCTGGTAGCCTAGTGGTCAATGTCAGCACCTCTCCATCCAGCAGTCTTGAGTTCAATTCCCGGTGAGGGAGGTCAGATCTTTTCTAGGTTTTTTTTGGTTCTAAAAATGTTTGGGAAGCGAAGGTTCAGGAACATTGCCGGTAGGGAGAGTAAGCTCTTTAAAGGCATGCAATGAGATGTGTTTTTCTTTATTTCTGCATATTTCTGTAGCTAGCTGCATTCTTTCAGTCAACATCCCGCCCCATTTAGTGCTCACGTTTTTAAAGAAGTCCACCATTAGCCCGCAGTGTAAGCCTACCCGGGGCCTCCGCCGATGGTCCATGGTGTGTGGGATCCTTACTGGACCAACCCCAGCCGTAACGCAAATCTTAGCTTTGTCTCATTCGACCCCTAACTCGACCCAAGGAGCTACTGCAAACTCTTAGCCTAACACTAGCCCTAAATGAAAGACGCCTATTGTCCTCACATGTGGGATTTTGTTCTCGCTGCTAGTGCATACGAAACTTGGTTCCGACGTGTCCAGGAGTGGGAGAATTACCAGGGACCTTGCAATCTCGTGCCTGGGGGTTTCTAAGCTGGGCATAGGAGCTCCACTGGATGGAGCCAAGTGTCTTGAACTGAGTTTTTGTGATGCAGCAGGAAAAGGCGCTGCAAAAAGGAGCAACTACCAAGGCAAAGAGATGTGCATTCATTAGGGCATCGTGTCGGCAGATTTGTGGCCCTGCCCTGAACGTGTTTATTGACAGGATCGTGAACGCATGTCCGTTTTCAGTGAACAGTGATTTATGCTTTACCCTTTTTTGGTGAAAACGCACACGAGTCAGATGTGTGCTTTCAGTCTGGGTGTTCAGAAAAGCAAGAATTCATAAACACATGCCATTCCCTGGCTCCCAATTGTCCTGTCTGTACACGTGGCATGAAGATAAAAAAGAAACAGCTATTGGCAGCGGTGGGATTCGAACCCACGCCTCCAAAGAGACTGGAGCCTAAATCCAGCGCCTTAGACCGCTCGGCCACGCTACCCTGCTGGTACTGAAACGAGAGCCTCTGAGACCTGTATTTTTTTAGGGATTGGCTGGTTTGGCCATTAATTCAAAATCAAAGCAAAGCATGAACTTGGATTGAATTCTAGCACTGGCTGTGCAAAGCCCGAACTGAACAATAAAGCACACTTGTCAGCCTGAAATTGAAATGTCACCTTTCGGGAGTGCTCTGTTCGACAGCAGTCTGGTAGCCTAGTGGTCAATGTCAGCACCCCTCCATCCAGCAGTCCTGAGTTCAATACCCGGTGAGGGAGGTCAGATCTTTTCTAGGTTTTTTTTGGTTCTAAAAATGTTTGGGAAGCGAAGGTTCAGGAACATTGCCGGTAGGGAGAGTAAGCTCTTTAAAGGCATGCAATGAGATGTGTTTTTCTTTATTTCTGCATATTTCTGTAGCTAGCTGCATTCTTTCAGTCAACATCCCGCCCCATTTAGTGCTCACGTTTTTAAAGAAGTCCACCATTAGCCCGCAGTGTAAGCCTACCCGGGGCCTCCGCCGATGGTCCATGGTGTGTGGGATCCTTACTGGACCAACCCCAGCCGTAACGCAAATCTTAGCTTTGTCTCATTCGACCCCTAACTCGACCCAAGGAGCTACTGCAAACTCTTAGCCTAACACTAGCCCTAAATGAAAGACGCCTATTGTCCTCACATGTGGGATTTTGTTCTCGCTGCTAGTGCATACGAAACTTGGTTCCGACGTGTCCAGGAGTGGGAGAATTACCAGGGACCTTGCAATCTCGTGCCTGGGGGTTTCTAAGCTGGGCATAGGAGCTCCACTGGATGGAGCCAAGTGTCTTGAACTGAGTTTTTGTGATGCAGCAGGAAAAGGCGCTGCAAAAAGGAGCAACTACCAAGGCAAAGAGATGTGCATTCATTAGGGCATCGTGTCGGCAGATTTGTGGCCCTGCCAAGCACGTGTTTATTGACAGGATCGTGAACGCATGTCCGTTTTCAGTGAACAGTGATTTATGCTTTACCCTTTTTTGGTGAAAACGCACACGAGTCAGATGTGTGCTTTCAGTCTGGGTGTTCAGAAAAGCAAGAATTCATAAACACATGCCATTCCCTGGCTCCCAATTGTCCTGTCTGTACACGTGGCATGAAGATAAAAAAGAAACAGCTATTGGCAGCGGTGGGATTCGAACCCACGCCTCCAAAGAGACTGGAGCCTAAATCCAGCGCCTTAGACCGCTCGTCCACGCTACCCTGCTGGTACTGAAACGAGAGCCTCTGAGACCTGTATTTTTTTAGGGATTGGCTGGTTTGGCCATTAATTCAAAATCAAAGCAAAGCATGAACTTGGATTGAATTCTAGCACTGGCTCTGCAAAGCCCGAACTGAACAATAAAGCACACTTGTCAGCCTGAAATTGAAATGTCACCTTTCGGGAGTGCTCTGTTCAACAGCAGTCTGGTAGCCTAGTGGTCAATGTCAGCACCCCTCCATCCAGCAGTCTTGAGTTCAATTCCCGGTGAGGGAGGTCAGATCTTTTCTAGGTTTTTTTTGGTTCTAAAAATGTTTGGGAAGCGAAGGTTCAGGAACATTGCCGGTAGGGAGAGTAAGCTCTTTAAAGGCATGCAATGAGATGTGTTTTTCTTTATTTCTGCATATTTCTGTAGCTAGCTGCATTCTTTCAGTCAACATCCCGCCCCATTTAGTGCTCACGTTTTTAAAGAAGTCCACCATTAGCCCGCAGTGTAAGCCTACCCGGGGCCTCCGCCGATGGTCCATGGTGTGTGGGATCCTTACTGGACCAACCCCAGCCGTAACGCAAATCTTAGCTTTGTCTCATTCGACCCCTAACTCGACCCAAGGAGCTACTGCAAACTCTTAGCCTAACACTAGCCCTAAATGAAAGACGCCTATTGTCCTCACATGTGGGATTTTGTTCTCGCTGCTAGTGCATACGAAACTTGGTTCCGACGTGTCCAGGAGTGGGAGAATTACCAGGGACCTTGCAATCTCGTGCCTGGGGGTTTCTAAGCTGGGCATAGGAGCTCCACTGGATGGAGCCAAGTGTCTTGAACTGAGTTTTTGTGATGCAGCAGGAAAAGGCGCTGCAAAAAGGAGCAACTACCAAGGCAAAGAGATGTGCATTCATTAGGGCATCGTGTCGGCAGATTTGTGGCCCTGCCAAGCACGTGTTTATTGACAGGATCGTGAACGCATG
Organism: Ambystoma mexicanum; assembly: GCF_040938575.1. NCBI lineage: Eukaryota > Metazoa > Chordata > Amphibia > Caudata > Ambystomatidae > Ambystoma > Ambystoma mexicanum. The sequence continues at coordinate 13,958,871 of NC_090921.1, read as the reverse complement.
TCCGTTTTCAGTGAACAGTGATTTATGCTTTACCCTTTTTTGGTGAAAACGCACACGAGTCAGATGTGTGCTTTCAGTCTGGGTGTTCAGAAAAGCAAGAATTCATAAACACATGCCATTCCCTGGCTCCCAATTGTCCTGTCTGTACACGTGGCATGAAGATAAAAAAGAAACAGCTATTGGCAGCGGTGGGATTCGAACCCACGCCTCCAAAGAGACTGGAGCCTAAATCCAGCGCCTTAGACCGCTCGTCCACGCTACCCTGCTGGTACTGAAACGAGAGCCTCTGAGACCTGTATTTTTTTAGGGATTGGCTGGTTTGGCCATTAATTCAAAATCAAAGCAAAGCATGAACTTGGATTGAATTCTAGCACTGGCTCTGCAAAGCCCGAACTGAACAATAAAGCACACTTGTCAGCCTGAAATTGAAATGTCACCTTTCGGGAGTGCTCTGTTCAACAGCAGTCTGGTAGCCTAGTGGTCAATGTCAGCACCCCTCCATCCAGCAGTCTTGAGTTCAATTCCCGGTGAGGGAGGTCAGATCTTTTCTAGGTTTTTTTTGGTTCTAAAAATGTTTGGGAAGCGAAGGTTCAGGAACATTGCCGGTAGGGAGAGTAAGCTCTTTAAAGGCATGCAATGAGATGTGTTTTTCTTTATTTCTGCATATTTCTGTAGCTAGCTGCATTCTTTCAGTCAACATCCCGCCCCATTTAGTGCTCACGTTTTTAAAGAAGTCCACCATTAGCCCGCAGTGTAAGCCTACCCGGGGCCTCCGCCGATGGTCCATGGTGTGTGGGATCCTTACTGGACCAACCCCAGCCGTAACGCAAATCTTAGCTTTGTCTCATTCGACCCCTAACTCGACCCAAGGAGCTACTGCAAACTCTTAGCCTAACACTAGCCCTAAATGAAAGACGCCTATTGTCCTCACATGTGGGATTTTGTTCTCGCTGCTAGTGCATACGAAACTTGGTTCCGACGTGTCCAGGAGTGGGAGAATTACCAGGGACCTTGCAATCTCGTGCCTGGGGGTTTCTAAGCTGGGCATAGGAGCTCCACTGGATGGAGCCAAGTGTCTTGAACTGAGTTTTTGTGATGCAGCAGGAAAAGGCGCTGCAAAAAGGAGCAACTACCAAGGCAAAGAGATGTGCATTCATTAGGGCATCGTGTCGGCAGATTTGTGGCCCTGCCAAGCACGTGTTTATTGACAGGATCGTGAACGCATGTCCGTTTTCAGTGAACAGTGATTTATGCTTTACCCTTTTTTGGTGAAAACGCACACGAGTCAGATGTGTGCTTTCAGTCTGGGTGTTCAGAAAAGCAAGAATTCATAAACACATGCCATTCCCTGGCTCCCAATTGTCCTGTCTGTACACGTGGCATGAAGATAAAAAAGAAACAGCTATTGGCAGCGGTGGGATTCGAACCCACGCCTCCAAAGAGACTGGAGCCTAAATCCAGCGCCTTAGACCGCTCGTCCACGCTACCCTGCTGGTACTGAAACGAGAGCCTCTGAGACCTGTATTTTTTTAGGGATTGGCTGGTTTGGCCATTAATTCAAAATCAAAGCAAAGCATGAACTTGGATTGAATTCTAGCACTGGCTCTGCAAAGCCCGAACTGAACAATAAAGCACACTTGTCAGCCTGAAATTGAAATGTCACCTTTCGGGAGTGCTCTGTTCAACAGCAGTCTGGTAGCCTAGTGGTCAATGTCAGCACCCCTCCATCCAGCAGTCTTGAGTTCAATTCCCGGTGAGGGAGGTCAGATCTTTTCTAGGTTTTTTTTGGTTCTAAAAATGTTTGGGAAGCGAAGGTTCAGGAACATTGCCGGTAGGGAGAGTAAGCTCTTTAAAGGCATGCAATGAGATGTGTTTTTCTTTATTTCTGCATATTTCTGTAGCTAGCTGCATTCTTTCAGTCAACATCCCGCCCCATTTAGTGCTCACGTTTTTAAAGAAGTCCACCATTAGCCCGCAGTGTAAGCCTACCCGGGGCCTCCGCCGATGGTCCATGGTGTGTGGGATCCTTACTGGACCAACCCCAGCCGTAACGCAAATCTTAGCTTTGTCTCATTCGACCCCTAACTCGACCCAAGGAGCTACTGCAAACTCTTAGCCTAACACTAGCCCTAAATGAAAGACGCCTATTGTCCTCACATGTGGGATTTTGTTCTCGCTGCTAGTGCATACGAAACTTGGTTCCGACGTGTCCAGGAGTGGGAGAATTACCAGGGACCTTGCAATCTCGTGCCTGGGGGTTTCTAAGCTGGGCATAGGAGCTCCACTGGATGGAGCCAAGTGTCTTGAACTGAGTTTTTGTGATGCAGCAGGAAAAGGCGCTGCAAAAAGGAGCAACTACCAAGGCAAAGAGATGTGCATTCATTAGGGCATCGTGTCGGCAGATTTGTGGCCCTGCCAAGCACGTGTTTATTGACAGGATCGTGAACGCATGTCCGTTTTCAGTGAACAGTGATTTATGCTTTACCCTTTTTTGGTGAAAACGCACACGAGTCAGATGTGTGCTTTCAGTCTGGGTGTTCAGAAAAGCAAGAATTCATAAACACATGCCATTCCCTGGCTCCCAATTGTCCTGTCTGTACACGTGGCATGAAGATAAAAAAGAAACAGCTATTGGCAGCGGTGGGATTCGAACCCACGCCTCCAAAGAGACTGGAGCCTAAATCCAGCGCCTTAGACCGCTCGGCCACGCTACCCTGCTGGTACTGAAACGAGAGCCTCTGAGACCTGTATTTTTTTAGGGATTGGCTGGTTTGGCCATTAATTCAAAATCAAAGCAAAGCATGAACTTGGATTGAATTCTAGCACTGGCTGTGCAAAGCCCGAACTGAACAATAAAGCACACTTGTCAGCCTGAAATTGAAATGTCACCTTTCGGGAGTGCTCTGTTCGACAGCAGTCTGGTAGCCTAGTGGTCAATGTCAGCACCCCTCCATCCAGCAGTCTTGAGTTCAATTCCCGGTGAGGGAGGTCAGATCTTTTCTAGGTTTTTTTTGGTTCTAAAAATGTTTGGGAAGCGAAGGTTCAGGAACATTGCCGGTAGGGAGAGTAAGCTCTTTAAAGGCATGCAATGAGATGTGTTTTTCTTTATTTCTGCATATTTCTGTAGCTAGCTGCATTCTTTCAGTCAACATCCCGCCCCATTTAGTGCTCACGTTTTTAAAGAAGTCCACCATTAGCCCGCAGTGTAAGCCTACCCGGGGCCTCCGCCGATGGTCCATGGTGTGTGGGATCCTTACTGGACCAACCCCAGCCGTAACGCAAATCTTAGCTTTGTCTCATTCGACCCCTAACTCGACCCAAGGAGCTACTGCAAACTCTTAGCCTAACACTAGCCCTAAATGAAAGACGCCTATTGTCCTCACATGTGGGATTTTGTTCTCGCTGCTAGTGCATACGAAACTTGGTTCCGACGTGTCCAGGAGTGGGAGAATTACCAGGGACCTTGCAATCTCGTGCCTGGGGGTTTCTAAGCTGGGCATAGGAGCTCCACTGGATGGAGCCAAGTGTCTTGAACTGAGTTTTTGTGATGCAGCAGGAAAAGGCGCTGCAAAAAGGAGCAACTACCAAGGCAAAGAGATGTGCATTCATTAGGGCATCGTGTCGGCAGATTTGTGGCCCTGCCAAGCACGTGTTTATTGACAGGATCGTGAACGCATGTCCGTTTTCAGTGAACAGTGATTTATGCTTTACCCTTTTTTGGTGAAAACGCACACGAGTCAGATGTGTGCTTTCAGTCTGGGTGTTCAGAAAAGCAAGAATTCATAAACACATGCCATTCCCTGGCTCCCAATTGTCCTGTCTGTACACGTGGCATGAAGATAAAAAAGAAACAGCTATTGGCAGCGGTGGGATTCGAACCCACGCCTCCAAAGAGACTGGAGCCTAAATCCAGCGCCTTAGACCGCTCGGCCACGCTACCCTGCTGGTACTGAAACGAGAGCCTCTGAGACCTGTATTTTTTTAGGGATTGGCTGGTTTGGCCATTAATTCAAAATCAAAGCAAAGCATGAACTTGGATTGAATTCTAGCACTGGCTCTGCAAAGCCCGAACTGAACAATAAAGCACACTTGTCAGCCTGAAATTGAAATGTCACCTTTCGGGAGTGCTCTGTTCGACAGCAGTCTGGTAGCCTAGTGGTCAATGTCAGCACCCCTCCATCCAGCAGTCTTGAGTTCAATTCCCGGTGAGGGAGGTCAGATCTTTTCTAGGTTTTTTTTGGTTCTAAAAATGTTTGGGAAGCGAAGGTTCAGGAACATTGCCGGTAGGGAGAGTAAGCTCTTTAAAGGCATGCAATGAGATGTGTTTTTCTTTATTTCTGCATATTTCTGTAGCTAGCTGCATTCTTTCAGTCAACATCCCGCCCCATTTAGTGCTCACGTTTTTAAAGAAGTCCACCATTAGCCCGCAGTGTAAGCCTACCCGGGGCCTCCGCCGATGGTCCATGGTGTGTGGGATCCTTACTGGACCAACCCCAGCCGTAACGCAAATCTTAGCTTTGTCTCATTCGACCCCTAACTCGACCCAAGGAGCTACTGCAAACTCTTAGCCTAACACTAGCCCTAAATGAAAGACGCCTATTGTCCTCACATGTGGGATTTTGTTCTCGCTGCTAGTGCATACGAAACTTGGTTCCGACGTGTCCAGGAGTGGGAGAATTACCAGGGACCTTGCAATCTCGTGCCTGGGGGTTTCTAAGCTGGGCATAGGAGCTCCACTGGATGGAGCCAAGTGTCTTGAACTGAGTTTTTGTGATGCAGCAGGAAAAGGCGCTGCAAAAAGGAGCAACTACCAAGGCAAAGAGATGTGCATTCATTAGGGCATCGTGTCGGCAGATTTGTGGCCCTGCCAAGCACGTGTTTATTGACAGGATCGTGAACGCATGTCCGTTTTCAGTGAACAGTGATTTATGCTTTACCCTTTTTTGGTGAAAACGCACACGAGTCAGATGTGTGCTTTCAGTCTGGGTGTTCAGAAAAGCAAGAATTCATAAACACATGCCATTCCCTGGCTCCCAATTGTCCTGTCTGTACACGTGGCATGAAGATAAAAAAGAAACAGCTATTGGCAGCGGTGGGATTCGAACCCACGCCTCCAAAGAGACTGGAGCCTAAATCCAGCGCCTTAGACCGCTCGGCCACGCTACCCTGCTGGTACTGAAACGAGAGCCTCTGAGACCTGTATTTTTTTAGGGATTGGCTGGTTTGGCCATTAATTCAAAATCAAAGCAAAGCATGAACTTGGATTGAATTCTAGCACTGGCTGTGCAAAGCCCGAACTGAACAATAAAGCACACTTGTCAGCCTGAAATTGAAATGTCACCTTTCGGGAGTGCTCTGTTCGACAGCAGTCTGGTAGCCTAGTGGTCAATGTCAGCACCCCTCCATCCAGCAGTCTTGAGTTCAATTCCCGGTGAGGGAGGTCAGATCTTTTCTAGGTTTTTTTTGGTTCTAAAAATGTTTGGGAAGCGAAGGTTCAGGAACATTGCCGGTAGGGAGAGTAAGCTCTTTAAAGGCATGCAATGAGATGTGTTTTTCTTTATTTCTGCATATTTCTGTAGCTAGCTGCATTCTTTCAGTCAACATCCCGCCCCATTTAGTGCTCACGTTTTTAAAGAAGTCCACCATTAGCCCGCAGTGTAAGCCTACCCGGGGCCTCCGCCGATGGTCCATGGTGTGTGGGATCCTTACTGGACCAACCCCAGCCGTAACGCAAATCTTAGCTTTGTCTCATTCGACCCCTAACTCGACCCAAGGAGCTACTGCAAACTCTTAGCCTAACACTAGCCCTAAATGAAAGACGCCTATTGTCCTCACATGTGGGATTTTGTTCTCGCTGCTAGTGCATACGAAACTTGGTTCCGACGTGTCCAGGAGTGGGAGAATTACCAGGGACCTTGCAATCTCGTGCCTGGGGGTTTCTAAGCTGGGCATAGGAGCTCCACTGGATGGAGCCAAGTGTCTTGAACTGAGTTTTTGTGATGCAGCAGGAAAAGGCGCTGCAAAAAGGAGCAACTACCAAGGCAAAGAGATGTGCATTCATTAGGGCATCGTGTCGGCAGATTTGTGGCCCTGCCAAGCACGTGTTTATTGACAGGATCGTGAACGCATGTCCGTTTTCAGTGAACAGTGATTTATGCTTTACCCTTTTTTGGTGAAAACGCACACGAGTCAGATGTGTGCTTTCAGTCTGGGTGTTCAGAAAAGCAAGAATTCATAAACACATGCCATTCCCTGGCTCCCAATTGTCCTGTCTGTACACGTGGCATGAAGATAAAAAAGAAACAGCTATTGGCAGCGGTGGGATTCGAACCCACGCCTCCAAAGAGACTGGAGCCTAAATCCAGCGCCTTAGACCGCTCGGCCACGCTACCCTGCTGGTACTGAAACGAGAGCCTCTGAGACCTGTATTTTTTTAGGGATTGGCTGGTTTGGCCATTAATTCAAAATCAAAGCAAAGCATGAACTTGGATTGAATTCTAGCACTGGCTGTGCAAAGCCCGAACTGAACAATAAAGCACACTTGTCAGCCTGAAATTGAAATGTCACCTTTCGGGAGTGCTCTGTTCGACAGCAGTCTGGTAGCCTAGTGGTCAATGTCAGCACCCCTCCATCCAGCAGTCTTGAGTTCAATTCCCGGTGAGGGAGGTCAGATCTTTTCTAGGTTTTTTTTGGTTCTAAAAATGTTTGGGAAGCGAAGGTTCAGGAACATTGCCGGTAGGGAGAGTAAGCTCTTTAAAGGCATGCAATGAGATGTGTTTTTCTTTATTTCTGCATATTTCTGTAGCTAGCTGCATTCTTTCAGTCAACATCCCGCCCCATTTAGTGCTCACGTTTTTAAAGAAGTCCACCATTAGCCCGCAGTGTAAGCCTACCCGGGGCCTCCGCCGATGGTCCATGGTGTGTGGGATCCTTACTGGACCAACCCCAGCCGTAACGCAAATCTTAGCTTTGTCTCATTCGACCCCTAACTCGACCCAAGGAGCTACTGCAAACTCTTAGCCTAACACTAGCCCTAAATGAAAGACGCCTATTGTCCTCACATGTGGGATTTTGTTCTCGCTGCTAGTGCATACGAAACTTGGTTCCGACGTGTCCAGGAGTGGGAGAATTACCAGGGACCTTGCAATCTCGTGCCTGGGGGTTTCTAAGCTGGGCATAGGAGCTCCACTGGATGGAGCCAAGTGTCTTGAACTGAGTTTTTGTGATGCAGCAGGAAAAGGCGCTGCAAAAAGGAGCAACTACCAAGGCAAAGAGATGTGCATTCATTAGGGCATCGTGTCGGCAGATTTGTGGCCCTGCCAAGCACGTGTTTATTGACAGGATCGTGAACGCATGTCCGTTTTCAGTGAACAGTGATTTATGCTTTACCCTTTTTTGGTGAAAACGCACACGAGTCAGATGTGTGCTTTCAGTCTGGGTGTTCAGAAAAGCAAGAATTCATAAACACATGCCATTCCCTGGCTCCCAATTGTCCTGTCTGTACACGTGGCATGAAGATAAAAAAGAAACAGCTATTGGCAGCGGTGGGATTCGAACCCACGCCTCCAAAGAGACTGGAGCCTAAATCCAGCGCCTTAGACCGCTCGGCCACGCTACCCTGCTGGTACTGAAACGAGAGCCTCTGAGACCTGTATTTTTTTAGGGATTGGCTGGTTTGGCCATTAATTCAAAATCAAAGCAAAGCATGAACTTGGATTGAATTCTAGCACTGGCTGTGCAAAGCCCGAACTGAACAATAAAGCACACTTGTCAGCCTGAAATTGAAATGTCACCTTTCGGGAGTGCTCTGTTCAACAGCAGTCTGGTAGCCTAGTGGTCAATGTCAGCACCCCTCCATCCAGCAGTCTTGAGTTCAATTCCCGGTGAGGGAGGTCAGATCTTTTCTAGGTTTTTTTTGGTTCTAAAAATGTTTGGGAAGCGAAGGTTCAGGAACATTGCCGGTAGGGAGAGTAAGCTCTTTAAAGGCATGCAATGAGATGTGTTTTTCTTTATTTCTGCATATTTCTGTAGCTAGCTGCATTCTTTCAGTCAACATCCCGCCCCATTTAGTGCTCACGTTTTTAAAGAAGTCCACCATTAGCCCGCAGTGTAAGCCTACCCGGGGCCTCCGCCGATGGTCCATGGTGTGTGGGATCCTTACTGGACCAACCCCAGCCGTAACGCAAATCTTAGCTTTGTCTCATTCGACCCCTAACTCGACCCAAGGAGCTACTGCAAACTCTTAGCCTAACACTAGCCCTAAATGAAAGACGCCTATTGTCCTCACATGTGGGATTTTGTTCTCGCTGCTAGTGCATACGAAACTTGGTTCCGACGTGTCCAGGAGTGGGAGAATTACCAGGGACCTTGCAATCTCGTGCCTGGGGGTTTCTAAGCTGGGCATAGGAGCTCCACTGGATGGAGCCAAGTGTCTTGAACTGAGTTTTTGTGATGCAGCAGGAAAAGGCGCTGCAAAAAGGAGCAACTACCAAGGCAAAGAGATGTGCATTCATTAGGGCATCGTGTCGGCAGATTTGTGGCCCTGCCAAGCACGTGTTTATTGACAGGATCGTGAACGCATGTCCGTTTTCAGTGAACAGTGATTTATGCTTTACCCTTTTTTGGTGAAAACGCACACGAGTCAGATGTGTGCTTTCAGTCTGGGTGTTCAGAAAAGCAAGAATTCATAAACACATGCCATTCCCTGGCTCCCAATTGTCCTGTCTGTACACGTGGCATGAAGATAAAAAAGAAACAGCTATTGGCAGCGGTGGGATTCGAACCCACGCCTCCAAAGAGACTGGAGCCTAAATCCAGCGCCTTAGACCGCTCGGCCACGCTACCCTGCTGGTACTGAAACGAGAGCCTCTGAGACCTGTATTTTTTTAGGGATTGGCTGGTTTGGCCATTAATTCAAAATCAAAGCAAAGCATGAACTTGGATTGAATTCTAGCACTGGCTGTGCAAAGCCCGAACTGAACAATAAAGCACACTTGTCAGCCTGAAATTGAAATGTCACCTTTCGGGAGTGCTCTGTTCGACAGCAGTCTGGTAGCCTAGTGGTCAATGTCAGCACCCCTCCATCCAGCAGTCTTGAGTTCAATTCCCGGTGAGGGAGGTCAGATCTTTTCTAGGTTTTTTTTGGTTCTAAAAATGTTTGGGAAGCGAAGGTTCAGGAACATTGCCGGTAGGGAGAGTAAGCTCTTTAAAGGCATGCAATGAGATGTGTTTTTCTTTATTTCTGCATATTTCTGTAGCTAGCTGCATTCTTTCAGTCAACATCCCGCCCCATTTAGTGCTCACGTTTTTAAAGAAGTCCACCATTAGCCCGCAGTGTAAGCCTACCCGGGGCCTCCGCCGATGGTCCATGGTGTGTGGGATCCTTACTGGACCAACCCCAGCCGTAACGCAAATCTTAGCTTTGTCTCATTCGACCCCTAACTCGACCCAAGGAGCTACTGCAAACTCTTAGCCTAACACTAGCCCTAAATGAAAGACGCCTATTGTCCTCACATGTGGGATTTTGTTCTCGCTGCTAGTGCATACGAAACTTGGTTCCGACGTGTCCAGGAGTGGGAGAATTACCAGGGACCTTGCAATCTCGTGCCTGGGGGTTTCTAAGCTGGGCATAGGAGCTCCACTGGATGGAGCCAAGTGTCTTGAACTGAGTTTTTGTGATGCAGCAGGAAAAGGCGCTGCAAAAAGGAGCAACTACCAAGGCAAAGAGATGTGCATTCATTAGGGCATCGTGTCGGCAGATTTGTGGCCCTGCCAAGCACGTGTTTATTGACAGGATCGTGAACGCATGTCCGTTTTCAGTGAACAGTGATTTATGCTTTACCCTTTTTTGGTGAAAACGCACACGAGTCAGATGTGTGCTTTCAGTCTGGGTGTTCAGAAAAGCAAGAATTCATAAACACATGCCATTCCCTGGCTCCCAATTGTCCTGTCTGTACACGTGGCATGAAGATAAAAAAGAAACAGCTATTGGCAGCGGTGGGATTCGAACCCACGCCTCCAAAGAGACTGGAGCCTAAATCCAGCGCCTTAGACCGCTCGGCCACGCTACCCTGCTGGTACTGAAACGAGAGCCTCTGAGACCTGTATTTTTTTAGGGATTGGCTGGTTTGGCCATTAATTCAAAATCAAAGCAAAGCATGAACTTGGATTGAATTCTAGCACTGGCTGTGCAAAGCCCGAACTGAACAATAAAGCACACTTGTCAGCCTGAAATTGAAATGTCACCTTTCGGGAGTGCTCTGTTCAACAGCAGTCTGGTAGCCTAGTGGTCAATGTCAGCACCCCTCCATCCAGCAGTCTTGAGTTCAATTCCCGGTGAGGGAGGTCAGATCTTTTCTAGGTTTTTTTTGGTTCTAAAAATGTTTGGGAAGCGAAGGTTCAGGAACATTGCCGGTAGGGAGAGTAAGCTCTTTAAAGGCATGCAATGAGATGTGTTTTTCTTTATTTCTGCATATTTCTGTAGCTAGCTGCATTCTTTCAGTCAACATCCCGCCCCATTTAGTGCTCACGTTTTTAAAGAAGTCCACCATTAGCCCGCAGTGTAAGCCTACCCGGGGCCTCCGCCGATGGTCCATGGTGTGTGGGATCCTTACTGGACCAACCCCAGCCGTAACGCAAATCTTAGCTTTGTCTCATTCGACCCCTAACTCGACCCAAGGAGCTACTGCAAACTCTTAGCCTAACACTAGCCCTAAATGAAAGACGCCTATTGTCCTCACATGTGGGATTTTGTTCTCGCTGCTAGTGCATACGAAACTTGGTTCCGACGTGTCCAGGAGTGGGAGAATTACCAGGGACCTTGCAATCTCGTGCCTGGGGGTTTCTAAGCTGGGCATAGGAGCTCCACTGGATGGAGCCAAGTGTCTTGAACTGAGTTTTTGTGATGCAGCAGGAAAAGGCGCTGCAAAAAGGAGCAACTACCAAGGCAAAGAGATGTGCATTCATTAGGGCATCGTGTCGGCAGATTTGTGGCCCTGCCAAGCACGTGTTTATTGACAGGATCGTGAACGCATGTCCGTTTTCAGTGAACAGTGATTTATGCTTTACCCTTTTTTGGTGAAAACGCACACGAGTCAGATGTGTGCTTTCAGTCTGGGTGTTCAGAAAAGCAAGAATTCATAAACACATGCCATTCCCTGGCTCCCAATTGTCCTGTCTGTACACGTGGCATGAAGATAAAAAAGAAACAGCTATTGGCAGCGGTGGGATTCGAACCCACGCCTCCAAAGAGACTGGAGCCTAAATCCAGCGCCTTAGACCGCTCGGCCACGCTACCCTGCTGGTACTGAAACGAGAGCCTCTGAGACCTGTATTTTTTTAGGGATTGGCTGGTTTGGCCATTAATTCAAAATCAAAGCAAAGCATGAACTTGGATTGAATTCTAGCACTGGCTGTGCAAAGCCCGAACTGAACAATAAAGCACACTTGTCAGCCTGAAATTGAAATGTCACCTTTCGGGAGTGCTCTGTTCGACAGCAGTCTGGTAGCCTAGTGGTCAATGTCAGCACCCCTCCATCCAGCAGTCTTGAGTTCAATTCCCGGTGAGGGAGGTCAGATCTTTTCTAGGTTTTTTTTGGTTCTAAAAATGTTTGGGAAGCGAAGGTTCAGGAACATTGCCGGTAGGGAGAGTAAGCTCTTTAAAGGCATGCAATGAGATGTGTTTTTCTTTATTTCTGCATATTTCTGTAGCTAGCTGCATTCTTTCAGTCAACATCCCGCCCCATTTAGTGCTCACGTTTTTAAAGAAGTCCACCATTAGCCCGCAGTGTAAGCCTACCCGGGGCCTCCGCCGATGGTCCATGGTGTGTGGGATCCTTACTGGACCAACCCCAGCCGTAACGCAAATCTTAGCTTTGTCTCATTCGACCCCTAACTCGACCCAAGGAGCTACTGCAAACTCTTAGCCTAACACTAGCCCTAAATGAAAGACGCCTATTGTCCTCACATGTGGGATTTTGTTCTCGCTGCTAGTGCATACGAAACTTGGTTCCGACGTGTCCAGGAGTGGGAGAATTACCAGGGACCTTGCAATCTCGTGCCTGGGGGTTTCTAAGCTGGGCATAGGAGCTCCACTGGATGGAGCCAAGTGTCTTGAACTGAGTTTTTGTGATGCAGCAGGAAAAGGCGCTGCAAAAAGGAGCAACTACCAAGGCAAAGAGATGTGCATTCATTAGGGCATCGTGTCGGCAGATTTGTGGCCCTGCCAAGCACGTGTTTATTGACAGGATCGTGAACGCATGTCCGTTTTCAGTGAACAGTGATTTATGCTTTACCCTTTTTTGGTGAAAACGCACACGAGTCAGATGTGTGCTTTCAGTCTGGGTGTTCAGAAAAGCAAGAATTCATAAACACATGCCATTCCCTGGCTCCCAATTGTCCTGTCTGTACACGTGGCATGAAGATAAAAAAGAAACAGCTATTGGCAGCGGTGGGATTCGAACCCACGCCTCCAAAGAGACTGGAGCCTAAATCCAGCGCCTTAGACCGCTCGGCCACGCTACCCTGCTGGTACTGAAACGAGAGCCTCTGAGACCTGTATTTTTTTAGGGATTGGCTGGTTTGGCCATTAATTCAAAATCAAAGCAAAGCATGAACTTGGATTGAATTCTAGCACTGGCTGTGCAAAGCCCGAACTGAACAATAAAGCACACTTGTCAGCCTGAAATTGAAATGTCACCTTTCGGGAGTGCTCTGTTCAACAGCAGTCTGGTAGCCTAGTGGTCAATGTCAGCACCCCTCCATCCAGCAGTCTTGAGTTCAATTCCCGGTGAGGGAGGTCAGATCTTTTCTAGGTTTTTTTTGGTTCTAAAAATGTTTGGGAAGCGAAGGTTCAGGAACATTGCCGGTAGGGAGAGTAAGCTCTTTAAAGGCATGCAATGAGATGTGTTTTTCTTTATTTCTGCATATTTCTGTAGCTAGCTGCATTCTTTCAGTCAACATCCCGCCCCATTTAGTGCTCACGTTTTTAAAGAAGTCCACCATTAGCCCGCAGTGTAAGCCTACCCGGGGCCTCCGCCGATGGTCCATGGTGTGTGGGATCCTTACTGGACCAACCCCAGCCGTAACGCAAATCTTAGCTTTGTCTCATTCGACCCCTAACTCGACCCAAGGAGCTACTGCAAACTCTTAGCCTAACACTAGCCCTAAATGAAAGACGCCTATTGTCCTCACATGTGGGATTTTGTTCTCGCTGCTAGTGCATACGAAACTTGGTTCCGACGTGTCCAGGAGTGGGAGAATTACCAGGGACCTTGCAATCTCGTGCCTGGGGGTTTCTAAGCTGGGCATAGGAGCTCCACTGGATGGAGCCAAGTGTCTTGAACTGAGTTTTTGTGATGCAGCAGGAAAAGGCGCTGCAAAAAGGAGCAACTACCAAGGCAAAGAGATGTGCATTCATTAGGGCATCGTGTCGGCAGATTTGTGGCCCTGCCAAGCACGTGTTTATTGACAGGATCGTGAACGCATGTCCGTTTTCAGTGAACAGTGATTTATGCTTTACCCTTTTTTGGTGAAAACGCACACGAGTCAGATGTGTGCTTTCAGTCTGGGTGTTCAGAAAAGCAAGAATTCATAAACACATGCCATTCCCTGGCTCCCAATTGTCCTGTCTGTACACGTGGCATGAAGATAAAAAAGAAACAGCTATTGGCAGCGGTGGGATTCGAACCCACGCCTCCAAAGAGACTGGAGCCTAAATCCAGCGCCTTAGACCGCTCGGCCACGCTACCCTGCTGGTACTGAAACGAGAGCCTCTGAGACCTGTATTTTTTTAGGGATTGGCTGGTTTGGCCATTAATTCAAAATCAAAGCAAAGCATGAACTTGGATTGAATTCTAGCACTGGCTGTGCAAAGCCCGAACTGAACAATAAAGCACACTTGTCAGCCTGAAATTGAAATGTCACCTTTCGGGAGTGCTCTGTTCGACAGCAGTCTGGTAGCCTAGTGGTCAATGTCAGCACCCCTCCATCCAGCAGTCTTGAGTTCAATTCCCGGTGAGGGAGGTCAGATCTTTTCTAGGTTTTTTTTGGTTCTAAAAATGTTTGGGAAGCGAAGGTTCAGGAACATTGCCGGTAGGGAGAGTAAGCTCTTTAAAGGCATGCAATGAGATGTGTTTTTCTTTATTTCTGCATATTTCTGTAGCTAGCTGCATTCTTTCAGTCAACATCCCGCCCCATTTAGTGCTCACGTTTTTAAAGAAGTCCACCATTAGCCCGCAGTGTAAGCCTACCCGGGGCCTCCGCCGATGGTCCATGGTGTGTGGGATCCTTACTGGACCAACCCCAGCCGTAACGCAAATCTTAGCTTTGTCTCATTCGACCCCTAACTCGACCCAAGGAGCTACTGCAAACTCTTAGCCTAACACTAGCCCTAAATGAAAGACGCCTATTGTCCTCACATGTGGGATTTTGTTCTCGCTGCTAGTGCATACGAAACTTGGTTCCGACGTGTCCAGGAGTGGGAGAATTACCAGGGACCTTGCAATCTCGTGCCTGGGGGTTTCTAAGCTGGGCATAGGAGCTCCACTGGATGGAGCCAAGTGTCTTGAACTGAGTTTTTGTGATGCAGCAGGAAAAGGCGCTGCAAAAAGGAGCAACTACCAAGGCAAAGAGATGTGCATTCATTAGGGCATCGTGTCGGCAGATTTGTGGCCCTGCCAAGCACGTGTTTATTGACAGGATCGTGAACGCATGTCCGTTTTCAGTGAACAGTGATTTATGCTTTACCCTTTTTTGGTGAAAACGCACACGAGTCAGATGTGTGCTTTCAGTCTGGGTGTTCAGAAAAGCAAGAATTCATAAACACATGCCATTCCCTGGCTCCCAATTGTCCTGTCTGTACACGTGGCATGAAGATAAAAAAGAAACAGCTATTGGCAGCGGTGGGATTCGAACCCACGCCTCCAAAGAGACTGGAGCCTAAATCCAGCGCCTTAGACCGCTCGGCCACGCTACCCTGCTGGTACTGAAACGAGAGCCTCTGAGACCTGTATTTTTTTAGGGATTGGCTGGTTTGGCCATTAATTCAAAATCAAAGCAAAGCATGAACTTGGATTGAATTCTAGCACTGGCTGTGCAAAGCCCGAACTGAACAATAAAGCACACTTGTCAGCCTGAAATTGAAATGTCACCTTTCGGGAGTGCTCTGTTCGACAGCAGTCTGGTAGCCTAGTGGTCAATGTCAGCACCCCTCCATCCAGCAGTCTTGAGTTCAATTCCCGGTGAGGGAGGTCAGATCTTTTCTAGGTTTTTTTTGGTTCTAAAAATGTTTGGGAAGCGAAGGTTCAGGAACATTGCCGGTAGGGAGAGTAAGCTCTTTAAAGGCATGCAATGAGATGTGTTTTTCTTTATTTCTGCATATTTCTGTAGCTAGCTGCATTCTTTCAGTCAACATCCCGCCCCATTTAGTGCTCACGTTTTTAAAGAAGTCCACCATTAGCCCGCAGTGTAAGCCTACCCGGGGCCTCCGCCGATGGTCCATGGTGTGTGGGATCCTTACTGGACCAACCCCAGCCGTAACGCAAATCTTAGCTTTGTCTCATTCGACCCCTAACTCGACCCAAGGAGCTACTGCAAACTCTTAGCCTAACACTAGCCCTAAATGAAAGACGCCTATTGTCCTCACATGTGGGATTTTGTTCTCGCTGCTAGTGCATACGAAACTTGGTTCCGACGTGTCCAGGAGTGGGAGAATTACCAGGGACCTTGCAATCTCGTGCCTGGGGGTTTCTAAGCTGGGCATAGGAGCTCCACTGGATGGAGCCAAGTGTCTTGAACTGAGTTTTTGTGATGCAGCAGGAAAAGGCGCTGCAAAAAGGAGCAACTACCAAGGCAAAGAGATGTGCATTCATTAGGGCATCGTGTCGGCAGATTTGTGGCCCTGCCAAGCACGTGTTTATTGACAGGATCGTGAACGCATGTCCGTTTTCAGTGAACAGTGATTTATGCTTTACCCTTTTTTGGTGAAAACGCACACGAGTCAGATGTGTGCTTTCAGTCTGGGTGTTCAGAAAAGCAAGAATTCATAAACACATGCCATTCCCTGGCTCCCAATTGTCCTGTCTGTACACGTGGCATGAAGATAAAAAAGAAACAGCTATTGGCAGCGGTGGGATTCGAACCCACGCCTCCAAAGAGACTGGAGCCTAAATCCAGCGCCTTAGACCGCTCGGCCACGCTACCCTGCTGGTACTG
Source organism: Ambystoma mexicanum (assembly GCF_040938575.1). Taxonomy (NCBI): domain Eukaryota; kingdom Metazoa; phylum Chordata; class Amphibia; order Caudata; family Ambystomatidae; genus Ambystoma; species Ambystoma mexicanum. The sequence continues at coordinate 13,942,659 of NC_090921.1, read as the reverse complement.
AAACGAGAGCCTCTGAGACCTGTATTTTTTTAGGGATTGGCTGGTTTGGCCATTAATTCAAAATCAAAGCAAAGCATGAACTTGGATTGAATTCTAGCACTGGCTGTGCAAAGCCCGAACTGAACAATAAAGCACACTTGTCAGCCTGAAATTGAAATGTCACCTTTCGGGAGTGCTCTGTTCAACAGCAGTCTGGTAGCCTAGTGGTCAATGTCAGCACCCCTCCATCCAGCAGTCTTGAGTTCAATTCCCGGTGAGGGAGGTCAGATCTTTTCTAGGTTTTTTTTGGTTCTAAAAATGTTTGGGAAGCGAAGGTTCAGGAACATTGCCGGTAGGGAGAGTAAGCTCTTTAAAGGCATGCAATGAGATGTGTTTTTCTTTATTTCTGCATATTTCTGTAGCTAGCTGCATTCTTTCAGTCAACATCCCGCCCCATTTAGTGCTCACGTTTTTAAAGAAGTCCACCATTAGCCCGCAGTGTAAGCCTACCCGGGGCCTCCGCCGATGGTCCATGGTGTGTGGGATCCTTACTGGACCAACCCCAGCCGTAACGCAAATCTTAGCTTTGTCTCATTCGACCCCTAACTCGACCCAAGGAGCTACTGCAAACTCTTAGCCTAACACTAGCCCTAAATGAAAGACGCCTATTGTCCTCACATGTGGGATTTTGTTCTCGCTGCTAGTGCATACGAAACTTGGTTCCGACGTGTCCAGGAGTGGGAGAATTACCAGGGACCTTGCAATCTCGTGCCTGGGGGTTTCTAAGCTGGGCATAGGAGCTCCACTGGATGGAGCCAAGTGTCTTGAACTGAGTTTTTGTGATGCAGCAGGAAAAGGCGCTGCAAAAAGGAGCAACTACCAAGGCAAAGAGATGTGCATTCATTAGGGCATCGTGTCGGCAGATTTGTGGCCCTGCCAAGCACGTGTTTATTGACAGGATCGTGAACGCATGTCCGTTTTCAGTGAACAGTGATTTATGCTTTACCCTTTTTTGGTGAAAACGCACACGAGTCAGATGTGTGCTTTCAGTCTGGGTGTTCAGAAAAGCAAGAATTCATAAACACATGCCATTCCCTGGCTCCCAATTGTCCTGTCTGTACACGTGGCATGAAGATAAAAAAGAAACAGCTATTGGCAGCGGTGGGATTCGAACCCACGCCTCCAAAGAGACTGGAGCCTAAATCCAGCGCCTTAGACCGCTCGGCCACGCTACCCTGCTGGTACTGAAACGAGAGCCTCTGAGACCTGTATTCTTTTAGGGATTGGCTGGTTTGGCCATTAATTCAAAATCAAAGCAAAGCATGAACTTGGATTGAATTCTAGCACTGGCTGTGCAAAGCCCGAACTGAACAATAAAGCACACTTGTCAGCCTGAAATTGAAATGTCACCTTTCGGGAGTGCTCTGTTCAACAGCAGTCTGGTAGCCTAGTGGTCAATGTCAGCACCCCTCCATCCAGCAGTCTTGAGTTCAATTCCCGGTGAGGGAGGTCAGATCTTTTCTAGGTTTTTTTTGGTTCTAAAAATGTTTGGGAAGCGAAGGTTCAGGAACATTGCCGGTAGGGAGAGTAAGCTCTTTAAAGGCATGCAATGAGATGTGTTTTTCTTTATTTCTGCATATTTCTGTAGCTAGCTGCATTCTTTCAGTCAACATCCCGCCCCATTTAGTGCTCACGTTTTTAAAGAAGTCCACCATTAGCCCGCAGTGTAAGCCTACCCGGGGCCTCCGCCGATGGTCCATGGTGTGTGGGATCCTTACTGGACCAACCCCAGCCGTAACGCAAATCTTAGCTTTGTCTCATTCGACCCCTAACTCGACCCAAGGAGCTACTGCAAACTCTTAGCCTAACACTAGCCCTAAATGAAAGACGCCTATTGTCCTCACATGTGGGATTTTGTTCTCGCTGCTAGTGCATACGAAACTTGGTTCCGACGTGTCCAGGAGTGGGAGAATTACCAGGGACCTTGCAATCTCGTGCCTGGGGGTTTCTAAGCTGGGCATAGGAGCTCCACTGGATGGAGCCAAGTGTCTTGAACTGAGTTTTTGTGATGCAGCAGGAAAAGGCGCTGCAAAAAGGAGCAACTACCAAGGCAAAGAGATGTGCATTCATTAGGGCATCGTGTCGGCAGATTTGTGGCCCTGCCAAGCACGTGTTTATTGACAGGATCGTGAACGCATGTCCGTTTTCAGTGAACAGTGATTTATGCTTTACCCTTTTTTGGTGAAAACGCACACGAGTCAGATGTGTGCTTTCAGTCTGGGTGTTCAGAAAAGCAAGAATTCATAAACACATGCCATTCCCTGGCTCCCAATTGTCCTGTCTGTACACGTGGCATGAAGATAAAAAAGAAACAGCTATTGGCAGCGGTGGGATTCGAACCCACGCCTCCAAAGAGACTGGAGCCTAAATCCAGCGCCTTAGACCGCTCGGCCACGCTACCCTGCTGGTACTGAAACGAGAGCCTCTGAGACCTGTATTTTTTTAGGGATTGGCTGGTTTGGCCATTAATTCAAAATCAAAGCAAAGCATGAACTTGGATTGAATTCTAGCACTGGCTGTGCAAAGCCCGAACTGAACAATAAAGCACACTTGTCAGCCTGAAATTGAAATGTCACCTTTCGGGAGTGCTCTGTTCGACAGCAGTCTGGTAGCCTAGTGGTCAATGTCAGCACCCCTCCATCCAGCAGTCTTGAGTTCAATTCCCGGTGAGGGAGGTCAGATCTTTTCTAGGTTTTTTTTGGTTCTAAAAATGTTTGGGAAGCGAAGGTTCAGGAACATTGCCGGTAGGGAGAGTAAGCTCTTTAAAGGCATGCAATGAGATGTGTTTTTCTTTATTTCTGCATATTTCTGTAGCTAGCTGCATTCTTTCAGTCAACATCCCGCCCCATTTAGTGCTCACGTTTTTAAAGAAGTCCACCATTAGCCCGCAGTGTAAGCCTACCCGGGGCCTCCGCCGATGGTCCATGGTGTGTGGGATCCTTACTGGACCAACCCCAGCCGTAACGCAAATCTTAGCTTTGTCTCATTCGACCCCTAACTCGACCCAAGGAGCTACTGCAAACTCTTAGCCTAACACTAGCCCTAAATGAAAGACGCCTATTGTCCTCACATGTGGGATTTTGTTCTCGCTGCTAGTGCATACGAAACTTGGTTCCGACGTGTCCAGGAGTGGGAGAATTACCAGGGACCTTGCAATCTCGTGCCTGGGGGTTTCTAAGCTGGGCATAGGAGCTCCACTGGATGGAGCCAAGTGTCTTGAACTGAGTTTTTGTGATGCAGCAGGAAAAGGCGCTGCAAAAAGGAGCAACTACCAAGGCAAAGAGATGTGCATTCATTAGGGCATCGTGTCGGCAGATTTGTGGCCCTGCCAAGCACGTGTTTATTGACAGGATCGTGAACGCATGTCCGTTTTCAGTGAACAGTGATTTATGCTTTACCCTTTTTTGGTGAAAACGCACACGAGTCAGATGTGTGCTTTCAGTCTGGGTGTTCAGAAAAGCAAGAATTCATAAACACATGCCATTCCCTGGCTCCCAATTGTCCTGTCTGTACACGTGGCATGAAGATAAAAAAGAAACAGCTATTGGCAGCGGTGGGATTCGAACCCACGCCTCCAAAGAGACTGGAGCCTAAATCCAGCGCCTTAGACCGCTCGGCCACGCTACCCTGCTGGTACTGAAACGAGAGCCTCTGAGACCTGTATTTTTTTAGGGATTGGCTGGTTTGGCCATTAATTCAAAATCAAAGCAAAGCATGAACTTGGATTGAATTCTAGCACTGGCTGTGCAAAGCCCGAACTGAACAATAAAGCACACTTGTCAGCCTGAAATTGAAATGTCACCTTTCGGGAGTGCTCTGTTCGACAGCAGTCTGGTAGCCTAGTGGTCAATGTCAGCACCCCTCCATCCAGCAGTCTTGAGTTCAATTCCCGGTGAGGGAGGTCAGATCTTTTCTAGGTTTTTTTTGGTTCTAAAAATGTTTGGGAAGCGAAGGTTCAGGAACATTGCCGGTAGGGAGAGTAAGCTCTTTAAAGGCATGCAATGAGATGTGTTTTTCTTTATTTCTGCATATTTCTGTAGCTAGCTGCATTCTTTCAGTCAACATCCCGCCCCATTTAGTGCTCACGTTTTTAAAGAAGTCCACCATTAGCCCGCAGTGTAAGCCTACCCGGGGCCTCCGCCGATGGTCCATGGTGTGTGGGATCCTTACTGGACCAACCCCAGCCGTAACGCAAATCTTAGCTTTGTCTCATTCGACCCCTAACTCGACCCAAGGAGCTACTGCAAACTCTTAGCCTAACACTAGCCCTAAATGAAAGACGCCTATTGTCCTCACATGTGGGATTTTGTTCTCGCTGCTAGTGCATACGAAACTTGGTTCCGACGTGTCCAGGAGTGGGAGAATTACCAGGGACCTTGCAATCTCGTGCCTGGGGGTTTCTAAGCTGGGCATAGGAGCTCCACTGGATGGAGCCAAGTGTCTTGAACTGAGTTTTTGTGATGCAGCAGGAAAAGGCGCTGCAAAAAGGAGCAACTACCAAGGCAAAGAGATGTGCATTCATTAGGGCATCGTGTCGGCAGATTTGTGGCCCTGCCAAGCACGTGTTTATTGACAGGATCGTGAACGCATGTCCGTTTTCAGTGAACAGTGATTTATGCTTTACCCTTTTTTGGTGAAAACGCACACGAGTCAGATGTGTGCTTTCAGTCTGGGTGTTCAGAAAAGCAAGAATTCATAAACACATGCCATTCCCTGGCTCCCAATTGTCCTGTCTGTACACGTGGCATGAAGATAAAAAAGAAACAGCTATTGGCAGCGGTGGGATTCGAACCCACGCCTCCAAAGAGACTGGAGCCTAAATCCAGCGCCTTAGACCGCTCGGCCACGCTACCCTGCTGGTACTGAAACGAGAGCCTCTGAGACCTGTATTTTTTTAGGGATTGGCTGGTTTGGCCATTAATTCAAAATCAAAGCAAAGCATGAACTTGGATTGAATTCTAGCACTGGCTGTGCAAAGCCCGAACTGAACAATAAAGCACACTTGTCAGCCTGAAATTGAAATGTCACCTTTCGGGAGTGCTCTGTTCAACAGCAGTCTGGTAGCCTAGTGGTCAATGTCAGCACCCCTCCATCCAGCAGTCTTGAGTTCAATTCCCGGTGAGGGAGGTCAGATCTTTTCTAGGTTTTTTTTGGTTCTAAAAATGTTTGGGAAGCGAAGGTTCAGGAACATTGCCGGTAGGGAGAGTAAGCTCTTTAAAGGCATGCAATGAGATGTGTTTTTCTTTATTTCTGCATATTTCTGTAGCTAGCTGCATTCTTTCAGTCAACATCCCGCCCCATTTAGTGCTCACGTTTTTAAAGAAGTCCACCATTAGCCCGCAGTGTAAGCCTACCCGGGGCCTCCGCCGATGGTCCATGGTGTGTGGGATCCTTACTGGACCAACCCCAGCCGTAACGCAAATCTTAGCTTTGTCTCATTCGACCCCTAACTCGACCCAAGGAGCTACTGCAAACTCTTAGCCTAACACTAGCCCTAAATGAAAGACGCCTATTGTCCTCACATGTGGGATTTTGTTCTCGCTGCTAGTGCATACGAAACTTGGTTCCGACGTGTCCAGGAGTGGGAGAATTACCAGGGACCTTGCAATCTCGTGCCTGGGGGTTTCTAAGCTGGGCATAGGAGCTCCACTGGATGGAGCCAAGTGTCTTGAACTGAGTTTTTGTGATGCAGCAGGAAAAGGCGCTGCAAAAAGGAGCAACTACCAAGGCAAAGAGATGTGCATTCATTAGGGCATCGTGTCGGCAGATTTGTGGCCCTGCCAAGCACGTGTTTATTGACAGGATCGTGAACGCATGTCCGTTTTCAGTGAACAGTGATTTATGCTTTACCCTTTTTTGGTGAAAACGCACACGAGTCAGATGTGTGCTTTCAGTCTGGGTGTTCAGAAAAGCAAGAATTCATAAACACATGCCATTCCCTGGCTCCCAATTGTCCTGTCTGTACACGTGGCATGAAGATAAAAAAGAAACAGCTATTGGCAGCGGTGGGATTCGAACCCACGCCTCCAAAGAGACTGGAGCCTAAATCCAGCGCCTTAGACCGCTCGGCCACGCTACCCTGCTGGTACTGAAACGAGAGCCTCTGAGACCTGTATTTTTTTAGGGATTGGCTGGTTTGGCCATTAATTCAAAATCAAAGCAAAGCATGAACTTGGATTGAATTCTAGCACTGGCTGTGCAAAGCCCGAACTGAACAATAAAGCACACTTGTCAGCCTGAAATTGAAATGTCACCTTTCGGGAGTGCTCTGTTCGACAGCAGTCTGGTAGCCTAGTGGTCAATGTCAGCACCCCTCCATCCAGCAGTCTTGAGTTCAATTCCCGGTGAGGGAGGTCAGATCTTTTCTAGGTTTTTTTTGGTTCTAAAAATGTTTGGGAAGCGAAGGTTCAGGAACATTGCCGGTAGGGAGAGTAAGCTCTTTAAAGGCATGCAATGAGATGTGTTTTTCTTTATTTCTGCATATTTCTGTAGCTAGCTGCATTCTTTCAGTCAACATCCCGCCCCATTTAGTGCTCACGTTTTTAAAGAAGTCCACCATTAGCCCGCAGTGTAAGCCTACCCGGGGCCTCCGCCGATGGTCCATGGTGTGTGGGATCCTTACTGGACCAACCCCAGCCGTAACGCAAATCTTAGCTTTGTCTCATTCGACCCCTAACTCGACCCAAGGAGCTACTGCAAACTCTTAGCCTAACACTAGCCCTAAATGAAAGACGCCTATTGTCCTCACATGTGGGATTTTGTTCTCGCTGCTAGTGCATACGAAACTTGGTTCCGACGTGTCCAGGAGTGGGAGAATTACCAGGGACCTTGCAATCTCGTGCCTGGGGGTTTCTAAGCTGGGCATAGGAGCTCCACTGGATGGAGCCAAGTGTCTTGAACTGAGTTTTTGTGATGCAGCAGGAAAAGGCGCTGCAAAAAGGAGCAACTACCAAGGCAAAGAGATGTGCATTCATTAGGGCATCGTGTCGGCAGATTTGTGGCCCTGCCAAGCACGTGTTTATTGACAGGATCGTGAACGCATGTCCGTTTTCAGTGAACAGTGATTTATGCTTTACCCTTTTTTGGTGAAAACGCACACGAGTCAGATGTGTGCTTTCAGTCTGGGTGTTCAGAAAAGCAAGAATTCATAAACACATGCCATTCCCTGGCTCCCAATTGTCCTGTCTGTACACGTGGCATGAAGATAAAAAAGAAACAGCTATTGGCAGCGGTGGGATTCGAACCCACGCCTCCAAAGAGACTGGAGCCTAAATCCAGCGCCTTAGACCGCTCGGCCACGCTACCCTGCTGGTACTGAAACGAGAGCCTCTGAGACCTGTATTTTTTTAGGGATTGGCTGGTTTGGCCATTAATTCAAAATCAAAGCAAAGCATGAACTTGGATTGAATTCTAGCACTGGCTGTGCAAAGCCCGAACTGAACAATAAAGCACACTTGTCAGCCTGAAATTGAAATGTCACCTTTCGGGAGTGCTCTGTTCAACAGCAGTCTGGTAGCCTAGTGGTCAATGTCAGCACCCCTCCATCCAGCAGTCTTGAGTTCAATTCCCGGTGAGGGAGGTCAGATCTTTTCTAGGTTTTTTTTGGTTCTAAAAATGTTTGGGAAGCGAAGGTTCAGGAACATTGCCGGTAGGGAGAGTAAGCTCTTTAAAGGCATGCAATGAGATGTGTTTTTCTTTATTTCTGCATATTTCTGTAGCTAGCTGCATTCTTTCAGTCAACATCCCGCCCCATTTAGTGCTCACGTTTTTAAAGAAGTCCACCATTAGCCCGCAGTGTAAGCCTACCCGGGGCCTCCGCCGATGGTCCATGGTGTGTGGGATCCTTACTGGACCAACCCCAGCCGTAACGCAAATCTTAGCTTTGTCTCATTCGACCCCTAACTCGACCCAAGGAGCTACTGCAAACTCTTAGCCTAACACTAGCCCTAAATGAAAGACGCCTATTGTCCTCACATGTGGGATTTTGTTCTCGCTGCTAGTGCATACGAAACTTGGTTCCGACGTGTCCAGGAGTGGGAGAATTACCAGGGACCTTGCAATCTCGTGCCTGGGGGTTTCTAAGCTGGGCATAGGAGCTCCACTGGATGGAGCCAAGTGTCTTGAACTGAGTTTTTGTGATGCAGCAGGAAAAGGCGCTGCAAAAAGGAGCAACTACCAAGGCAAAGAGATGTGCATTCATTAGGGCATCGTGTCGGCAGATTTGTGGCCCTGCCAAGCACGTGTTTATTGACAGGATCGTGAACGCATGTCCGTTTTCAGTGAACAGTGATTTATGCTTTACCCTTTTTTGGTGAAAACGCACACGAGTCAGATGTGTGCTTTCAGTCTGGGTGTTCAGAAAAGCAAGAATTCATAAACACATGCCATTCCCTGGCTCCCAATTGTCCTGTCTGTACACGTGGCATGAAGATAAAAAAGAAACAGCTATTGGCAGCGGTGGGATTCGAACCCACGCCTCCAAAGAGACTGGAGCCTAAATCCAGCGCCTTAGACCGCTCGGCCACGCTACCCTGCTGGTACTGAAACGAGAGCCTCTGAGACCTGTATTTTTTTAGGGATTGGCTGGTTTGGCCATTAATTCAAAATCAAAGCAAAGCATGAACTTGGATTGAATTCTAGCACTGGCTGTGCAAAGCCCGAACTGAACAATAAAGCACACTTGTCAGCCTGAAATTGAAATGTCACCTTTCGGGAGTGCTCTGTTCGACAGCAGTCTGGTAGCCTAGTGGTCAATGTCAGCACCCCTCCATCCAGCAGTCTTGAGTTCAATTCCCGGTGAGGGAGGTCAGATCTTTTCTAGGTTTTTTTTGGTTCTAAAAATGTTTGGGAAGCGAAGGTTCAGGAACATTGCCGGTAGGGAGAGTAAGCTCTTTAAAGGCATGCAATGAGATGTGTTTTTCTTTATTTCTGCATATTTCTGTAGCTAGCTGCATTCTTTCAGTCAACATCCCGCCCCATTTAGTGCTCACGTTTTTAAAGAAGTCCACCATTAGCCCGCAGTGTAAGCCTACCCGGGGCCTCCGCCGATGGTCCATGGTGTGTGGGATCCTTACTGGACCAACCCCAGCCGTAACGCAAATCTTAGCTTTGTCTCATTCGACCCCTAACTCGACCCAAGGAGCTACTGCAAACTCTTAGCCTAACACTAGCCCTAAATGAAAGACGCCTATTGTCCTCACATGTGGGATTTTGTTCTCGCTGCTAGTGCATACGAAACTTGGTTCCGACGTGTCCAGGAGTGGGAGAATTACCAGGGACCTTGCAATCTCGTGCCTGGGGGTTTCTAAGCTGGGCATAGGAGCTCCACTGGATGGAGCCAAGTGTCTTGAACTGAGTTTTTGTGATGCAGCAGGAAAAGGCGCTGCAAAAAGGAGCAACTACCAAGGCAAAGAGATGTGCATTCATTAGGGCATCGTGTCGGCAGATTTGTGGCCCTGCCAAGCACGTGTTTATTGACAGGATCGTGAACGCATGTCCGTTTTCAGTGAACAGTGATTTATGCTTTACCCTTTTTTGGTGAAAACGCACACGAGTCAGATGTGTGCTTTCAGTCTGGGTGTTCAGAAAAGCAAGAATTCATAAACACATGCCATTCCCTGGCTCCCAATTGTCCTGTCTGTACACGTGGCATGAAGATAAAAAAGAAACAGCTATTGGCAGCGGTGGGATTCGAACCCACGCCTCCAAAGAGACTGGAGCCTAAATCCAGCGCCTTAGACCGCTCGGCCACGCTACCCTGCTGGTACTGAAACGAGAGCCTCTGAGACCTGTATTTTTTTAGGGATTGGCTGGTTTGGCCATTAATTCAAAATCAAAGCAAAGCATGAACTTGGATTGAATTCTAGCACTGGCTGTGCAAAGCCCGAACTGAACAATAAAGCACACTTGTCAGCCTGAAATTGAAATGTCACCTTTCGGGAGTGCTCTGTTCGACAGCAGTCTGGTAGCCTAGTGGTCAATGTCAGCACCCCTCCATCCAGCAGTCTTGAGTTCAATTCCCGGTGAGGGAGGTCAGATCTTTTCTAGGTTTTTTTTGGTTCTAAAAATGTTTGGGAAGCGAAGGTTCAGGAACATTGCCGGTAGGGAGAGTAAGCTCTTTAAAGGCATGCAATGAGATGTGTTTTTCTTTATTTCTGCATATTTCTGTAGCTAGCTGCATTCTTTCAGTCAACATCCCGCCCCATTTAGTGCTCACGTTTTTAAAGAAGTCCACCATTAGCCCGCAGTGTAAGCCTACCCGGGGCCTCCGCCGATGGTCCATGGTGTGTGGGATCCTTACTGGACCAACCCCAGCCGTAACGCAAATCTTAGCTTTGTCTCATTCGACCCCTAACTCGACCCAAGGAGCTACTGCAAACTCTTAGCCTAACACTAGCCCTAAATGAAAGACGCCTATTGTCCTCACATGTGGGATTTTGTTCTCGCTGCTAGTGCATACGAAACTTGGTTCCGACGTGTCCAGGAGTGGGAGAATTACCAGGGACCTTGCAATCTCGTGCCTGGGGGTTTCTAAGCTGGGCATAGGAGCTCCACTGGATGGAGCCAAGTGTCTTGAACTGAGTTTTTGTGATGCAGCAGGAAAAGGCGCTGCAAAAAGGAGCAACTACCAAGGCAAAGAGATGTGCATTCATTAGGGCATCGTGTCGGCAGATTTGTGGCCCTGCCAAGCACGTGTTTATTGACAGGATCGTGAACGCATGTCCGTTTTCAGTGAACAGTGATTTATGCTTTACCCTTTTTTGGTGAAAACGCACACGAGTCAGATGTGTGCTTTCAGTCTGGGTGTTCAGAAAAGCAAGAATTCATAAACACATGCCATTCCCTGGCTCCCAATTGTCCTGTCTGTACACGTGGCATGAAGATAAAAAAGAAACAGCTATTGGCAGCGGTGGGATTCGAACCCACGCCTCCAAAGAGACTGGAGCCTAAATCCAGCGCCTTAGACCGCTCGGCCACGCTACCCTGCTGGTACTGAAACGAGAGCCTCTGAGACCTGTATTTTTTTAGGGATTGGCTGGTTTGGCCATTAATTCAAAATCAAAGCAAAGCATGAACTTGGATTGAATTCTAGCACTGGCTGTGCAAAGCCCGAACTGAACAATAAAGCACACTTGTCAGCCTGAAATTGAAATGTCACCTTTCGGGAGTGCTCTGTTCGACAGCAGTCTGGTAGCCTAGTGGTCAATGTCAGCACCCCTCCATCCAGCAGTCTTGAGTTCAATTCCCGGTGAGGGAGGTCAGATCTTTTCTAGGTTTTTTTTGGTTCTAAAAATGTTTGGGAAGCGAAGGTTCAGGAACATTGCCGGTAGGGAGAGTAAGCTCTTTAAAGGCATGCAATGAGATGTGTTTTTCTTTATTTCTGCATATTTCTGTAGCTAGCTGCATTCTTTCAGTCAACATCCCGCCCCATTTAGTGCTCACGTTTTTAAAGAAGTCCACCATTAGCCCGCAGTGTAAGCCTACCCGGGGCCTCCGCCGATGGTCCATGGTGTGTGGGATCCTTACTGGACCAACCCCAGCCGTAACGCAAATCTTAGCTTTGTCTCATTCGACCCCTAACTCGACCCAAGGAGCTACTGCAAACTCTTAGCCTAACACTAGCCCTAAATGAAAGACGCCTATTGTCCTCACATGTGGGATTTTGTTCTCGCTGCTAGTGCATACGAAACTTGGTTCCGACGTGTCCAGGAGTGGGAGAATTACCAGGGACCTTGCAATCTCGTGCCTGGGGGTTTCTAAGCTGGGCATAGGAGCTCCACTGGATGGAGCCAAGTGTCTTGAACTGAGTTTTTGTGATGCAGCAGGAAAAGGCGCTGCAAAAAGGAGCAACTACCAAGGCAAAGAGATGTGCATTCATTAGGGCATCGTGTCGGCAGATTTGTGGCCCTGCCAAGCACGTGTTTATTGACAGGATCGTGAACGCATGTCCGTTTTCAGTGAACAGTGATTTATGCTTTACCCTTTTTTGGTGAAAACGCACACGAGTCAGATGTGTGCTTTCAGTCTGGGTGTTCAGAAAAGCAAGAATTCATAAACACATGCCATTCCCTGGCTCCCAATTGTCCTGTCTGTACACGTGGCATGAAGATAAAAAAGAAACAGCTATTGGCAGCGGTGGGATTCGAACCCACGCCTCCAAAGAGACTGGAGCCTAAATCCAGCGCCTTAGACCGCTCGGCCACGCTACCCTGCTGGTACTGAAACGAGAGCCTCTGAGACCTGTATTTTTTTAGGGATTGGCTGGTTTGGCCATTAATTCAAAATCAAAGCAAAGCATGAACTTGGATTGAATTCTAGCACTGGCTGTGCAAAGCCCGAACTGAACAATAAAGCACACTTGTCAGCCTGAAATTGAAATGTCACCTTTCGGGAGTGCTCTGTTCGACAGCAGTCTGGTAGCCTAGTGGTCAATGTCAGCACCCCTCCATCCAGCAGTCTTGAGTTCAATTCCCGGTGAGGGAGGTCAGATCTTTTCTAGGTTTTTTTTGGTTCTAAAAATGTTTGGGAAGCGAAGGTTCAGGAACATTGCCGGTAGGGAGAGTAAGCTCTTTAAAGGCATGCAATGAGATGTGTTTTTCTTTATTTCTGCATATTTCTGTAGCTAGCTGCATTCTTTCAGTCAACATCCCGCCCCATTTAGTGCTCACGTTTTTAAAGAAGTCCACCATTAGCCCGCAGTGTAAGCCTACCCGGGGCCTCCGCCGATGGTCCATGGTGTGTGGGATCCTTACTGGACCAACCCCAGCCGTAACGCAAATCTTAGCTTTGTCTCATTCGACCCCTAACTCGACCCAAGGAGCTACTGCAAACTCTTAGCCTAACACTAGCCCTAAATGAAAGACGCCTATTGTCCTCACATGTGGGATTTTGTTCTCGCTGCTAGTGCATACGAAACTTGGTTCCGACGTGTCCAGGAGTGGGAGAATTACCAGGGACCTTGCAATCTCGTGCCTGGGGGTTTCTAAGCTGGGCATAGGAGCTCCACTGGATGGAGCCAAGTGTCTTGAACTGAGTTTTTGTGATGCAGCAGGAAAAGGCGCTGCAAAAAGGAGCAACTACCAAGGCAAAGAGATGTGCATTCATTAGGGCATCGTGTCGGCAGATTTGTGGCCCTGCCAAGCACGTGTTTATTGACAGGATCGTGAACGCATGTCCGTTTTCAGTGAACAGTGATTTATGCTTTACCCTTTTTTGGTGAAAACGCACACGAGTCAGATGTGTGCTTTCAGTCTGGGTGTTCAGAAAAGCAAGAATTCATAAACACATGCCATTCCCTGGCTCCCAATTGTCCTGTCTGTACACGTGGCATGAAGATAAAAAAGAAACAGCTATTGGCAGCGGTGGGATTCGAACCCACGCCTCCAAAGAGACTGGAGCCTAAATCCAGCGCCTTAGACCGCTCGGCCACGCTACCCTGCTGGTACTGAAACGAGAGCCTCTGAGACCTGTATTTTTTTAGGGATTGGCTGGTTTGGCCATTAATTCAAAATCAAAGCAAAGCATGAACTTGGATTGAATTCTAGCACTGGCTGTGCAAAGCCCGAACTGAACAATAAAGCACACTTGTCAGCCTGAAATTGAAATGTCACCTTTCGGGAGTGCTCTGTTCGACAGCAGTCTGGTAGCCTAGTGGTCAATGTCAGCACCCCTCCATCCAGCAGTCTTGAGTTCAATTCCCGGTGAGGGAGGTCAGATCTTTTCTAGGTTTTTTTTGGTTCTAAAAATGTTTGGGAAGCGAAGGTTCAGGAACATTGCCGGTAGGGAGAGTAAGCTCTTTAAAGGCATGCAATGAGATGTGTTTTTCTTTATTTCTGCATATTTCTGTAGCTAGCTGCATTCTTTCAGTCAACATCCCGCCCCATTTAGTGCTCACGTTTTTAAAGAAGTCCACCATTAGCCCGCAGTGTAAGCCTACCCGGGGCCTCCGCCGATGGTCCATGGTGTGTGGGATCCTTACTGGACCAACCCCAGCCGTAACGCAAATCTTAGCTTTGTCTCATTCGACCCCTAACTCGACCCAAGGAGCTACTGCAAACTCTTAGCCTAACACTAGCCCTAAATGAAAGACGCCTATTGTCCTCACATGTGGGATTTTGTTCTCGCTGCTAGTGCATACGAAACTTGGTTCCGACGTGTCCAGGAGTGGGAGAATTACCAGGGACCTTGCAATCTCGTGCCTGGGGGTTTCTAAGCTGGGCATAGGAGCTCCACTGGATGGAGCCAAGTGTCTTGAACTGAGTTTTTGTGATGCAGCAGGAAAAGGCGCTGCAAAAAGGAGCAACTACCAAGGCAAAGAGATGTGCATTCATTAGGGCATCGTGTCGGCAGATTTGTGGCCCTGCCAAGCACGTGTTTATTGACAGGATCGTGAACGCATGTCCGTTTTCAGTGAACAGTGATTTATGCTTTACCCTTTTTTGGTGAAAACGCACACGAGTCAGATGTGTGCTTTCAGTCTGGGTGTTCAGAAAAGCAAGAATTCATAAACACATGCCATTCCCTGGCTCCCAATTGTCCTGTCTGTACACGTGGCATGAAGATAAAAAAGAAACAGCTATTGGCAGCGGTGGGATTCGAACCCACGCCTCCAAAGAGACTGGAGCCTAAATCCAGCGCCTTAGACCGCTCGGCCACGCTACCCTGCTGGTACTGAAACGAGAGCCTCTGAGACCTGTATTTTTTTAGGGATTGGCTGGTTTGGCCATTAATTCAAAATCAAAGCAAAGCATGAACTTGGATTGAATTCTAGCACTGGCTGTGCAAAGCCCGAACTGAACAATAAAGCACACTTGTCAGCCTGAAATTGAAATGTCACCTTTCGGGAGTGCTCTGTTCAACAGCAGTCTGGTAGCCTAGTGGTCAATGTCAGCACCCCTCCATCCAGCAGTCTTGAGTTCAATTCCCGGTGAGGGAGGTCAGATCTTTTCTAGGTTTTTTTTGGTTCTAAAAATGTTTGGGAAGCGAAGGTTCAGGAACATTGCCGGTAGGGAGAGTAAGCTCTTTAAAGGCATGCAATGAGATGTGTTTTTCTTTATTTCTGCATATTTCTGTAGCTAGCTGCATTCTTTCAGTCAACATCCCGCCCCATTTAGTGCTCACGTTTTTAAAGAAGTCCACCATTAGCCCGCAGTGTAAGCCTACCCGGGGCCTCCGCCGATGGTCCATGGTGTGTGGGATCCTTACTGGACCAACCCCAGCCGTAACGCAAATCTTAGCTTTGTCTCATTCGACCCCTAACTCGACCCAAGGAGCTACTGCAAACTCTTAGCCTAACACTAGCCCTAAATGAAAGACGCCTATTGTCCTCACATGTGGGATTTTGTTCTCGCTGCTAGTGCATACGAAACTTGGTTCCGACGTGTCCAGGAGTGGGAGAATTACCAGGGACCTTGCAATCTCGTGCCTGGGGGTTTCTAAGCTGGGCATAGGAGCTCCACTGGATGGAGCCAAGTGTCTTGAACTGAGTTTTTGTGATGCAGCAGGAAAAGGCGCTGCAAAAAGGAGCAACTACCAAGGCAAAGAGATGTGCATTCATTAGGGCATCGTGTCGGCAGATTTGTGGCCCTGCCAAGCACGTGTTTATTGACAGGATCGTGAACGCATGTCCGTTTTCAGTGAACAGTGATTTATGCTTTACCCTTTTTTGGTGAAAACGCACACGAGTCAGATGTGTGCTTTCAGTCTGGGTGTTCAGAAAAGCAAGAATTCATAAACACATGCCATTCCCTGGCTCCCAATTGTCCTGTCTGTACACGTGGCATGAAGATAAAAAAGAAACAGCTATTGGCAGCGGTGGGATTCGAACCCACGCCTCCAAAGAGACTGGAGCCTAAATCCAGCGCCTTAGACCGCTCGGCCACGCTACCCTGCTGGTACTGAAACGAGAGCCTCTGAGACCTGTATTTTTTTAGGGATTGGCTGGTTTGGCCATTAATTCAAAATCAAAGCAAAGCATGAACTTGGATTGAATTCTAGCACTGGCTGTGCAAAGCCCGAACTGAACAATAAAGCACACTTGTCAGCCTGAAATTGAAATGTCACCTTTCGGGAGTGCTCTGTTCAACAGCAGTCTGGTAGCCTAGTGGTCAATGTCAGCACCCCTCCATCCAGCAGTCTTGAGTTCAATTCCCGGTGAGGGAGGTCAGATCTTTTCTAGGTTTTTTTTGGTTCTAAAAATGTTTGGGAAGCGAAGGTTCAGGAACATTGCCGGTAGGGAGAGTAAGCTCTTTAAAGGCATGCAATGAGATGTGTTTTTCTTTATTTCTGCATATTTCTGTAGCTAGCTGCATTCTTTCAGTCAACATCCCGCCCCATTTAGTGCTCACGTTTTTAAAGAAGTCCACCATTAGCCCGCAGTGTAAGCCTACCCGGGGCCTCCGCCGATGGTCCATGGTGTGTGGGATCCTTACTGGACCAACCCCAGCCGTAACGCAAATCTTAGCTTTGTCTCATTCGACCCCTAACTCGACCCAAGGAGCTACTGCAAACTCTTAGCCTAACACTAGCCCTAAATGAAAGACGCCTATTGTCCTCACATGTGGGATTTTGTTCTCGCTGCTAGTGCATACGAAACTTGGTTCCGACGTGTCCAGGAGTGGGAGAATTACCAGGGACCTTGCAATCTCGTGCCTGGGGGTTTCTAAGCTGGGCATAGGAGCTCCACTGGATGGAGCCAAGTGTCTTGAACTGAGTTTTTGTGATGCAGCAGGAAAAGGCGCTGCAAAAAGGAGCAACTACCAAGGCAAAGAGATGTGCATTCATTAGGGCATCGTGTCGGCAGATTTGTGGCCCTGCCAAGCACGTGTTTATTGACAGGATCGTGAACGCATGTCCGTTTTCAGTGAACAGTGATTTATGCTTTACCCTTTTTTGGTGAAAACGCACACGAGTCAGATGTGTGCTTTCAGTCTGGGTGTTCAGAAAAGCAAGAATTCATAAACACATGCCATTCCCTGGCTCCCAATTGTCCTGTCTGTACACGTGGCATGAAGATAAAAAAGAAACAGCTATTGGCAGCGGTGGGATTCGAACCCACGCCTCCAAAGAGACTGGAGCCTAAATCCAGCGCCTTAGACCGCTCGGCCACGCTACCCTGCTGGTACTGAAACGAGAGCCTCTGAGACCTGTATTTTTTTAGGGATTGGCTGGTTTGGCCATTAATTCAAAATCAAAGCAAAGCATGAACTTGGATTGAATTCTAGCACTGGCTGTGCAAAGCCCGAACTGAACAATAAAGCACACTTGTCAGCCTGAAATTGAAATGTCACCTTTCGGGAGTGCTCTGTTCGACAGCAGTCTGGTAGCCTAGTGGTCAATGTCAGCACCCCTCCATCCAGCAGTCTTGAGTTCAATTCCCGGTGAGGGAGGTCAGATCTTTTCTAGGTTTTTTTTGGTTCTAAAAATGTTTGGGAAGCGAAGGTTCAGGAACATTGCCGGTAGGGAGAGTAAGCTCTTTAAAGGCATGCAATGAGATGTGTTTTTCTTTATTTCTGCATATTTCTGTAGCTAGCTGCATTCTTTCAGTCAACATCCCGCCCCATTTAGTGCTCACGTTTTTAAAGAAGTCCACCATTAGCCCGCAGTGTAAGCCTACCCGGGGCCTCCGCCGATGGTCCATGGTGTGTGGGATCCTTACTGGACCAACCCCAGCCGTAACGCAAATCTTAGCTTTGTCTCATTCGACCCCTAACTCGACCCAAGGAGCTACTGCAAACTCTTAGCCTAACACTAGCCCTAAATGAAAGACGCCTATTGTCCTCACATGTGGGATTTTGTTCTCGCTGCTAGTGCATACGAAACTTGGTTCCGACGTGTCCAGGAGTGGGAGAATTACCAGGGACCTTGCAATCTCGTGCCTGGGGGTTTCTAAGCTGGGCATAGGAGCTCCACTGGATGGAGCCAAGTGTCTTGAACTGAGTTTTTGTGATGCAGCAGGAAAAGGCGCTGCAAAAAGGAGCAACTACCAAGGCAAAGAGATGTGCATTCATTAGGGCATCGTGTCGGCAGATTTGTGGCCCTGCCAAGCACGTGTTTATTGACAGGATCGTGAACGCATGTCCGTTTTCAGTGAACAGTGATTTATGCTTTACCCTTTTTTGGTGAAAACGCACACGAGTCAGATGTGTGCTTTCAGTCTGGGTGTTCAGAAAAGCAAGAATTCATAAACACATGCCATTCCCTGGCTCCCAATTGTCCTGTCTGTACACGTGGCATGAAGATAAAAAAGAAACAGCTATTGGCAGCGGTGGGATTCGAACCCACGCCTCCAAAGAGACTGGAGCCTAAATCCAGCGCCTTAGACCGCTCGGCCACGCTACCCTGCTGGTACTGAAACGAGAGCCTCTGAGACCTGTATTTTTTTAGGGATTGGCTGGTTTGGCCATTAATTCAAAATCAAAGCAAAGCATGAACTTGGATTGAATTCTAGCACTGGCTGTGCAAAGCCCGAACTGAACAATAAAGCACACTTGTCAGCCTGAAATTGAAATGTCACCTTTCGGGAGTGCTCTGTTCAACAGCAGTCTGGTAGCCTAGTGGTCAATGTCAGCACCTCTCCATCCAGCAGTCTTGAGTTCAATTCCCGGTGAGGGAGGTCAGATCTTTTCTAGGTTTTTTTTGGTTCTAAAAATGTTTGGGAAGCGAAGGTTCAGGAACATTGCCGGTAGGGAGAGTAAGCTCTTTAAAGGCATGCAATGAGATGTGTTTTTCTTTATTTCTGCATATTTCTGTAGCTAGCTGCATTCTTTCAGTCAACATCCCGCCCCATTTAGTGCTCACGTTTTTAAAGAAGTCCACCATTAGCCCGCAGTGTAAGCCTACCCGGGGCCTCCGCCGATGGTCCATGGTGTGTGGGATCCTTACTGGACCAACCCCAGCCGTAACGCAAATCTTAGCTTTGTCTCATTCGACCCCTAACTCGACCCAAGGAGCTACTGCAAACTCTTAGCCTAACACTAGCCCTAAATGAAAGACGCCTATTGTCCTCACATGTGGGATTTTGTTCTCGCTGCTAGTGCATACGAAACTTGGTTCCGACGTGTCCAGGAGTGGGAGAATTACCAGGGACCTTGCAATCTCGTGCCTGGGGGTTTCTAAGCTGGGCATAGGAGCTCCACTGGATGGAGCCAAGTGTCTTGAACTGAGTTTTTGTGATGCAGCAGGAAAAGGCGCTGCAAAAAGGAGCAACTACCAAGGCAAAGAGATGTGCATTCATTAGGGCATCGTGTCGGCAGATTTGTGGCCCTGCCCTGAACGTGTTTATTGACAGGATCGTGAACGCATGTCCGTTTTCAGTGAACAGTGATTTATGCTTTACCCTTTTTTGGTGAAAACGCACACGAGTCAGATGTGTGCTTTCAGTCTGGGTGTTCAGAAAAGCAAGAATTCATAAACACATGCCATTCCCTGGCTCCCAATTGTCCTGTCTGTACACGTGGCATGAAGATAAAAAAGAAACAGCTATTGGCAGCGGTGGGATTCGAACCCACGCCTCCAAAGAGACTGGAGCCTAAATCCAGCGCCTTAGACCGCTCGGCCACGCTACCCTGCTGGTACTGAAACGAGAGCCTCTGAGACCTGTATTTTTTTAGGGATTGGCTGGTTTGGCCATTAATTCAAAATCAAAGCAAAGCATGAACTTGGATTGAATTCTAGCACTGGCTGTGCAAAGCCCGAACTGAACAATAAAGCACACTTGTCAGCCTGAAATTGAAATGTCACCTTTCGGGAGTGCTCTGTTCGACAGCAGTCTGGTAGCCTAGTGGTCAATGTCAGCACCCCTCCATCCAGCAGTCCTGAGTTCAATACCCGGTGAGGGAGGTCAGATCTTTTCTAGGTTTTTTTTGGTTCTAAAAATGTTTGGGAAGCGAAGGTTCAGGAACATTGCCGGTAGGGAGAGTAAGCTCTTTAAAGGCATGCAATGAGATGTGTTTTTCTTTATTTCTGCATATTTCTGTAGCTAGCTGCATTCTTTCAGTCAACATCCCGCCCCATTTAGTGCTCACGTTTTTAAAGAAGTCCACCATTAGCCCGCAGTGTAAGCCTACCCGGGGCCTCCGCCGATGGTCCATGGTGTGTGGGATCCTTACTGGACCAACCCCAGCCGTAACGCAAATCTTAGCTTTGTCTCATTCGACCCCTAACTCGACCCAAGGAGCTACTGCAAACTCTTAGCCTAACACTAGCCCTAAATGAAAGACGCCTATTGTCCTCACATGTGGGATTTTGTTCTCGCTGCTAGTGCATACGAAACTTGGTTCCGACGTGTCCAGGAGTGGGAGAATTACCAGGGACCTTGCAATCTCGTGCCTGGGGGTTTCTAAGCTGGGCATAGGAGCTCCACTGGATGGAGCCAAGTGTCTTGAACTGAGTTTTTGTGATGCAGCAGGAAAAGGCGCTGCAAAAAGGAGCAACTACCAAGGCAAAGAGATGTGCATTCATTAGGGCATCGTGTCGGCAGATTTGTGGCCCTGCCAAGCACGTGTTTATTGACAGGATCGTGAACGCATGTCCGTTTTCAGTGAACAGTGATTTATGCTTTACCCTTTTTTGGTGAAAACGCACACGAGTCAGATGTGTGCTTTCAGTCTGGGTGTTCAGAAAAGCAAGAATTCATAAACACATGCCATTCCCTGGCTCCCAATTGTCCTGTCTGTACACGTGGCATGAAGATAAAAAAGAAACAGCTATTGGCAGCGGTGGGATTCGAACCCACGCCTCCAAAGAGACTGGAGCCTAAATCCAGCGCCTTAGACCGCTCGTCCACGCTACCCTGCTGGTACTGAAACGAGAGCCTCTGAGACCTGTATTTTTTTAGGGATTGGCTGGTTTGGCCATTAATTCAAAATCAAAGCAAAGCATGAACTTGGATTGAATTCTAGCACTGGCTCTGCAAAGCCCGAACTGAACAATAAAGCACACTTGTCAGCCTGAAATTGAAATGTCACCTTTCGGGAGTGCTCTGTTCAACAGCAGTCTGGTAGCCTAGTGGTCAATGTCAGCACCCCTCCATCCAGCAGTCTTGAGTTCAATTCCCGGTGAGGGAGGTCAGATCTTTTCTAGGTTTTTTTTGGTTCTAAAAATGTTTGGGAAGCGAAGGTTCAGGAACATTGCCGGTAGGGAGAGTAAGCTCTTTAAAGGCATGCAATGAGATGTGTTTTTCTTTATTTCTGCATATTTCTGTAGCTAGCTGCATTCTTTCAGTCAACATCCCGCCCCATTTAGTGCTCACGTTTTTAAAGAAGTCCACCATTAGCCCGCAGTGTAAGCCTACCCGGGGCCTCCGCCGATGGTCCATGGTGTGTGGGATCCTTACTGGACCAACCCCAGCCGTAACGCAAATCTTAGCTTTGTCTCATTCGACCCCTAACTCGACCCAAGGAGCTACTGCAAACTCTTAGCCTAACACTAGCCCTAAATGAAAGACGCCTATTGTCCTCACATGTGGGATTTTGTTCTCGCTGCTAGTGCATACGAAACTTGGTTCCGACGTGTCCAGGAGTGGGAGAATTACCAGGGACCTTGCAATCTCGTGCCTGGGGGTTTCTAAGCTGGGCATAGGAGCTCCACTGGATGGAGCCAAGTGTCTTGAACTGAGTTTTTGTGATGCAGCAGGAAAAGGCGCTGCAAAAAGGAGCAACTACCAAGGCAAAGAGATGTGCATTCATTAGGGCATCGTGTCGGCAGATTTGTGGCCCTGCCAAGCACGTGTTTATTGACAGGATCGTGAACGCATGTCCGTTTTCAGTGAACAGTGATTTATGCTTTACCCTTTTTTGGTGAAAACGCACACGAGTCAGATGTGTGCTTTCAGTCTGGGTGTTCAGAAAAGCAAGAATTCATAAACACATGCCATTCCCTGGCTCCCAATTGTCCTGTCTGTACACGTGGCATGAAGATAAAAAAGAAACAGCTATTGGCAGCGGTGGGATTCGAACCCACGCCTCCAAAGAGACTGGAGCCTAAATCCAGCGCCTTAGACCGCTCGTCCACGCTACCCTGCTGGTACTGAAACGAGAGCCTCTGAGACCTGTATTTTTTTAGGGATTGGCTGGTTTGGCCATTAATTCAAAATCAAAGCAAAGCATGAACTTGGATTGAATTCTAGCACTGGCTCTGCAAAGCCCGAACTGAACAATAAAGCACACTTGTCAGCCTGAAATTGAAATGTCACCTTTCGGGAGTGCTCTGTTCAACAGCAGTCTGGTAGCCTAGTGGTCAATGTCAGCACCCCTCCATCCAGCAGTCTTGAGTTCAATTCCCGGTGAGGGAGGTCAGATCTTTTCTAGGTTTTTTTTGGTTCTAAAAATGTTTGGGAAGCGAAGGTTCAGGAACATTGCCGGTAGGGAGAGTAAGCTCTTTAAAGGCATGCAATGAGATGTGTTTTTCTTTATTTCTGCATATTTCTGTAGCTAGCTGCATTCTTTCAGTCAACATCCCGCCCCATTTAGTGCTCACGTTTTTAAAGAAGTCCACCATTAGCCCGCAGTGTAAGCCTACCCGGGGCCTCCGCCGATGGTCCATGGTGTGTGGGATCCTTACTGGACCAACCCCAGCCGTAACGCAAATCTTAGCTTTGTCTCATTCGACCCCTAACTCGACCCAAGGAGCTACTGCAAACTCTTAGCCTAACACTAGCCCTAAATGAAAGACGCCTATTGTCCTCACATGTGGGATTTTGTTCTCGCTGCTAGTGCATACGAAACTTGGTTCCGACGTGTCCAGGAGTGGGAGAATTACCAGGGACCTTGCAATCTCGTGCCTGGGGGTTTCTAAGCTGGGCATAGGAGCTCCACTGGATGGAGCCAAGTGTCTTGAACTGAGTTTTTGTGATGCAGCAGGAAAAGGCGCTGCAAAAAGGAGCAACTACCAAGGCAAAGAGATGTGCATTCATTAGGGCATCGTGTCGGCAGATTTGTGGCCCTGCCAAGCACGTGTTTATTGACAGGATCGTGAACGCATGTCCGTTTTCAGTGAACAGTGATTTATGCTTTACCCTTTTTTGGTGAAAACGCACACGAGTCAGATGTGTGCTTTCAGTCTGGGTGTTCAGAAAAGCAAGAATTCATAAACACATGCCATTCCCTGGCTCCCAATTGTCCTGTCTGTACACGTGGCATGAAGATAAAAAAGAAACAGCTATTGGCAGCGGTGGGATTCGAACCCACGCCTCCAAAGAGACTGGAGCCTAAATCCAGCGCCTTAGACCGCTCGGCCACGCTACCCTGCTGGTACTGAAACGAGAGCCTCTGAGACCTGTATTTTTTTAGGGATTGGCTGGTTTGGCCATTAATTCAAAATCAAAGCAAAGCATGAACTTGGATTGAATTCTAGCACTGGCTGTGCAAAGCCCGAACTGAACAATAAAGCACACTTGTCAGCCTGAAATTGAAATGTCACCTTTCGGGAGTGCTCTGTTCAACAGCAGTCTGGTAGCCTAGTGGTCAATGTCAGCACCCCTCCATCCAGCAGTCTTGAGTTCAATTCCCGGTGAGGGAGGTCAGATCTTTTCTAGGTTTTTTTTGGTTCTAAAAATGTTTGGGAAGCGAAGGTTCAGGAACATTGCCGGTAGGGAGAGTAAGCTCTTTAAAGGCATGCAATGAGATGTGTTTTTCTTTATTTCTGCATATTTCTGTAGCTAGCTGCATTCTTTCAGTCAACATCCCGCCCCATTTAGTGCTCACGTTTTTAAAGAAGTCCACCATTAGCCCGCAGTGTAAGCCTACCCGGGGCCTCCGCCGATGGTCCATGGTGTGTGGGATCCTTACTGGACCAACCCCAGCCGTAACGCAAATCTTAGCTTTGTCTCATTCGACCCCTAACTCGACCCAAGGAGCTACTGCAAACTCTTAGCCTAACACTAGCCCTAAATGAAAGACGCCTATTGTCCTCACATGTGGGATTTTGTTCTCGCTGCTAGTGCATACGAAACTTGGTTCCGACGTGTCCAGGAGTGGGAGAATTACCAGGGACCTTGCAATCTCGTGCCTGGGGGTTTCTAAGCTGGGCATAGGAGCTCCACTGGATGGAGCCAAGTGTCTTGAACTGAGTTTTTGTGATGCAGCAGGAAAAGGCGCTGCAAAAAGGAGCAACTACCAAGGCAAAGAGATGTGCATTCATTAGGGCATCGTGTCGGCAGATTTGTGGCCCTGCCAAGCACGTGTTTATTGACAGGATCGTGAACGCATGTCCGTTTTCAGTGAACAGTGATTTATGCTTTACCCTTTTTTGGTGAAAACGCACACGAGTCAGATGTGTGCTTTCAGTCTGGGTGTTCAGAAAAGCAAGAATTCATAAACACATGCCATTCCCTGGCTCCCAATTGTCCTGTCTGTACACGTGGCATGAAGATAAAAAAGAAACAGCTATTGGCAGCGGTGGGATTCGAACCCACGCCTCCAAAGAGACTGGAGCCTAAATCCAGCGCCTTAGACCGCTCGGCCACGCTACCCTGCTGGTACTGAAACGAGAGCCTCTGAGACCTGTATTTTTTTAGGGATTGGCTGGTTTGGCCATTAATTCAAAATCAAAGCAAAGCATGAACTTGGATTGAATTCTAGCACTGGCTGTGCAAAGCCCGAACTGAACAATAAAGCACACTTGTCAGCCTGAAATTGAAATGTCACCTTTCGGGAGTGCTCTGTTCAACAGCAGTCTGGTAGCCTAGTGGTCAATGTCAGCACCCCTCCATCCAGCAGTCTTGAGTTCAATTCCCGGTGAGGGAGGTCAGATCTTTTCTAGGTTTTTTTTGGTTCTAAAAATGTTTGGGAAGCGAAGGTTCAGGAACATTGCCGGTAGGGAGAGTAAGCTCTTTAAAGGCATGCAATGAGATGTGTTTTTCTTTATTTCTGCATATTTCTGTAGCTAGCTGCATTCTTTCAGTCAACATCCCGCCCCATTTAGTGCTCACGTTTTTAAAGAAGTCCACCATTAGCCCGCAGTGTAAGCCTACCCGGGGCCTCCGCCGATGGTCCATGGTGTGTGGGATCCTTACTGGACCAACCCCAGCCGTAACGCAAATCTTAGCTTTGTCTCATTCGACCCCTAACTCGACCCAAGGAGCTACTGCAAACTCTTAGCCTAACACTAGCCCTAAATGAAAGACGCCTATTGTCCTCACATGTGGGATTTTGTTCTCGCTGCTAGTGCATACGAAACTTGGTTCCGACGTGTCCAGGAGTGGGAGAATTACCAGGGACCTTGCAATCTCGTGCCTGGGGGTTTCTAAGCTGGGCATAGGAGCTCCACTGGATGGAGCCAAGTGTCTTGAACTGAGTTTTTGTGATGCAGCAGGAAAAGGCGCTGCAAAAAGGAGCAACTACCAAGGCAAAGAGATGTGCATTCATTAGGGCATCGTGTCGGCAGATTTGTGGCCCTGCCAAGCACGTGTTTATTGACAGGATCGTGAACGCATGTCCGTTTTCAGTGAACAGTGATTTATGCTTTACCCTTTTTTGGTGAAAACGCACACGAGTCAGATGTGTGCTTTCAGTCTGGGTGTTCAGAAAAGCAAGAATTCATAAACACATGCCATTCCCTGGCTCCCAATTGTCCTGTCTGTACACGTGGCATGAAGATAAAAAAGAAACAGCTATTGGCAGCGGTGGGATTCGAACCCACGCCTCCAAAGAGACTGGAGCCTAAATCCAGCGCCTTAGACCGCTCGGCCACGCTACCCTGCTGGTACTGAAACGAGAGCCTCTGAGACCTGTATTTTTTTAGGGATTGGCTGGTTTGGCCATTAATTCAAAATCAAAGCAAAGCATGAACTTGGATTGAATTCTAGCACTGGCTGTGCAAAGCCCGAACTGAACAATAAAGCACACTTGTCAGCCTGAAATTGAAATGTCACCTTTCGGGAGTGCTCTGTTCAACAGCAGTCTGGTAGCCTAGTGGTCAATGTCAGCACCCCTCCATCCAGCAGTCTTGAGTTCAATTCCCGGTGAGGGAGGTCAGATCTTTTCTAGGTTTTTTTTGGTTCTAAAAATGTTTGGGAAGCGAAGGTTCAGGAACATTGCCGGTAGGGAGAGTAAGCTCTTTAAAGGCATGCAATGAGATGTGTTTTTCTTTATTTCTGCATATTTCTGTAGCTAGCTGCATTCTTTCAGTCAACATCCCGCCCCATTTAGTGCTCACGTTTTTAAAGAAGTCCACCATTAGCCCGCAGTGTAAGCCTACCCGGGGCCTCCGCCGATGGTCCATGGTGTGTGGGATCCTTACTGGACCAACCCCAGCCGTAACGCAAATCTTAGCTTTGTCTCATTCGACCCCTAACTCGACCCAAGGAGCTACTGCAAACTCTTAGCCTAACACTAGCCCTAAATGAAAGACGCCTATTGTCCTCACATGTGGGATTTTGTTCTCGCTGCTAGTGCATACGAAACTTGGTTCCGACGTGTCCAGGAGTGGGAGAATTACCAGGGACCTTGCAATCTCGTGCCTGGGGGTTTCTAAGCTGGGCATAGGAGCTCCACTGGATGGAGCCAAGTGTCTTGAACTGAGTTTTTGTGATGCAGCAGGAAAAGGCGCTGCAAAAAGGAGCAACTACCAAGGCAAAGAGATGTGCATTCATTAGGGCATCGTGTCGGCAGATTTGTGGCCCTGCCAAGCACGTGTTTATTGACAGGATCGTGAACGCATGTCCGTTTTCAGTGAACAGTGATTTATGCTTTACCCTTTTTTGGTGAAAACGCACACGAGTCAGATGTGTGCTTTCAGTCTGGGTGTTCAGAAAAGCAAGAATTCATAAACACATGCCATTCCCTGGCTCCCAATTGTCCTGTCTGTACACGTGGCATGAAGATAAAAAAGAAACAGCTATTGGCAGCGGTGGGATTCGAACCCACGCCTCCAAAGAGACTGGAGCCTAAATCCAGCGCCTTAGACCGCTCGGCCACGCTACCCTGCTGGTACTGAAACGAGAGCCTCTGAGACCTGTATTTTTTTAGGGATTGGCTGGTTTGGCCATTAATTCAAAATCAAAGCAAAGCATGAACTTGGATTGAATTCTAGCACTGGCTGTGCAAAGCCCGAACTGAACAATAAAGCACACTTGTCAGCCTGAAATTGAAATGTCACCTTTCGGGAGTGCTCTGTTCAACAGCAGTCTGGTAGCCTAGTGGTCAATGTCAGCACCCCTCCATCCAGCAGTCTTGAGTTCAATTCCCGGTGAGGGAGGTCAGATCTTTTCTAGGTTTTTTTTGGTTCTAAAAATGTTTGGGAAGCGAAGGTTCAGGAACATTGCCGGTAGGGAGAGTAAGCTCTTTAAAGGCATGCAATGAGATGTGTTTTTCTTTATTTCTGCATATTTCTGTAGCTAGCTGCATTCTTTCAGTCAACATCCCGCCCCATTTAGTGCTCACGTTTTTAAAGAAGTCCACCATTAGCCCGCAGTGTAAGCCTACCCGGGGCCTCCGCCGATGGTCCATGGTGTGTGGGATCCTTACTGGACCAACCCCAGCCGTAACGCAAATCTTAGCTTTGTCTCATTCGACCCCTAACTCGACCCAAGGAGCTACTGCAAACTCTTAGCCTAACACTAGCCCTAAATGAAAGACGCCTATTGTCCTCACATGTGGGATTTTGTTCTCGCTGCTAGTGCATACGAAACTTGGTTCCGACGTGTCCAGGAGTGGGAGAATTACCAGGGACCTTGCAATCTCGTGCCTGGGGGTTTCTAAGCTGGGCATAGGAGCTCCACTGGATGGAGCCAAGTGTCTTGAACTGAGTTTTTGTGATGCAGCAGGAAAAGGCGCTGCAAAAAGGAGCAACTACCAAGGCAAAGAGATGTGCATTCATTAGGGCATCGTGTCGGCAGATTTGTGGCCCTGCCAAGCACGTGTTTATTGACAGGATCGTGAACGCATGTCCGTTTTCAGTGAACAGTGATTTATGCTTTACCCTTTTTTGGTGAAAACGCACACGAGTCAGATGTGTGCTTTCAGTCTGGGTGTTCAGAAAAGCAAGAATTCATAAACACATGCCATTCCCTGGCTCCCAATTGTCCTGTCTGTACACGTGGCATGAAGATAAAAAAGAAACAGCTATTGGCAGCGGTGGGATTCGAACCCACGCCTCCAAAGAGACTGGAGCCTAAATCCAGCGCCTTAGACCGCTCGGCCACGCTACCCTGCTGGTACTGAAACGAGAGCCTCTGAGACCTGTATTTTTTTAGGGATTGGCTGGTTTGGCCATTAATTCAAAATCAAAGCAAAGCATGAACTTGGATTGAATTCTAGCACTGGCTGTGCAAAGCCCGAACTGAACAATAAAGCACACTTGTCAGCCTGAAATTGAAATGTCACCTTTCGGGAGTGCTCTGTTCAACAGCAGTCTGGTAGCCTAGTGGTCAATGTCAGCACCCCTCCATCCAGCAGTCTTGAGTTCAATTCCCGGTGAGGGAGGTCAGATCTTTTCTAGGTTTTTTTTGGTTCTAAAAATGTTTGGGAAGCGAAGGTTCAGGAACATTGCCGGTAGGGAGAGTAAGCTCTTTAAAGGCATGCAATGAGATGTGTTTTTCTTTATTTCTGCATATTTCTGTAGCTAGCTGCATTCTTTCAGTCAACATCCCGCCCCATTTAGTGCTCACGTTTTTAAAGAAGTCCACCATTAGCCCGCAGTGTAAGCCTACCCGGGGCCTCCGCCGATGGTCCATGGTGTGTGGGATCCTTACTGGACCAACCCCAGCCGTAACGCAAATCTTAGCTTTGTCTCATTCGACCCCTAACTCGACCCAAGGAGCTACTGCAAACTCTTAGCCTAACACTAGCCCTAAATGAAAGACGCCTATTGTCCTCACATGTGGGATTTTGTTCTCGCTGCTAGTGCATACGAAACTTGGTTCCGACGTGTCCAGGAGTGGGAGAATTACCAGGGACCTTGCAATCTCGTGCCTGGGGGTTTCTAAGCTGGGCATAGGAGCTCCACTGGATGGAGCCAAGTGTCTTGAACTGAGTTTTTGTGATGCAGCAGGAAAAGGCGCTGCAAAAAGGAGCAACTACCAAGGCAAAGAGATGTGCATTCATTAGGGCATCGTGTCGGCAGATTTGTGGCCCTGCCAAGCACGTGTTTATTGACAGGATCGTGAACGCATGTCCGTTTTCAGTGAACAGTGATTTATGCTTTACCCTTTTTTGGTGAAAACGCACACGAGTCAGATGTGTGCTTTCAGTCTGGGTGTTCAGAAAAGCAAGAATTCATAAACACATGCCATTCCCTGGCTCCCAATTGTCCTGTCTGTACACGTGGCATGAAGATAAAAAAGAAACAGCTATTGGCAGCGGTGGGATTCGAACCCACGCCTCCAAAGAGACTGGAGCCTAAATCCAGCGCCTTAGACCGCTCGGCCACGCTACCCTGCTGGTACTGAAACGAGAGCCTCTGAGACCTGTATTTTTTTAGGGATTGGCTGGTTTGGCCATTAATTCAAAATCAAAGCAAAGCATGAACTTGGATTGAATTCTAGCACTGGCTGTGCAAAGCCCGAACTGAACAATAAAGCACACTTGTCAGCCTGAAATTGAAATGTCACCTTTCGGGAGTGCTCTGTTCAACAGCAGTCTGGTAGCCTAGTGGTCAATGTCAGCACCCCTCCATCCAGCAGTCTTGAGTTCAATTCCCGGTGAGGGAGGTCAGATCTTTTCTAGGTTTTTTTTGGTTCTAAAAATGTTTGGGAAGCGAAGGTTCAGGAACATTGCCGGTAGGGAGAGTAAGCTCTTTAAAGGCATGCAATGAGATGTGTTTTTCTTTATTTCTGCATATTTCTGTAGCTAGCTGCATTCTTTCAGTCAACATCCCGCCCCATTTAGTGCTCACGTTTTTAAAGAAGTCCACCATTAGCCCGCAGTGTAAGCCTACCCGGGGCCTCCGCCGATGGTCCATGGTGTGTGGGATCCTTACTGGACCAACCCCAGCCGTAACGCAAATCTTAGCTTTGTCTCATTCGACCCCTAACTCGACCCAAGGAGCTACTGCAAACTCTTAGCCTAACACTAGCCCTAAATGAAAGACGCCTATTGTCCTCACATGTGGGATTTTGTTCTCGCTGCTAGTGCATACGAAACTTGGTTCCGACGTGTCCAGGAGTGGGAGAATTACCAGGGACCTTGCAATCTCGTGCCTGGGGGTTTCTAAGCTGGGCATAGGAGCTCCACTGGATGGAGCCAAGTGTCTTGAACTGAGTTTTTGTGATGCAGCAGGAAAAGGCGCTGCAAAAAGGAGCAACTACCAAGGCAAAGAGATGTGCATTCATTAGGGCATCGTGTCGGCAGATTTGTGGCCCTGCCAAGCACGTGTTTATTGACAGGATCGTGAACGCATGTCCGTTTTCAGTGAACAGTGATTTATGCTTTACCCTTTTTTGGTGAAAACGCACACGAGTCAGATGTGTGCTTTCAGTCTGGGTGTTCAGAAAAGCAAGAATTCATAAACACATGCCATTCCCTGGCTCCCAATTGTCCTGTCTGTACACGTGGCATGAAGATAAAAAAGAAACAGCTATTGGCAGCGGTGGGATTCGAACCCACGCCTCCAAAGAGACTGGAGCCTAAATCCAGCGCCTTAGACCGCTCGGCCACGCTACCCTGCTGGTACTGAAACAAGAGCCTCTGAGACCTGTATTTTTTTAGGGATTGGCTGGTTTGGCCATTAATTCAAAATCAAAGCAAAGCATGAACTTGGATTGAATTCTAGCACTGGCTGTGCAAAGCCCGAACTGAACAATAAAGCACACTTGTCAGCCTGAAATTGAAATGTCACCTTTCGGGAGTGCTCTGTTCAACAGCAGTCTGGTAGCCTAGTGGTCAATGTCAGCACCCCTCCATCCAGCAGTCTTGAGTTCAATTCCCGGTGAGGGAGGTCAGATCTTTTCTAGGTTTTTTTTGGTTCTAAAAATGTTTGGGAAGCGAAGGTTCAGGAACATTGCCGGTAGGGAGAGTAAGCTCTTTAAAGGCATGCAATGAGATGTGTTTTTCTTTATTTCTGCATATTTCTGTAGCTAGCTGCATTCTTTCAGTCAACATCCCGCCCCATTTAGTGCTCACGTTTTTAAAGAAGTCCACCATTAGCCCGCAGTGTAAGCCTACCCGGGGCCTCCGCCGATGGTCCATGGTGTGTGGGATCCTTACTGGACCAACCCCAGCCGTAACGCAAATCTTAGCTTTGTCTCATTCGACCCCTAACTCGACCCAAGGAGCTACTGCAAACTCTTAGCCTAACACTAGCCCTAAATGAAAGACGCCTATTGTCCTCACATGTGGGATTTTGTTCTCGCTGCTAGTGCATACGAAACTTGGTTCCGACGTGTCCAGGAGTGGGAGAATTACCAGGGACCTTGCAATCTCGTGCCTGGGGGTTTCTAAGCTGGGCATAGGAGCTCCACTGGATGGAGCCAAGTGTCTTGAACTGAGTTTTTGTGATGCAGCAGGAAAAGGCGCTGCAAAAAGGAGCAACTACCAAGGCAAAGAGATGTGCATTCATTAGGGCATCGTGTCGGCAGATTTGTGGCCCTGCCCTGAACGTGTTTATTGACAGGATCGTGAACGCATGTCCGTTTTCAGTGAACAGTGATTTATGCTTTACCCTTTTTTGGTGAAAACGCACACGAGTCAGATGTGTGCTTTCAGTCTGGGTGTTCAGAAAAGCAAGAATTCATAAACACATGCCATTCCCTGGCTCCCAATTGTCCTGTCTGTACACGTGGCATGAAGATAAAAAAGAAACAGCTATTGGCAGCGGTGGGATTCGAACCCACGCCTCCAAAGAGACTGGAGCCTAAATCCAGCGCCTTAGACCGCTCGGCCACGCTACCCTGCTGGTACTGAAACGAGAGCCTCTGAGACCTGTATTTTTTTAGGGATTGGCTGGTTTGGCCATTAATTCAAAATCAAAGCAAAGCATGAACTTGGATTGAATTCTAGCACTGGCTGTGCAAAGCCCGAACTGAACAATAAAGCACACTTGTCAGCCTGAAATTGAAATGTCACCTTTCGGGAGTGCTCTGTTCGACAGCAGTCTGGTAGCCTAGTGGTCAATGTCAGCACCCCTCCATCCAGCAGTCCTGAGTTCAATTCCCGGTGAGGGAGGTCAGATCTTTTCTAGGTTTTTTTTGGTTCTAAAAATGTTTGGGAAGCGAAGGTTCAGGAACATTGCCGGTAGGGAGAGTAAGCTCTTTAAAGGCATGCAATGAGATGTGTTTTTCTTTATTTCTGCATATTTCTGTAGCTAGCTGCATTCTTTCAGTCAACATCCCGCCCCATTTAGTGCTCACGTTTTTAAAGAAGTCCACCATTAGCCCGCAGTGTAAGCCTACCCGGGGCCTCCGCCGATGGTCCATGGTGTGTGGGATCCTTACTGGACCAACCCCAGCCGTAACGCAAATCTTAGCTTTGTCTCATTCGACCCCTAACTCGACCCAAGGAGCTACTGCAAACTCTTAGCCTAACACTAGCCCTAAATGAAAGACGCCTATTGTCCTCACATGTGGGATTTTGTTCTCGCTGCTAGTGCATACGAAACTTGGTTCCGACGTGTCCAGGAGTGGGAGAATTACCAGGGACCTTGCAATCTCGTGCCTGGGGGTTTCTAAGCTGGGCATAGGAGCTCCACTGGATGGAGCCAAGTGTCTTGAACTGAGTTTTTGTGATGCAGCAGGAAAAGGCGCTGCAAAAAGGAGCAACTACCAAGGCAAAGAGATGTGCATTCATTAGGGCATCGTGTCGGCAGATTTGTGGCCCTGCCAAGCACGTGTTTATTGACAGGATCGTGAACGCATGTCCGTTTTCAGTGAACAGTGATTTATGCTTTACCCTTTTTTGGTGAAAACGCACACGAGTCAGATGTGTGCTTTCAGTCTGGGTGTTCAGAAAAGCAAGAATTCATAAACACATGCCATTCCCTGGCTCCCAATTGTCCTGTCTGTACACGTGGCATGAAGATAAAAAAGAAACAGCTATTGGCAGCGGTGGGATTCGAACCCACGCCTCCAAAGAGACTGGAGCCTAAATCCAGCGCCTTAGACCGCTCGTCCACGCTACCCTGCTGGTACTGAAACGAGAGCCTCTGAGACCTGTATTTTTTTAGGGATTGGCTGGTTTGGCCATTAATTCAAAATCAAAGCAAAGCATGAACTTGGATTGAATTCTAGCACTGGCTCTGCAAAGCCCGAACTGAACAATAAAGCACACTTGTCAGCCTGAAATTGAAATGTCACCTTTCGGGAGTGCTCTGTTCAACAGCAGTCTGGTAGCCTAGTGGTCAATGTCAGCACCCCTCCATCCAGCAGTCTTGAGTTCAATTCCCGGTGAGGGAGGTCAGATCTTTTCTAGGTTTTTTTTGGTTCTAAAAATGTTTGGGAAGCGAAGGTTCAGGAACATTGCCGGTAGGGAGAGTAAGCTCTTTAAAGGCATGCAATGAGATGTGTTTTTCTTTATTTCTGCATATTTCTGTAGCTAGCTGCATTCTTTCAGTCAACATCCCGCCCCATTTAGTGCTCACGTTTTTAAAGAAGTCCACCATTAGCCCGCAGTGTAAGCCTACCCGGGGCCTCCGCCGATGGTCCATGGTGTGTGGGATCCTTACTGGACCAACCCCAGCCGTAACGCAAATCTTAGCTTTGTCTCATTCGACCCCTAACTCGACCCAAGGAGCTACTGCAAACTCTTAGCCTAACACTAGCCCTAAATGAAAGACGCCTATTGTCCTCACATGTGGGATTTTGTTCTCGCTGCTAGTGCATACGAAACTTGGTTCCGACGTGTCCAGGAGTGGGAGAATTACCAGGGACCTTGCAATCTCGTGCCTGGGGGTTTCTAAGCTGGGCATAGGAGCTCCACTGGATGGAGCCAAGTGTCTTGAACTGAGTTTTTGTGATGCAGCAGGAAAAGGCGCTGCAAAAAGGAGCAACTACCAAGGCAAAGAGATGTGCATTCATTAGGGCATCGTGTCGGCAGATTTGTGGCCCTGCCAAGCACGTGTTTATTGACAGGATCGTGAACGCATGTCCGTTTTCAGTGAACAGTGATTTATGCTTTACCCTTTTTTGGTGAAAACGCACACGAGTCAGATGTGTGCTTTCAGTCTGGGTGTTCAGAAAAGCAAGAATTCATAAACACATGCCATTCCCTGGCTCCCAATTGTCCTGTCTGTACACGTGGCATGAAGATAAAAAAGAAACAGCTATTGGCAGCGGTGGGATTCGAACCCACGCCTCCAAAGAGACTGGAGCCTAAATCCAGCGCCTTAGACCGCTCGGCCACGCTACCCTGCTGGTACTGAAACGAGAGCCTCTGAGACCTGTATTTTTTTAGGGATTGGCTGGTTTGGCCATTAATTCAAAATCAAAGCAAAGCATGAACTTGGATTGAATTCTAGCACTGGCTGTGCAAAGCCCGAACTGAACAATAAAGCACACTTGTCAGCCTGAAATTGAAATGTCACCTTTCGGGAGTGCTCTGTTCAACAGCAGTCTGGTAGCCTAGTGGTCAATGTCAGCACCCCTCCATCCAGCAGTCTTGAGTTCAATTCCCGGTGAGGGAGGTCAGATCTTTTCTAGGTTTTTTTTGGTTCTAAAAATGTTTGGGAAGCGAAGGTTCAGGAACATTGCCGGTAGGGAGAGTAAGCTCTTTAAAGGCATGCAATGAGATGTGTTTTTCTTTATTTCTGCATATTTCTGTAGCTAGCTGCATTCTTTCAGTCAACATCCCGCCCCATTTAGTGCTCACGTTTTTAAAGAAGTCCACCATTAGCCCGCAGTGTAAGCCTACCCGGGGCCTCCGCCGATGGTCCATGGTGTGTGGGATCCTTACTGGACCAACCCCAGCCGTAACGCAAATCTTAGCTTTGTCTCATTCGACCCCTAACTCGACCCAAGGAGCTACTGCAAACTCTTAGCCTAACACTAGCCCTAAATGAAAGACGCCTATTGTCCTCACATGTGGGATTTTGTTCTCGCTGCTAGTGCATACGAAACTTGGTTCCGACGTGTCCAGGAGTGGGAGAATTACCAGGGACCTTGCAATCTCGTGCCTGGGGGTTTCTAAGCTGGGCATAGGAGCTCCACTGGATGGAGCCAAGTGTCTTGAACTGAGTTTTTGTGATGCAGCAGGAAAAGGCGCTGCAAAAAGGAGCAACTACCAAGGCAAAGAGATGTGCATTCATTAGGGCATCGTGTCGGCAGATTTGTGGCCCTGCCAAGCACGTGTTTATTGACAGGATCGTGAACGCATGTCCGTTTTCAGTGAACAGTGATTTATGCTTTACCCTTTTTTGGTGAAAACGCACACGAGTCAGATGTGTGCTTTCAGTCTGGGTGTTCAGAAAAGCAAGAATTCATAAACACATGCCATTCCCTGGCTCCCAATTGTCCTGTCTGTACACGTGGCATGAAGATAAAAAAGAAACAGCTATTGGCAGCGGTGGGATTCGAACCCACGCCTCCAAAGAGACTGGAGCCTAAATCCAGCGCCTTAGACCGCTCGGCCACGCTACCCTGCTGGTACTGAAACGAGAGCCTCTGAGACCTGTATTTTTTTAGGGATTGGCTGGTTTGGCCATTAATTCAAAATCAAAGCAAAGCATGAACTTGGATTGAATTCTAGCACTGGCTGTGCAAAGCCCGAACTGAACAATAAAGCACACTTGTCAGCCTGAAATTGAAATGTCACCTTTCGGGAGTGCTCTGTTCAACAGCAGTCTGGTAGCCTAGTGGTCAATGTCAGCACCCCTCCATCCAGCAGTCTTGAGTTCAATTCCCGGTGAGGGAGGTCAGATCTTTTCTAGGTTTTTTTTGGTTCTAAAAATGTTTGGGAAGCGAAGGTTCAGGAACATTGCCGGTAGGGAGAGTAAGCTCTTTAAAGGCATGCAATGAGATGTGTTTTTCTTTATTTCTGCATATTTCTGTAGCTAGCTGCATTCTTTCAGTCAACATCCCGCCCCATTTAGTGCTCACGTTTTTAAAGAAGTCCACCATTAGCCCGCAGTGTAAGCCTACCCGGGGCCTCCGCCGATGGTCCATGGTGTGTGGGATCCTTACTGGACCAACCCCAGCCGTAACGCAAATCTTAGCTTTGTCTCATTCGACCCCTAACTCGACCCAAGGAGCTACTGCAAACTCTTAGCCTAACACTAGCCCTAAATGAAAGACGCCTATTGTCCTCACATGTGGGATTTTGTTCTCGCTGCTAGTGCATACGAAACTTGGTTCCGACGTGTCCAGGAGTGGGAGAATTACCAGGGACCTTGCAATCTCGTGCCTGGGGGTTTCTAAGCTGGGCATAGGAGCTCCACTGGATGGAGCCAAGTGTCTTGAACTGAGTTTTTGTGATGCAGCAGGAAAAGGCGCTGCAAAAAGGAGCAACTACCAAGGCAAAGAGATGTGCATTCATTAGGGCATCGTGTCGGCAGATTTGTGGCCCTGCCAAGCACGTGTTTATTGACAGGATCGTGAACGCATGTCCCGTTTTCAGTGAACAGTGATTTATGCTTTACCCTTTTTTGGTGAAAACGCACACGAGTCAGATGTGTGCTTTCAGTCTGGGTGTTCAGAAAAGCAAGAATTCATAAACACATGCCATTCCCTGGCTCCCAATTGTCCTGTCTGTACACGTGGCATGAAGATAAAAAAGAAACAGCTATTGGCAGCGGTGGGATTCGAACCCACGCCTCCAAAGAGACTGGAGCCTAAATCCAGCGCCTTAGACCGCTCGGCCACGCTACCCTGCTGGTACTGAAACGAGAGCCTCTGAGACCTGTATTTTTTTAGGGATTGGCTGGTTTGGCCATTAATTCAAAATCAAAGCAAAAGCATGAACTTGGATTGAATTCTAGCACTGGCTGTGCAAAGCCCGAACTGAACAATAAAGCACACTTGTCAGCCTGAAATTGAAATGTCACCTTTCGGGAGTGCTCTGTTCAACAGCAGTCTGGTAGCCTAGTGGTCAATGTCAGCACCCCTCCATCCAGCAGTCTTGAGTTCAATTCCCGGTGAGGGAGGTCAGATCTTTTCTAGGTTTTTTTTGGTTCTAAAAATGTTTGGGAAGCGAAGGTTCAGGAACATTGCCGGTAGGGAGAGTAAGCTCTTTAAAGGCATGCAATGAGATGTGTTTTTCTTTATTTCTGCATATTTCTGTAGCTAGCTGCATTCTTTCAGTCAACATCCCGCCCCATTTAGTGCTCACGTTTTTAAAGAAGTCCACCATTAGCCCGCAGTGTAAGCCTACCCGGGGCCTCCGCCGATGGTCCATGGTGTGTGGGATCCTTACTGGACCAACCCCAGCCGTAACGCAAATCTTAGCTTTGTCTCATTCGACCCCTAACTCGACCCAAGGAGCTACTGCAAACTCTTAGCCTAACACTAGCCCTAAATGAAAGACGCCTATTGTCCTCACATGTGGGATTTTGTTCTCGCTGCTAGTGCATACGAAACTTGGTTCCGACGTGTCCAGGAGTGGGAGAATTACCAGGGACCTTGCAATCTCGTGCCTGGGGGTTTCTAAGCTGGGCATAGGAGCTCCACTGGATGGAGCCAAGTGTCTTGAACTGAGTTTTTGTGATGCAGCAGGAAAAGGCGCTGCAAAAAGGAGCAACTACCAAGGCAAAGAGATGTGCATTCATTAGGGCATCGTGTCGGCAGATTTGTGGCCCTGCCAAGAACGTGTTTATTGACAGGATCGTGAACGCATGTCCGTTTTCAGTGAACAGTGATTATGCTTTACCCTTTTTTTGTGAAAACGCACACGAGTCAGATGTGTGCTTTCAGTCTGGGTGTTCAGAAAAGCAAGAATTCATAAACACATGCCATTCCCTGGCTCCCAATTGTCCTGTCTGTACACGTGGCATGAAGATAAAAAAGAAACAGCTATTGGCAGCGGTGGGATTCGAACCCACGCCTCCAAAGAGACTGGAGCCTAAATCCAGCGCCCTTAGACCGCTCGGCCACGCTACCCTGCTGGTACTGAAACGAGAGCCTCTGAGACCTGTATTTTTTTAGGGATTGGCTGGTTTGGCCATTAATTCAAAATCAAAGCAAAGCATGAACTTGGATTGAATTCTAGCACTGGCTGTGCAAAGCCCGAACTGAACAATAAAGCACACTTGTCAGCCTGAAATTGAAATGTCACCTTTCGGGAGTGCTCTGTTCAACAGCAGTCTGGTAGCCTAGTGGTCAATGTCAGCACCCCTCCATCCAGCAGTCTTGAGTTCAATTCCCGGTGAGGGAGGTCAGATCTTTTCTAGGTTTTTTTTGGTTCTAAAAATGTTTGGGAAGCGAAGGTTCAGGAACATTGCCGGTAGGGAGAGTAAGCTCTTTAAAGGCATGCAATGAGATGTGTTTTTCTTTATTTCTGCATATTTCTGTAGCTAGCTGCATTCTTTCAGTCAACATCCCGCCCCATTTAGTGCTCACGTTTTTAAAGAAGTCCACCATTAGCCCGCAGTGTAAGCCTACCCGGGGCCTCCGCCGATGGTCCATGGTGTGTGGATCCTTACTGGACCAACCCCAGCCGTAACGCAAATCTTAGCTTTGTCTCATTCGACCCCTAACTCGACCCAAGGAGCTACTGCAAACTCTTAGCCTAACACTAGCCCTAAATGAAAGACGCCTATTGTCCTCACATGTGGGATTTTGTTCTCGCTGCTAGTGCATACGAAACTTGGTTCCGACGTGTCCAGGAGTGGGAGAATTACCAGGGACCTTGCAATCTCGTGCCTGGGGGTTTCTAAGCTGGGCATAGGAGCTCCACTGGATGGAGCCAAGTGTCTTGAACTGAGTTTTTGTGATGCAGCAGGAAAAGGCGCTGCAAAAAGGAGCAACTACCAAGGCAAAGAGATGTGCATTCATTAGGGCATCGTGTCGGCAGATTTGTGGCCCTGCCAAGCACGTGTTTATTGACAGGATCGTGAACGCATGTCCGTTTTCAGTGAACAGTGATTTATGCTTTACCCTTTTTTGGTGAAAACGCACACGAGTCAGATGTGTGCTTTTCAGTCTGGGTGTTCAGAAAAGCAAGAATTCATAAACACATGCCATTCCCTGGCTCCCAATTGTCCTGTCTGTACACGTGGCATGAAGATAAAAAAGAAACAGCTATTGGCAGCGGTGGGATTCGAACCCACGCCTCCAAAGAGACTGGAGCCTAAATCCAGCGCCTTAGACCGCTCGGCCACGCTACCCTGCTGGTACTGAAACGAGAGCCTCTGAGACCTGTATTTTTTTAGGGATTGGCTGGTTTGGCCATTAATTCAAAATCAAAGCAAAGCATGAACTTGGATTGAATTCTAGCACTGGCTCTGCAAAGCCCGAACTGAACAATAAAGCACACTTGTCAGCCTGAAATTGAAATGTCACCTTTCGGGAGTGCTCTGTTCAACAGCAGTCTGGTAGCCTAGTGGTCAATGTCAGCACCCCTCCATCCAGCAGTCTTGAGTTCAATTCCCGGTGAGGGAGGTCAGATCTTTTCTAGGTTTTTTTTGGTTCTAAAAATGTTTGGGAAGCGAAGGTTCAGGAACATTGCCGGTAGGGAGAGTAAGCTCTTTAAAGCATGCAATGAGATGTGTTTTCTTTATTTCTGCATATTTCTGTAGCTAGCTGCATTCTTTCAGTCAACATCCCGCCCCATTTAGTGCTCACGTTTTTAAAGAAGTCCACCATTAGCCCGCAGTGTAAGCCTACCCGGGGCCTCCGCCGATGGTCCATGGTGTGTGGGATCCTTACTGGACCAACCCCAGCCGTAACGCAAATCTTAGCTTTGTCTCATTCGACCCCTAACTCGACCCAAGGAGCTACTGCAAACTCTTAGCCTAACACTAGCCCTAAATGAAAGACGCCTATTGTCCTCACATGTGGGATTTTGTTCTCGCTGCTAGTGCATACGAAACTTGGTTCCGACGTGTCCAGGAGTGGGAGAATTACCAGGGACCTTGCAATCTCGTGCCTGGGGGTTTCTAAGCTGGGCATAGGAGCTCCACTGGATGGAGCCAAGTGTCTTGAACTGAGTTTTTGTGATGCAGCAGGAAAAGGCGCTGCAAAAAGGAGCAACTACCAAGGCAAAGAGATGTGCATTCATTAGGGCATCGTGTCGGCAGATTTGTGGCCCTGCCAAGCACGTGTTTATTGACAGGATCGTGAACGCATGTCCGTTTTCAGTGAACAGTGATTTATGCTTTACCCTTTTTTGGTGAAAACGCACACGAGTCAGATGTGTGCTTTCAGTCTGGGTGTTCAGAAAAGCAAGAATTCATAAACACATGCCATTCCCTGGCTCCCAATTGTCCTGTCTGTACACGTGGCATGAAGATAAAAAAAGAAACAGCTATTGGCAGCGGTGGGATTCGAACCCACGCCTCCAAAGAGACTGGAGCCTAAATCCAGCGCCTTAGACCGCTCGGCCACGCTACCCTGCTGGTACTGAAACGAGAGCCTCTGAGACCTGTATTTTTTTAGGGATTGGCTGGTTTGGCCATTAATTCAAAATCAAAGCAAAGCATGAACTTGGATTGAATTCTAGCACTGGCTGTGCAAAGCCCGAACTGAACAATAAAGCACACTTGTCAGCCTGAAATTGAAATGTCACCTTTCGGGAGTGCTCTGTTCAACAGCAGTCTGGTAGCCTAGTGGTCAATGTCAGCACCCCTCCATCCAGCAGTCTTGAGTTCAATTCCCGGTGAGGGAGGTCAGATCTTTTCTAGGTTTTTTTTGGTTCTAAAAATGTTTGGGAAGCGAAGGTTCAGGAACATTGCCGGTAGGGAGAGTAAGCTCTTTAAAGGCATGCAATGAGATGTGTTTTTCTTTATTTCTGCATATTTCTGTAGCTAGCTGCATTCTTTCAGTCAACATCCCGCCCCATTTAGTGCTCACGTTTTTAAAGAAGTCCACCATTAGCCCGCAGTGTAAGCCTACCCGGGGCCTCCGCCGATGGTCCATGGTGTGTGGGATCCTTACTGGACCAACCCCAGCCGTAACGCAAATCTTAGCTTTGTCTCATTCGACCCCTAACTCGACCCAAGGAGCTACTGCAAACTCTTAGCCTAACACTAGCCCTAAATGAAAGACGCCTATTGTCCTCACATGTGGGATTTTGTTCTCGCTGCTAGTGCATACGAAACTTGGTTCCGACGTGTCCAGGAGTGGGAGAATTACCAGGGACCTTGCAATCTCGTGCCTGGGGGTTTCTAAGCTGGGCATAGGAGCTCCACTGGATGGAGCCAAGTGTCTTGAACTGAGTTTTTGTGATGCAGCAGGAAAAGGCGCTGCAAAAAGGAGCAACTACCAAGGCAAAGAGATGTGCATTCATTAGGGCATCGTGTCGGCAGATTTGTGGCCCTGCCAAGCACGTGTTTATTGACAGGATCGTGAACGCATGTCCGTTTTCAGTGAACAGTGATTTATGCTTTACCCTTTTTTGGTGAAAACGCACACGAGTCAGATGTGTGCTTTCAGTCTGGGTGTTCAGAAAAGCAAGAATTCATAAACACATGCCATTCCCTGGCTCCCAATTGTCCTGTCTGTACACGTGGCATGAAGATAAAAAAGAAACAGCTATTGGCAGCGGTGGATTCGAACCCACGCCTCCAAAGAGACTGGAGCCTAAATCCAGCGCCTTAGACCGCTCGGCCACGCTACCCTGCTGGTACTGAAACGAGAGCCTCTGAGACCTGTATTTTTTTAGGGATTGGCTGGTTTGGCCATTAATTCAAAATCAAAGCAAAGCATGAACTTGGATTGAATTCTAGCACTGGCTGTGCAAAGCCCGAACTGAACAATAAAGCACACTTGTCAGCCTGAAATTGAAATGTCACCTTTCGGGAGTGCTCTGTTCAACAGCAGTCTGGTAGCCTAGTGGTCAATGTCAGCACCCCTCCATCCAGCAGTCTTGAGTTCAATTCCCGGTGAGGGAGGTCAGATCTTTTCTAGGTTTTTTTTTGGTTCTAAAAATGTTTGGGAAGCGAAGGTTCAGGAACATTGCCGGTAGGGAGAGTAAGCTCTTTAAAGGCATGCAATGAGATGTGTTTTTCTTTATTTCTGCATATTTCTGTAGCTAGCTGCATTCTTTCAGTCAACATCCCGCCCCATTTAGTGCTCACGTTTTTAAAGAAGTCCACCATTAGCCCGCAGTGTAAGCCTACCCGGGGCCTCCGCCGATGGTCCATGGTGTGTGGGATCCTTACTGGACCAACCCCAGCCGTAACGCAAATCTTAGCTTTGTCTCATTCGACCCCTAACTCGACCCAAGGAGCTACTGCAAACTCTTAGCCTAACACTAGCCCTAAATGAAAGACGCCTATTGTCCTCACATGTGGGATTTTGTTCTCGCTGCTAGTGCATACGAAACTTGGTTCCGACGTGTCCAGGAGTGGGAGAATTACCAGGGACCTTGCAATCTCGTGCCTGGGGGTTTCTAAGCTGGGGCATAGGAGCTCCACTGGATGGAGCCAAGTGTCTTGAACTGAGTTTTTGTGATGCAGCAGGAAAAGGCGCTGCAAAAAGGAGCACTACCAAGGCAAAGAGATGTGCATTCATTAGGGCATCGTGTCGGCAGATTTGTGGCCCTGCCAAGCACGTGTTTATTGACAGGATCGTGAACGCATGTCCGTTTTCAGTGAACAGTGATTTATGCTTTACCCTTTTTTGGTGAAAACGCACACGAGTCAGATGTGTGCTTTCAGTCTGGGTGTTCAGAAAAGCAAGAATTCATAAACACATGCCATTCCCTGGCTCCCAATTGTCCTGTCTGTACACGTGGCATGAAGATAAAAAAGAAACAGCTATTGGCAGCGGTGGGATTCGAACCCACGCCTCCAAAGAGACTGGAGCCTAAATCCAGCGCCTTAGACCGCTCGGCCACGCTACCCTGCTGGTACTGAAACGAGAGCCTCTGAGACCTGTATTTTTTTTAGGGATTGGCTGGTTTGGCCATTAATTCAAAATCAAAGCAAAGCATGAACTTGGATTGAATTCTAGCACTGGCTGTGCAAAGCCCGAACTGAACAATAAAGCACACTTGTCAGCCTGAAATTGAAATGTCACCTTTCGGGAGTGCTCTGTTCAACAGCAGTCTGGTAGCCTAGTGGTCAATGTCAGCACCCCTCCATCCAGCAGTCTTGAGTTCAATTCCCGGGTGAGGGAGGTCAGATCTTTTCTAGGTTTTTTTTGGTTCTAAAAATGTTTGGGAAGCGAAGGTTCAGGAACATTGCCGGTAGGGAGAGTAAGCTCTTTAAAGGCATGCAATGA
Organism: Ambystoma mexicanum; assembly: GCF_040938575.1. Classification (NCBI taxonomy): domain Eukaryota; kingdom Metazoa; phylum Chordata; class Amphibia; order Caudata; family Ambystomatidae; genus Ambystoma; species Ambystoma mexicanum. Next base: position 13,899,380 of record NC_090921.1, on the reverse strand, counting down.
GATGTGTTTTTCTTTATTTCTGCATATTTCTGTAGCTAGCTGCATTCTTTCAGTCAACATCCCGCCCCATTTAGTGCTCACGTTTTTAAAGAAGTCCACCATTAGCCCGCAGTGTAAGCCTACCCGGGGCCTCCGCCGATGGTCCATGGTGTGTGGGATCCTTACTGGACCAACCCAGCCGTAACGCAAATCTTAGCTTTGTCTCATTCGACCCCTAACTCGACCCAAGGAGCTACTGCAAACTCTTAGCCTAACACTAGCCCTAAATGAAAGACGCCTATTGTCCTCACATGTGGGATTTTGTTCTCGCTGCTAGTGCATACGAAACTTGGTTCCGACGTGTCCAGGAGTGGGAGAATTACCAGGGACCTTGCAATCTCGTGCCTGGGGGTTTCTAAGCTGGGCATAGGAGCTCCACTGGATGGAGCCAAGTGTCTTGAACTGAGTTTTTGTGATGCAGCAGGAAAAGGCGCTGCAAAAAGGAGCAACTACCAAGGCAAAGAGATGTGCATTCATTAGGGCATCGTGTCGGCAGATTTGTGGCCCTGCCAAGCACGTGTTTATTGACAGGATCGTGAACGCATGTCCGTTTTCAGTGAACAGTGATTTATGCTTTACCCTTTTTTGGTGAAAACGCACACGAGTCAGATGTGTGCTTTCAGTCTGGGTGTTCAGAAAAGCAAGAATTCATAAACACATGCCATTCCCTGGCTCCCAATTGTCCTGTCTGTACACGTGGCATGAAGATAAAAAAGAAACAGCTATTGGCAGCGGTGGGATTCGAACCCACGCCTCCAAAGAGACTGGAGCCTAAATCCAGCGCCTTAGACCGCTCGGCCACGCTACCCTGCTGGTACTGAAACGAGAGCCTCTGAGACCTGTATTTTTTTAGGGATTGGCTGGTTTGGCCATTAATTCAAAATCAAAGCAAAGCATGAACTTGGATTGAATTCTAGCACTGGCTGTGCAAAGCCCGAACTGAACAATAAAGCACACTTGTCAGCCTGAAATTGAAATGTCACCTTTCGGGAGTGCTCTGTTCAACAGCAGTCTGGTAGCCTAGTGGTCAATGTCAGCACCCCTCCATCCAGCAGTCTTGAGTTCAATTCCCGGTGAGGGAGGTCAGATCTTTTCTAGGTTTTTTTTTGGTTCTAAAAATGTTTGGGAAGCGAAGGTTCAGGAACATTGCCGGTAGGGAGAGTAAGCTCTTTAAAGGCATGCAATGAGATGTGTTTTTCTTTATTTCTGCATATTTCTGTAGCTAGCTGCATTCTTTCAGTCAACATCCCGCCCATTTAGTGCTCACGTTTTAAAGAAGTCCACCATTAGCCCGCAGTGTAAGCCTACCCGGGGCCTCCGCCGATGGTCCATGGTGTGTGGGATCCTTACTGGACCAACCCCAGCCGTAACGCAAATCTTAGCTTTGTCTCATTCGACCCCTAACTCGACCCAAGGAGCTACTGCAAACTCTTAGCCTAACACTAGCCCTAAATGAAAAGACGCCTATTGTCCTCACATGTGGGATTTTGTTCTCGCTGCTAGTGCATACGAAACTTGGTTCCGACGTGTCCAGGAGTGGGAGAATTACCAGGGACCTTGCAATCTCGTGCCTGGGGGTTTCTAAGCTGGGCATAGGAGCTCCACTGGATGGAGCCAAGTGTCTTGAACTGAGTTTTTGTGATGCAGCAGGAAAAGGCGCTGCAAAAAGGAGCAACTACCAAGGCAAAGAGATGTGCATTCATTAGGGCATCGTGTCGGCAGATTTGTGGCCCTGCCAAGCACGTGTTTATTGACAGGATCGTGAACGCATGTCCGTTTTCAGTGAACAGTGATTTATGCTTTACCCTTTTTTGGTGAAAACGCACACGAGTCAGATGTGTGCTTTCAGTCTGGGTGTTCAGAAAAGCAAGAATTCATAAACACATGCCATTCCCTGGCTCCCAATTGTCCTGTCTGTACACGTGGCATGAAGATAAAAAAAGAAACAGCTATTGGCAGCGGTGGGATTCGAACCCACGCCTCCAAAGAGACTGGAGCCTAAATCCAGCGCCTTAGACCGCTCGGCCACGCTACCCTGCTGGTACTGAAACGAGAGCCTCTGAGACCTGTATTTTTTTAGGGATTGGCTGGTTTGGCCATTAATTCAAAATCAAAGCAAAGCATGAACTTGGATTGAATTCTAGCACTGGCTGTGCAAAGCCCGAACTGAACAATAAAGCACACTTGTCAGCCTGAAATTGAAATGTCACCTTTCGGGAGTGCTCTGTTCAACAGCAGTCTGGTAGCCTAGTGGTCAATGTCAGCACCCCTCCATCCAGCAGTCCTTGAGTTCAATTCCCGGTGAGGGAGGTCAGATCTTTTCTAGTTTTTTTTGGTTCTAAAAATGTTTGGGAAGCGAAGGTTCAGGAACATTGCCGGTAGGGAGAGTAAGCTCTTTAAAGGCATGCAATGAGATGTGTTTTTCTTTATTTCTGCATATTTCTGTAGCTAGCTGCATTCTTTCAGTCAACATCCCGCCCCATTTAGTGCTCACGTTTTTAAAGAAGTCCACCATTAGCCCGCAGTGTAAGCCTACCCGGGGCCTCCGCCGATGGTCCATGGTGTGTGGGATCCTTACTGGACCAACCCCAGCCGTAACGCAAATCTTAGCTTTGTCTCATTCGACCCCTAACTCGACCCAAGGAGCTACTGCAAACTCTTAGCCTAACACTAGCCCTAAATGAAAGACGCCTATTGTCCTCACATGTGGGATTTTGTTCTCGCTGCTAGTGCATACGAAACTTGGTTCCGACGTGTCCAGGAGTGGAGAATTACCAGGGACCTTGCAATCTCGTGCCTGGGGTTTCTAAGCTGGGCATAGGAGCTCCACTGGATGGAGCCAAGTGTCTTGAACTGAGTTTTTGTGATGCAGCAGGAAAAGGCGCTGCAAAAAGGAGCAACTACCAAGGCAAAGAGATGTGCATTCATTAGGGCATCGTGTCGGCAGATTTGTGGCCCTGCCAAGCACGTGTTTATTGACAGATCGTGAACGCATGTCCGTTTTCAGTGAACAGTGATTTATGCTTTACCCTTTTTTGGTGAAAACGCACACGAGTCAGATGTGTGCTTTCAGTCTGGGTGTTCAGAAAAGCAAGAATTCATAAACACATGCCATTCCCTGGCTCCCAATTGTCCTGTCTGTACACGTGGCATGAAGATAAAAAAGAAACAGCTATTGGCAGCGGTGGGATTCGAACCCACGCCTCCAAAGAGACTGGAGCCTAAATCCAGCGCCTTAGACCGCTCGGCCACGCTACCCTGCTGGTACTGAAACGAGAGCCTCTGAGACCTGTATTTTTTTAGGGATTGGCTGGTTTGGCCATTAATTCAAAATCAAAGCAAAGCATGAACTTGGATTGAATTCTAGCACTGGCTGTGCAAAGCCCGAACTGAACAATAAAGCACACTTGTCAGCCTGAAATTGAAATGTCACCTTTCGGGAGTGCTCTGTTCAACAGCAGTCTGGTAGCCTAGTGGTCAATGTCAGCACCCCTCCATCCAGCAGTCTGAGTTCAATTCCCGGTGAGGGAGGTCAGATCTTTCTAGGTTTTTTTTGGTTCTAAAAATGTTTGGGAAGCGAAGGTTCAGGAACATTGCCGGTAGGGAGAGTAAGCTCTTTAAAGGCATGCAATGAGATGTGTTTTTCTTTATTTCTGCATATTTCTGTAGCTAGCTGCATTCTTTCAGTCAACATCCCGCCCCATTTAGTGCTCACGTTTTTAAAGAAGTCCACCATTAGCCCGCAGTGTAAGCCTACCCGGGGCCTCCGCCGATGGTCCATGGTGTGTGGGATCCTTACTGACCAACCCCAGCCGTAACGCAAATCTTAGCTTTGTCTCATTCGACCCCTAACTCGACCCAAGGAGCTACTGCAAACTCTTAGCCTAACACTAGCCCTAAATGAAAGACGCCTATTGTCCTCACATGTGGGATTTTGTTCTCGCTGCTAGTGCATACGAAACTTGGTTCCGACGTGTCCAGGAGTGGGAGAATTACCAGGGACCTTGCAATCTCGTGCCTGGGGGTTTCTAAGCTGGGCATAGGAGCTCCACTGGATGGAGCCAAGTGTCTTGAACTGAGTTTTTGTGATGCAGCAGGAAAAGGCGCTGCAAAAAGGAGCAACTACCAAGGCAAAGAGATGTGCATTCATTAGGGCATCGTGTCGGCAGATTTGTGGCCCTGCCAAGCACGTGTTTATTGACAGGATCGTGAACGCATGTCCGTTTTCAGTGAACAGTGATTTATGCTTTACCCTTTTTTGGTGAAAACGCACACGAGTCAGATGTGTGCTTTCAGTCTGGGTGTTCAGAAAAGCCAAGAATTCATAAACACATGCCATTCCCTGGCTCCCAATTGTCCCTGTCTGTACACGTGGCATGAAGATAAAAAAGAAACAGCTATTGGCAGCGGTGGGATTCGAACCCACGCCTCCAAAGAGACTGGAGCCTAAATCCAGCGCCTTAGACCGCTCGGCCACGCTACCCTGCTGGTACTGAAACGAGAGCCTCTGAGACCTGTATTTTTTTAGGGATTGGCTGGTTTGGCCATTAATTCAAAATCAAAAGCAAAGCATGAACTTGGATTGAATTCTAGCACTGGCTGTGCAAAGCCCGAACTGAACAATAAAGCACACTTGTCAGCCTGAAATTGAAATGTCACCTTTCGGGAGTGCTCTGTTCAACAGCAGTCTGGTAGCCTAGTGGTCAATGTCAGCACCCCTCCATCCAGCAGTCTTGAGTTCAATTCCCGGTGAGGGGAGGTCAGATCTTTTCTAGGTTTTTTTTGGTTCTAAAAATGTTTGGGAAGCGAAGGTTCAGGAACATTGCCCGGTAGGGAGAGTAAGCTCTTTAAAGGCATGCAATGAGATGTGTTTTTCTTTATTTCTGCATATTTCTGTAGCTAGCTGCATTCTTTCAGTCAACATCCCGCCCCATTTAGTGCTCACGTTTTTAAAGAAGTCCACCATTAGCCCGCAGTGTAAGCCTACCCGGGGCCTCCGCCGATGGTCCATGGTGTGTGGGATCCTTACTGGACCAACCCCAGCCGTTAACGCAAATCTTAGCTTTGTCTCATTCGACCCCTAACTCGACCCAAGGAGCTACTGCAAAACTCTTAGCCTAACACTAGCCCTAAATGGAAAGACGCCTATTGTCCTCACATGTGGGATTTTGTTCTCGCTGCTAGTGCATACGAAACTTGGTTCCGACGTGTCCAGGAGTGGGAGAATTACCAGGGACCTTGCAATCTCGTGCCTGGGGGTTTCTAAGCTGGGCATAGGAGCTCCACTGGATGGAGCCAAGTGTCTTGAACTGAGTTTTTGTGATGCAGCAGGAAAAGGCGCTGCAAAAGGAGCAACTACCAAGGCAAAGAGATGTGCATTCATTAGGGCATCGTGTCGGCAGATTTGTGCCCTGCCAAGCACGTGTTTATTGACAGGATCGTGAACGCATGTCCGTTTTCAGTGAACAGTGATTTATGCTTTACCCTTTTTTGGTGAAAACGCACACGAGTCAGATGTGTGCTTTTCAGTCTGGGTGTTCAGAAAAGCAAGAATTCATAAACACATGCCATTCCCTGGCTCCCAATGTCCTGTCTGTACACGTGGCATGAAGATAAAAAAGAAACAGCTATTGGCAGCGGTGGGATTCGAACCCACGCCTCCAAAGAGACTGGAGCCTAAATCCAGCGCCTTAGACCGCTCGGCCACGCTACCCTGCTGGTACTGAACGAGAGCCTCTGAGACCTGTATTTTTTTAGGGATTGGCTGGTTTGGCCATTAATTCAAAATCAAAGCAAAGCATGAACTTGGATTGAATTCTAGCACTGGCTGTGCAAAGCCCGAACTGAACAATAAAGCACACTTGTCAGCCTGAAATTGAAATGTCACCTTTCGGGAGTGCTCTGTTCAACAGCAGTCTGGTAGCCTAGTGGTCAATGTCAGCACCCCTCCATCCAGCAGTCTTGAGTTCAATTCCCGGTGAGGGGAGGTCAGATCTTTTCTAGGTTTTTTTTGGTTCTAAAAATGTTTGGGAAGCGAAGGTTCAGGAACATTGCCGGTAGGGAGAGTAAGCTCTTTAAAGGCATGCAATGAGATGTGTTTTTCTTTATTTCTGCATATTTCTGTAGCTAGCTGCATTCTTTCAGTCAACATCCCGCCCCATTTAGTGCTCACGTTTTTAAAGAAGTCCACCATTAGCCCGCAGTGTAAGCCTACCCGGGGCCTCCGCCGATGGTCCATGGTGTGTGGGATCCTTACTGGACCAACCCCAGCCGTAACGCAAATCTTAGCTTTGTCTCATTCGACCCCTAACTCGACCCAAGGAGCTACTGCAAACTCTTAGCCTAACACTAGCCCTAAATGAAAGACGCCTATTGTCCTCACATGTGGGATTTTGTTCTCGCTGCTAGTGCATACGAAACTTGGTTCCGACGTGTCCAGGAGTGGGAGAATTACCAGGGACCTTGCAATCTCGTGCCTGGGGGTTTCTAAGCTGGGCATAGGAGCTCCACTGGATGGAGCCAAGTGTCTTGAACTGAGTTTTTGTGATGCAGCAGGAAAAGGCGCTGCAAAAAGGAGCAACTACCAAGGCAAAGAGATGTGCATTCATTAGGGCATCGTGTCGGCAGATTTGTGGCCCTGCCAAGCACGTGTTTATTGACAGGATCGTGAACGCATGTCCGTTTTCAGTGAACAGTGATTTATGCTTTACCCTTTTTTGGTGAAAACGCACACGAGTCAGATGTGTGCTTTCAGTCTGGGTGTTCAGAAAAGCAAGAATTCATAAACACATGCCATTCCCTGGCTCCCAATTGTCCTGTCTGTACACGTGGCATGAAGATAAAAAAGAAACAGCTATTGGCAGCGGTGGGATTCGAACCCACGCCTCCAAAGAGACTGGAGCCTAAATCCAGCGCCTTAGACCGCTCGGCCACGCTACCCTGCTGGTACTGAAACGAGAGCCTCTGAGACCTGTATTTTTTTAGGGATTGGCTGGTTTGGCCATTAATTCAAAATCAAAGCAAAGCATGAACTTGGATTGAATTCTAGCACTGGCTGTGCAAAGCCCGAACTGAACAATAAAGCACACTTGTCAGCCTGAAATTGAAATGTCACCTTTCGGGAGTGCTCTGTTCAACAGCAGTCTGGTAGCCTAGTGGTCAATGTCAGCACCCCTCCATCCAGCAGTCTTGAGTTCAATTCCCGGTGAGGGAGGTCAGATCTTTTCTAGGTTTTTTTTGGTTCTAAAAATGTTTGGGAAGCGAAGGTTCAGGAACATTGCCGGTAGGGAGAGTAAGCTCTTTAAAGGCATGCAATGAGATGTGTTTTTCTTTATTTCTGCATATTTCTGTAGCTAGCTGCATTCTTTCAGTCAACATCCCGCCCCATTTAGTGCTCACGTTTTTAAAGAAGTCCACCATTAGCCCGCAGTGTAAGCCTACCCGGGGCCTCCGCCGATGGTCCATGGTGTGTGGGATCCTTACTGGACCAACCCCAGCCGTAACGCAAATCTTAGCTTTGTCTCATTCGACCCCTAACTCGACCCAAGGAGCTACTGCAAACTCTTAGCCTAACACTAGCCCTAAATGAAAGACGCCTATTGTCCTCACATGTGGGATTTTGTTCTCGCTGCTAGTGCATACGAAACTTGGTTCCGACGTGTCCAGGAGTGGGAGAATTACCAGGGACCTTGCAATCTCGTGCCTGGGGGTTTCTAAGCTGGGCATAGGAGCTCCACTGGATGGAGCCAAGTGTCTTGAACTGAGTTTTTGTGATGCAGCAGGAAAAGGCGCTGCAAAAAGGAGCAACTACCAAGGCAAAGAGATGTGCATTCATTAGGGCATCGTGTCGGCAGATTTGTGGCCCTGCCAAGCACGTGTTTATTGACAGGATCGTGAACGCATGTCCGTTTTCAGTGAACAGTGATTTATGCTTTACCCTTTTTTGGTGAAAACGCACACGAGTCAGATGTGTGCTTTCAGTCTGGGTGTTCAGAAAAGCAAGAATTCATAAACACATGCCATTCCCTGGCTCCCAATTGTCCTGTCTGTACACGTGGCATGAAGATAAAAAAGAAACAGCTATTGGCAGCGGTGGGATTCGAACCCACGCCTCCAAAGAGACTGGAGCCTAAATCCAGCGCCTTAGACCGCTCGGCCACGCTACCCTGCTGGTACTGAAACGAGAGCCTCTGAGACCTGTATTTTTTTAGGGATTGGCTGGTTTGGCCATTAATTCAAAATCAAAGCAAAGCATGAACTTGGATTGAATTCTAGCACTGGCTGTGCAAAGCCCGAACTGAACAATAAAGCACACTTGTCAGCCTGAAATTGAAATGTCACCTTTCGGGAGTGCTCTGTTCAACAGCAGTCTGGTAGCCTAGTGGTCAATGTCAGCACCCCTCCATCCAGCAGTCTTGAGTTCAATTCCCGGTGAGAGAGGTCAGATCTTTTCTAGGTTTTTTTTGGTTCTAAAAATGTTTGGGAAGCGAAGGTTCAGGAACATTGCCGGTAGGGAGAGTAAGCTCTTTAAAGGCATGCAATGAGATGTGTTTTTCTTTATTTCTGCATATTTCTGTAGCTAGCTGCATTCTTTCAGTCAACATCCCGCCCCATTTAGTGCTCACGTTTTTAAAGAAGTCCACCATTAGCCCGCAGTGTAAGCCTACCCGGGGCCTCCGCCGATGGTCCATGGTGTGTGGGATCCTTACTGGACCAACCCCAGCCGTAACGCAAATCTTAGCTTTGTCTCATTCGACCCCTAACTCGACCCAAGGAGCTACTGCAAACTCTTAGCCTAACACTAGCCCTAAATGAAAGACGCCTATTGTCCTCACATGTGGGATTTTGTTCTCGCTGCTAGTGCATACGAAACTTGGTTCCGACGTGTCCAGGAGTGGGAGAATTACCAGGGACCTTGCAATCTCGTGCCTGGGGGTTTCTAAGCTGGGCATAGGAGCTCCACTGGATGGAGCCAAGTGTCTTGAACTGAGTTTTTGTGATGCAGCAGGAAAAGGCGCTGCAAAAAGGAGCAACTACCAAGGCAAAGAGATGTGCATTCATTAGGGCATCGTGTCGGCAGATTTGTGGCCCTGCCAAGCACGTGTTTATTGACAGGATCGTGAACGCATGTCCGTTTTCAGTGAACAGTGATTTATGCTTTACCCTTTTTTGGTGAAAACGCACACGAGTCAGATGTGTGCTTTCAGTCTGGGTGTTCAGAAAAGCAAGAATTCATAAACACATGCCATTCCCTGGCTCCCAATTGTCCTGTCTGTACACGTGGCATGAAGATAAAAAAGAAACAGCTATTGGCAGCGGTGGGATTCGAACCCACGCCTCCAAAGAGACTGGAGCCTAAATCCAGCGCCTTAGACCGCTCGGCCACGCTACCCTGCTGGTACTGAAACGAGAGCCTCTGAGACCTGTATTTTTTTAGGGATTGGCTGGTTTGGCCATTAATTCAAAATCAAAGCAAAGCATGAACTTGGATTGAATTCTAGCACTGGCTCTGCAAAGCCCGAACTGAACAATAAAGCACACTTGTCAGCCTGAAATTGAAATGTCACCTTTCGGGAGTGCTCTGTTCAACAGCAGTCTGGTAGCCTAGTGGTCAATGTCAGCACCCCTCCATCCAGCAGTCTTGAGTTCAATTCCCGGTGAGGGAGGTCAGATCTTTTCTAGGTTTTTTTTGGTTCTAAAAATGTTTGGGAAGCGAAGGTTCAGGAACATTGCCGGTAGGGAGAGTAAGCTCTTTAAAGGCATGCAATGAGATGTGTTTTTCTTTATTTCTGCATATTTCTGTAGCTAGCTGCATTCTTTCAGTCAACATCCCGCCCCATTTAGTGCTCACGTTTTTAAAGAAGTCCACCATTAGCCCGCAGTGTAAGCCTACCCGGGGCCTCCGCCGATGGTCCATGGTGTGTGGGATCCTTACTGGACCAACCCCAGCCGTAACGCAAATCTTAGCTTTGTCTCATTCGACCCCTAACTCGACCCAAGGAGCTACTGCAAACTCTTAGCCTAACACTAGCCCTAAATGAAAGACGCCTATTGTCCTCACATGTGGGATTTTGTTCTCGCTGCTAGTGCATACGAAACTTGGTTCCGACGTGTCCAGGAGTGGGAGAATTACCAGGGACCTTGCAATCTCGTGCCTGGGGGTTTCTAAGCTGGGCATAGGAGCTCCACTGGATGGAGCCAAGTGTCTTGAACTGAGTTTTTGTGATGCAGCAGGAAAAGGCGCTGCAAAAAGGAGCAACTACCAAGGCAAAGAGATGTGCATTCATTAGGGCATCGTGTCGGCAGATTTGTGGCCCTGCCAAGCACGTGTTTATTGACAGGATCGTGAACGCATGTCCGTTTTCAGTGAACAGTGATTTATGCTTTACCCTTTTTTGGTGAAAACGCACACGAGTCAGATGTGTGCTTTCAGTCTGGGTGTTCAGAAAAGCAAGAATTCATAAACACATGCCATTCCCTGGCTCCCAATTGTCCTGTCTGTACACGTGGCATGAAGATAAAAAAGAAACAGCTATTGGCAGCGGTGGGATTCGAACCCACGCCTCCAAAGAGACTGGAGCCTAAATCCAGCGCCTTAGACCGCTCGGCCACGCTACCCTGCTGGTACTGAAACGAGAGCCTCTGAGACCTGTATTTTTTTAGGGATTGGCTGGTTTGGCCATTAATTCAAAATCAAAGCAAAGCATGAACTTGGATTGAATTCTAGCACTGGCTGTGCAAAGCCCGAACTGAACAATAAAGCACACTTGTCAGCCTGAAATTGAAATGTCACCTTTCGGGAGTGCTCTGTTCGACAGCAGTCTGGTAGCCTAGTGGTCAATGTCAGCACCCCTCCATCCAGCAGTCTTGAGTTCAATTCCCGGTGAGGGAGGTCAGATCTTTTCTAGGTTTTTTTTGGTTCTAAAAATGTTTGGGAAGCGAAGGTTCAGGAACATTGCCGGTAGGGAGAGTAAGCTCTTTAAAGGCATGCAATGAGATGTGTTTTTCTTTATTTCTGCATATTTCTGTAGCTAGCTGCATTCTTTCAGTCAACATCCCGCCCCATTTAGTGCTCACGTTTTTAAAGAAGTCCACCATTAGCCCGCAGTGTAAGCCTACCCGGGGCCTCCGCCGATGGTCCATGGTGTGTGGGATCCTTACTGGACCAACCCCAGCCGTAACGCAAATCTTAGCTTTGTCTCATTCGACCCCTAACTCGACCCAAGGAGCTACTGCAAACTCTTAGCCTAACACTAGCCCTAAATGAAAGACGCCTATTGTCCTCACATGTGGGATTTTGTTCTCGCTGCTAGTGCATACGAAACTTGGTTCCGACGTGTCCAGGAGTGGGAGAATTACCAGGGACCTTGCAATCTCGTGCCTGGGGGTTTCTAAGCTGGGCATAGGAGCTCCACTGGATGGAGCCAAGTGTCTTGAACTGAGTTTTTGTGATGCAGCAGGAAAAGGCGCTGCAAAAAGGAGCAACTACCAAGGCAAAGAGATGTGCATTCATTAGGGCATCGTGTCGGCAGATTTGTGGCCCTGCCAAGCACGTGTTTATTGACAGGATCGTGAACGCATGTCCGTTTTCAGTGAACAGTGATTTATGCTTTACCCTTTTTTGGTGAAAACGCACACGAGTCAGATGTGTGCTTTCAGTCTGGGTGTTCAGAAAAGCAAGAATTCATAAACACATGCCATTCCCTGGCTCCCAATTGTCCTGTCTGTACACGTGGCATGAAGATAAAAAAGAAACAGCTATTGGCAGCGGTGGGATTCGAACCCACGCCTCCAAAGAGACTGGAGCCTAAATCCAGCGCCTTAGACCGCTCGGCCACGCTACCCTGCTGGTACTGAAACGAGAGCCTCTGAGACCTGTATTTTTTTAGGGATTGGCTGGTTTGGCCATTAATTCAAAATCAAAGCAAAGCATGAACTTGGATTGAATTCTAGCACTGGCTGTGCAAAGCCCGAACTGAACAATAAAGCACACTTGTCAGCCTGAAATTGAAATGTCACCTTTCGGGAGTGCTCTGTTCAACAGCAGTCTGGTAGCCTAGTGGTCAATGTCAGCACCCCTCCATCCAGCAGTCTTGAGTTCAATTCCCGGTGAGGGAGGTCAGATCTTTTCTAGGTTTTTTTTGGTTCTAAAAATGTTTGGGAAGCGAAGGTTCAGGAACATTGCCGGTAGGGAGAGTAAGCTCTTTAAAGGCATGCAATGAGATGTGTTTTTCTTTATTTCTGCATATTTCTGTAGCTAGCTGCATTCTTTCAGTCAACATCCCGCCCCATTTAGTGCTCACGTTTTTAAAGAAGTCCACCATTAGCCCGCAGTGTAAGCCTACCCGGGGCCTCCGCCGATGGTCCATGGTGTGTGGGATCCTTACTGGACCAACCCCAGCCGTAACGCAAATCTTAGCTTTGTCTCATTCGACCCCTAACTCGACCCAAGGAGCTACTGCAAACTCTTAGCCTAACACTAGCCCTAAATGAAAGACGCCTATTGTCCTCACATGTGGGATTTTGTTCTCGCTGCTAGTGCATACGAAACTTGGTTCCGACGTGTCCAGGAGTGGGAGAATTACCAGGGACCTTGCAATCTCGTGCCTGGGGGTTTCTAAGCTGGGCATAGGAGCTCCACTGGATGGAGCCAAGTGTCTTGAACTGAGTTTTTGTGATGCAGCAGGAAAAGGCGCTGCAAAAAGGAGCAACTACCAAGGCAAAGAGATGTGCATTCATTAGGGCATCGTGTCGGCAGATTTGTGGCCCTGCCAAGCACGTGTTTATTGACAGGATCGTGAACGCATGTCCGTTTTCAGTGAACAGTGATTTATGCTTTACCCTTTTTTGGTGAAAACGCACACGAGTCAGATGTGTGCTTTCAGTCTGGGTGTTCAGAAAAGCAAGAATTCATAAACACATGCCATTCCCTGGCTCCCAATTGTCCTGTCTGTACACGTGGCATGAAGATAAAAAAGAAACAGCTATTGGCAGCGGTGGGATTCGAACCCACGCCTCCAAAGAGACTGGAGCCTAAATCCAGCGCCTTAGACCGCTCGGCCACGCTACCCTGCTGGTACTGAAACGAGAGCCTCTGAGACCTGTATTTTTTTAGGGATTGGCTGGTTTGGCCATTAATTCAAAATCAAAGCAAAGCATGAACTTGGATTGAATTCTAGCACTGGCTCTGCAAAGCCCGAACTGAACAATAAAGCACACTTGTCAGCCTGAAATTGAAATGTCACCTTTCGGGAGTGCTCTGTTCAACAGCAGTCTGGTAGCCTAGTGGTCAATGTCAGCACCCCTCCATCCAGCAGTCTTGAGTTCAATTCCCGGTGAGGGAGGTCAGATCTTTTCTAGGTTTTTTTTGGTTCTAAAAATGTTTGGGAAGCGAAGGTTCAGGAACATTGCCGGTAGGGAGAGTAAGCTCTTTAAAGGCATGCAATGAGATGTGTTTTTCTTTATTTCTGCATATTTCTGTAGCTAGCTGCATTCTTTCAGTCAACATCCCGCCCCATTTAGTGCTCACGTTTTTAAAGAAGTCCACCATTAGCCCGCAGTGTAAGCCTACCCGGGGCCTCCGCCGATGGTCCATGGTGTGTGGGATCCTTACTGGACCAACCCCAGCCGTAACGCAAATCTTAGCTTTGTCTCATTCGACCCCTAACTCGACCCAAGGAGCTACTGCAAACTCTTAGCCTAACACTAGCCCTAAATGAAAGACGCCTATTGTCCTCACATGTGGGATTTTGTTCTCGCTGCTAGTGCATACGAAACTTGGTTCCGACGTGTCCAGGAGTGGGAGAATTACCAGGGACCTTGCAATCTCGTGCCTGGGGGTTTCTAAGCTGGGCATAGGAGCTCCACTGGATGGAGCCAAGTGTCTTGAACTGAGTTTTTGTGATGCAGCAGGAAAAGGCGCTGCAAAAAGGAGCAACTACCAAGGCAAAGAGATGTGCATTCATTAGGGCATCGTGTCGGCAGATTTGTGGCCCTGCCAAGCACGTGTTTATTGACAGGATCGTGAACGCATGTCCGTTTTCAGTGAACAGTGATTTATGCTTTACCCTTTTTTGGTGAAAACGCACACGAGTCAGATGTGTGCTTTCAGTCTGGGTGTTCAGAAAAGCAAGAATTCATAAACACATGCCATTCCCTGGCTCCCAATTGTCCTGTCTGTACACGTGGCATGAAGATAAAAAAGAAACAGCTATTGGCAGCGGTGGGATTCGAACCCACGCCTCCAAAGAGACTGGAGCCTAAATCCAGCGCCTTAGACCGCTCGGCCACGCTACCCTGCTGGTACTGAAACGAGAGCCTCTGAGACCTGTATTTTTTTAGGGATTGGCTGGTTTGGCCATTAATTCAAAATCAAAGCAAAGCATGAACTTGGATTGAATTCTAGCACTGGCTGTGCAAAGCCCGAACTGAACAATAAAGCACACTTGTCAGCCTGAAATTGAAATGTCACCTTTCGGGAGTGCTCTGTTCGACAGCAGTCTGGTAGCCTAGTGGTCAATGTCAGCACCCCTCCATCCAGCAGTCTTGAGTTCAATTCCCGGTGAGGGAGGTCAGATCTTTTCTAGGTTTTTTTTGGTTCTAAAAATGTTTGGGAAGCGAAGGTTCAGGAACATTGCCGGTAGGGAGAGTAAGCTCTTTAAAGGCATGCAATGAGATGTGTTTTTCTTTATTTCTGCATATTTCTGTAGCTAGCTGCATTCTTTCAGTCAACATCCCGCCCCATTTAGTGCTCACGTTTTTAAAGAAGTCCACCATTAGCCCGCAGTGTAAGCCTACCCGGGGCCTCCGCCGATGGTCCATGGTGTGTGGGATCCTTACTGGACCAACCCCAGCCGTAACGCAAATCTTAGCTTTGTCTCATTCGACCCCTAACTCGACCCAAGGAGCTACTGCAAACTCTTAGCCTAACACTAGCCCTAAATGAAAGACGCCTATTGTCCTCACATGTGGGATTTTGTTCTCGCTGCTAGTGCATACGAAACTTGGTTCCGACGTGTCCAGGAGTGGGAGAATTACCAGGGACCTTGCAATCTCGTGCCTGGGGGTTTCTAAGCTGGGCATAGGAGCTCCACTGGATGGAGCCAAGTGTCTTGAACTGAGTTTTTGTGATGCAGCAGGAAAAGGCGCTGCAAAAAGGAGCAACTACCAAGGCAAAGAGATGTGCATTCATTAGGGCATCGTGTCGGCAGATTTGTGGCCCTGCCAAGCACGTGTTTATTGACAGGATCGTGAACGCATGTCCGTTTTCAGTGAACAGTGATTTATGCTTTACCCTTTTTTGGTGAAAACGCACACGAGTCAGATGTGTGCTTTCAGTCTGGGTGTTCAGAAAAGCAAGAATTCATAAACACATGCCATTCCCTGGCTCCCAATTGTCCTGTCTGTACACGTGGCATGAAGATAAAAAAGAAACAGCTATTGGCAGCGGTGGGATTCGAACCCACGCCTCCAAAGAGACTGGAGCCTAAATCCAGCGCCTTAGACCGCTCGGCCACGCTACCCTGCTGGTACTGAAACGAGAGCCTCTGAGACCTGTATTTTTTTAGGGATTGGCTGGTTTGGCCATTAATTCAAAATCAAAGCAAAGCATGAACTTGGATTGAATTCTAGCACTGGCTGTGCAAAGCCCGAACTGAACAATAAAGCACACTTGTCAGCCTGAAATTGAAATGTCACCTTTCGGGAGTGCTCTGTTCAACAGCAGTCTGGTAGCCTAGTGGTCAATGTCAGCACCCCTCCATCCAGCAGTCTTGAGTTCAATTCCCGGTGAGGGAGGTCAGATCTTTTCTAGGTTTTTTTTGGTTCTAAAAATGTTTGGGAAGCGAAGGTTCAGGAACATTGCCGGTAGGGAGAGTAAGCTCTTTAAAGGCATGCAATGAGATGTGTTTTTCTTTATTTCTGCATATTTCTGTAGCTAGCTGCATTCTTTCAGTCAACATCCCGCCCCATTTAGTGCTCACGTTTTTAAAGAAGTCCACCATTAGCCCGCAGTGTAAGCCTACCCGGGGCCTCCGCCGATGGTCCATGGTGTGTGGGATCCTTACTGGACCAACCCCAGCCGTAACGCAAATCTTAGCTTTGTCTCATTCGACCCCTAACTCGACCCAAGGAGCTACTGCAAACTCTTAGCCTAACACTAGCCCTAAATGAAAGACGCCTATTGTCCTCACATGTGGGATTTTGTTCTCGCTGCTAGTGCATACGAAACTTGGTTCCGACGTGTCCAGGAGTGGGAGAATTACCAGGGACCTTGCAATCTCGTGCCTGGGGGTTTCTAAGCTGGGCATAGGAGCTCCACTGGATGGAGCCAAGTGTCTTGAACTGAGTTTTTGTGATGCAGCAGGAAAAGGCGCTGCAAAAAGGAGCAACTACCAAGGCAAAGAGATGTGCATTCATTAGGGCATCGTGTCGGCAGATTTGTGGCCCTGCCAAGCACGTGTTTATTGACAGGATCGTGAACGCATGTCCGTTTTCAGTGAACAGTGATTTATGCTTTACCCTTTTTTGGTGAAAACGCACACGAGTCAGATGTGTGCTTTCAGTCTGGGTGTTCAGAAAAGCAAGAATTCATAAACACATGCCATTCCCTGGCTCCCAATTGTCCTGTCTGTACACGTGGCATGAAGATAAAAAAGAAACAGCTATTGGCAGCGGTGGGATTCGAACCCACGCCTCCAAAGAGACTGGAGCCTAAATCCAGCGCCTTAGACCGCTCGGCCACGCTACCCTGCTGGTACTGAAACGAGAGCCTCTGAGACCTGTATTTTTTTAGGGATTGGCTGGTTTGGCCATTAATTCAAAATCAAAGCAAAGCATGAACTTGGATTGAATTCTAGCACTGGCTGTGCAAAGCCCGAACTGAACAATAAAGCACACTTGTCAGCCTGAAATTGAAATGTCACCTTTCGGGAGTGCTCTGTTCAACAGCAGTCTGGTAGCCTAGTGGTCAATGTCAGCACCCCTCCATCCAGCAGTCTTGAGTTCAATTCCCGGTGAGGGAGGTCAGATCTTTTCTAGGTTTTTTTTGGTTCTAAAAATGTTTGGGAAGCGAAGGTTCAGGAACATTGCCGGTAGGGAGAGTAAGCTCTTTAAAGGCATGCAATGAGATGTGTTTTTCTTTATTTCTGCATATTTCTGTAGCTAGCTGCATTCTTTCAGTCAACATCCCGCCCCATTTAGTGCTCACGTTTTTAAAGAAGTCCACCATTAGCCCGCAGTGTAAGCCTACCCGGGGCCTCCGCCGATGGTCCATGGTGTGTGGGATCCTTACTGGACCAACCCCAGCCGTAACGCAAATCTTAGCTTTGTCTCATTCGACCCCTAACTCGACCCAAGGAGCTACTGCAAACTCTTAGCCTAACACTAGCCCTAAATGAAAGACGCCTATTGTCCTCACATGTGGGATTTTGTTCTCGCTGCTAGTGCATACGAAACTTGGTTCCGACGTGTCCAGGAGTGGGAGAATTACCAGGGACCTTGCAATCTCGTGCCTGGGGGTTTCTAAGCTGGGCATAGGAGCTCCACTGGATGGAGCCAAGTGTCTTGAACTGAGTTTTTGTGATGCAGCAGGAAAAGGCGCTGCAAAAAGGAGCAACTACCAAGGCAAAGAGATGTGCATTCATTAGGGCATCGTGTCGGCAGATTTGTGGCCCTGCCAAGCACGTGTTTATTGACAGGATCGTGAACGCATGTCCGTTTTCAGTGAACAGTGATTTATGCTTTACCCTTTTTTGGTGAAAACGCACACGAGTCAGATGTGTGCTTTCAGTCTGGGTGTTCAGAAAAGCAAGAATTCATAAACACATGCCATTCCCTGGCTCCCAATTGTCCTGTCTGTACACGTGGCATGAAGATAAAAAAGAAACAGCTATTGGCAGCGGTGGGATTCGAACCCACGCCTCCAAAGAGACTGGAGCCTAAATCCAGCGCCTTAGACCGCTCGGCCACGCTACCCTGCTGGTACTGAAACGAGAGCCTCTGAGACCTGTATTTTTTTAGGGATTGGCTGGTTTGGCCATTAATTCAAAATCAAAGCAAAGCATGAACTTGGATTGAATTCTAGCACTGGCTGTGCAAAGCCCGAACTGAACAATAAAGCACACTTGTCAGCCTGAAATTGAAATGTCACCTTTCGGGAGTGCTCTGTTCGACAGCAGTCTGGTAGCCTAGTGGTCAATGTCAGCACCCCTCCATCCAGCAGTCTTGAGTTCAATTCCCGGTGAGGGAGGTCAGATCTTTTCTAGGTTTTTTTTGGTTCTAAAAATGTTTGGGAAGCGAAGGTTCAGGAACATTGCCGGTAGGGAGAGTAAGCTCTTTAAAGGCATGCAATGAGATGTGTTTTTCTTTATTTCTGCATATTTCTGTAGCTAGCTGCATTCTTTCAGTCAACATCCCGCCCCATTTAGTGCTCACGTTTTTAAAGAAGTCCACCATTAGCCCGCAGTGTAAGCCTACCCGGGGCCTCCGCCGATGGTCCATGGTGTGTGGGATCCTTACTGGACCAACCCCAGCCGTAACGCAAATCTTAGCTTTGTCTCATTCGACCCCTAACTCGACCCAAGGAGCTACTGCAAACTCTTAGCCTAACACTAGCCCTAAATGAAAGACGCCTATTGTCCTCACATGTGGGATTTTGTTCTCGCTGCTAGTGCATACGAAACTTGGTTCCGACGTGTCCAGGAGTGGGAGAATTACCAGGGACCTTGCAATCTCGTGCCTGGGGGTTTCTAAGCTGGGCATAGGAGCTCCACTGGATGGAGCCAAGTGTCTTGAACTGAGTTTTTGTGATGCAGCAGGAAAAGGCGCTGCAAAAAGGAGCAACTACCAAGGCAAAGAGATGTGCATTCATTAGGGCATCGTGTCGGCAGATTTGTGGCCCTGCCAAGCACGTGTTTATTGACAGGATCGTGAACGCATGTCCGTTTTCAGTGAACAGTGATTTATGCTTTACCCTTTTTTGGTGAAAACGCACACGAGTCAGATGTGTGCTTTCAGTCTGGGTGTTCAGAAAAGCAAGAATTCATAAACACATGCCATTCCCTGGCTCCCAATTGTCCTGTCTGTACACGTGGCATGAAGATAAAAAAGAAACAGCTATTGGCAGCGGTGGGATTCGAACCCACGCCTCCAAAGAGACTGGAGCCTAAATCCAGCGCCTTAGACCGCTCGGCCACGCTACCCTGCTGGTACTGAAACGAGAGCCTCTGAGACCTGTATTTTTTTAGGGATTGGCTGGTTTGGCCATTAATTCAAAATCAAAGCAAAGCATGAACTTGGATTGAATTCTAGCACTGGCTGTGCAAAGCCCGAACTGAACAATAAAGCACACTTGTCAGCCTGAAATTGAAATGTCACCTTTCGGGAGTGCTCTGTTCAACAGCAGTCTGGTAGCCTAGTGGTCAATGTCAGCACCCCTCCATCCAGCAGTCTTGAGTTCAATTCCCGGTGAGGGAGGTCAGATCTTTTCTAGGTTTTTTTTGGTTCTAAAAATGTTTGGGAAGCGAAGGTTCAGGAACATTGCCGGTAGGGAGAGTAAGCTCTTTAAAGGCATGCAATGAGATGTGTTTTTCTTTATTTCTGCATATTTCTGTAGCTAGCTGCATTCTTTCAGTCAACATCCCGCCCCATTTAGTGCTCACGTTTTTAAAGAAGTCCACCATTAGCCCGCAGTGTAAGCCTACCCGGGGCCTCCGCCGATGGTCCATGGTGTGTGGGATCCTTACTGGACCAACCCCAGCCGTAACGCAAATCTTAGCTTTGTCTCATTCGACCCCTAACTCGACCCAAGGAGCTACTGCAAACTCTTAGCCTAACACTAGCCCTAAATGAAAGACGCCTATTGTCCTCACATGTGGGATTTTGTTCTCGCTGCTAGTGCATACGAAACTTGGTTCCGACGTGTCCAGGAGTGGGAGAATTACCAGGGACCTTGCAATCTCGTGCCTGGGGGTTTCTAAGCTGGGCATAGGAGCTCCACTGGATGGAGCCAAGTGTCTTGAACTGAGTTTTTGTGATGCAGCAGGAAAAGGCGCTGCAAAAAGGAGCAACTACCAAGGCAAAGAGATGTGCATTCATTAGGGCATCGTGTCGGCAGATTTGTGGCCCTGCCAAGCACGTGTTTATTGACAGGATCGTGAACGCATGTCCGTTTTCAGTGAACAGTGATTTATGCTTTACCCTTTTTTGGTGAAAACGCACACGAGTCAGATGTGTGCTTTCAGTCTGGGTGTTCAGAAAAGCAAGAATTCATAAACACATGCCATTCCCTGGCTCCCAATTGTCCTGTCTGTACACGTGGCATGAAGATAAAAAAGAAACAGCTATTGGCAGCGGTGGGATTCGAACCCACGCCTCCAAAGAGACTGGAGCCTAAATCCAGCGCCTTAGACCGCTCGGCCACGCTACCCTGCTGGTACTGAAACGAGAGCCTCTGAGACCTGTATTTTTTTAGGGATTGGCTGGTTTGGCCATTAATTCAAAATCAAAGCAAAGCATGAACTTGGATTGAATTCTAGCACTGGCTGTGCAAAGCCCGAACTGAACAATAAAGCACACTTGTCAGCCTGAAATTGAAATGTCACCTTTCGGGAGTGCTCTGTTCAACAGCAGTCTGGTAGCCTAGTGGTCAATGTCAGCACCCCTCCATCCAGCAGTCTTGAGTTCAATTCCCGGTGAGGGAGGTCAGATCTTTTCTAGGTTTTTTTTGGTTCTAAAAATGTTTGGGAAGCGAAGGTTCAGGAACATTGCCGGTAGGGAGAGTAAGCTCTTTAAAGGCATGCAATGAGATGTGTTTTTCTTTATTTCTGCATATTTCTGTAGCTAGCTGCATTCTTTCAGTCAACATCCCGCCCCATTTAGTGCTCACGTTTTTAAAGAAGTCCACCATTAGCCCGCAGTGTAAGCCTACCCGGGGCCTCCGCCGATGGTCCATGGTGTGTGGGATCCTTACTGGACCAACCCCAGCCGTAACGCAAATCTTAGCTTTGTCTCATTCGACCCCTAACTCGACCCAAGGAGCTACTGCAAACTCTTAGCCTAACACTAGCCCTAAATGAAAGACGCCTATTGTCCTCACATGTGGGATTTTGTTCTCGCTGCTAGTGCATACGAAACTTGGTTCCGACGTGTCCAGGAGTGGGAGAATTACCAGGGACCTTGCAATCTCGTGCCTGGGGGTTTCTAAGCTGGGCATAGGAGCTCCACTGGATGGAGCCAAGTGTCTTGAACTGAGTTTTTGTGATGCAGCAGGAAAAGGCGCTGCAAAAAGGAGCAACTACCAAGGCAAAGAGATGTGCATTCATTAGGGCATCGTGTCGGCAGATTTGTGGCCCTGCCAAGCACGTGTTTATTGACAGGATCGTGAACGCATGTCCGTTTTCAGTGAACAGTGATTTATGCTTTACCCTTTTTTGGTGAAAACGCACACGAGTCAGATGTGTGCTTTCAGTCTGGGTGTTCAGAAAAGCAAGAATTCATAAACACATGCCATTCCCTGGCTCCCAATTGTCCTGTCTGTACACGTGGCATGAAGATAAAAAAGAAACAGCTATTGGCAGCGGTGGGATTCGAACCCACGCCTCCAAAGAGACTGGAGCCTAAATCCAGCGCCTTAGACCGCTCGGCCACGCTACCCTGCTGGTACTGAAACGAGAGCCTCTGAGACCTGTATTTTTTTAGGGATTGGCTGGTTTGGCCATTAATTCAAAATCAAAGCAAAGCATGAACTTGGATTGAATTCTAGCACTGGCTGTGCAAAGCCCGAACTGAACAATAAAGCACACTTGTCAGCCTGAAATTGAAATGTCACCTTTCGGGAGTGCTCTGTTCAACAGCAGTCTGGTAGCCTAGTGGTCAATGTCAGCACCCCTCCATCCAGCAGTCTTGAGTTCAATTCCCGGTGAGGGAGGTCAGATCTTTTCTAGGTTTTTTTTGGTTCTAAAAATGTTTGGGAAGCGAAGGTTCAGGAACATTGCCGGTAGGGAGAGTAAGCTCTTTAAAGGCATGCAATGAGATGTGTTTTTCTTTATTTCTGCATATTTCTGTAGCTAGCTGCATTCTTTCAGTCAACATCCCGCCCCATTTAGTGCTCACGTTTTTAAAGAAGTCCACCATTAGCCCGCAGTGTAAGCCTACCCGGGGCCTCCGCCGATGGTCCATGGTGTGTGGGATCCTTACTGGACCAACCCCAGCCGTAACGCAAATCTTAGCTTTGTCTCATTCGACCCCTAACTCGACCCAAGGAGCTACTGCAAACTCTTAGCCTAACACTAGCCCTAAATGAAAGACGCCTATTGTCCTCACATGTGGGATTTTGTTCTCGCTGCTAGTGCATACGAAACTTGGTTCCGACGTGTCCAGGAGTGGGAGAATTACCAGGGACCTTGCAATCTCGTGCCTGGGGGTTTCTAAGCTGGGCATAGGAGCTCCACTGGATGGAGCCAAGTGTCTTGAACTGAGTTTTTGTGATGCAGCAGGAAAAGGCGCTGCAAAAAGGAGCAACTACCAAGGCAAAGAGATGTGCATTCATTAGGGCATCGTGTCGGCAGATTTGTGGCCCTGCCAAGCACGTGTTTATTGACAGGATCGTGAACGCATGTCCGTTTTCAGTGAACAGTGATTTATGCTTTACCCTTTTTTGGTGAAAACGCACACGAGTCAGATGTGTGCTTTCAGTCTGGGTGTTCAGAAAAGCAAGAATTCATAAACACATGCCATTCCCTGGCTCCCAATTGTCCTGTCTGTACACGTGGCATGAAGATAAAAAAGAAACAGCTATTGGCAGCGGTGGGATTCGAACCCACGCCTCCAAAGAGACTGGAGCCTAAATCCAGCGCCTTAGACCGCTCGGCCACGCTACCCTGCTGGTACTGAAACGAGAGCCTCTGAGACCTGTATTTTTTTAGGGATTGGCTGGTTTGGCCATTAATTCAAAATCAAAGCAAAGCATGAACTTGGATTGAATTCTAGCACTGGCTGTGCAAAGCCCGAACTGAACAATAAAGCACACTTGTCAGCCTGAAATTGAAATGTCACCTTTCGGGAGTGCTCTGTTCGACAGCAGTCTGGTAGCCTAGTGGTCAATGTCAGCACCCCTCCATCCAGCAGTCTTGAGTTCAATTCCCGGTGAGGGAGGTCAGATCTTTTCTAGGTTTTTTTTGGTTCTAAAAATGTTTGGGAAGCGAAGGTTCAGGAACATTGCCGGTAGGGAGAGTAAGCTCTTTAAAGGCATGCAATGAGATGTGTTTTTCTTTATTTCTGCATATTTCTGTAGCTAGCTGCATTCTTTCAGTCAACATCCCGCCCCATTTAGTGCTCACGTTTTTAAAGAAGTCCACCATTAGCCCGCAGTGTAAGCCTACCCGGGGCCTCCGCCGATGGTCCATGGTGTGTGGGATCCTTACTGGACCAACCCCAGCCGTAACGCAAATCTTAGCTTTGTCTCATTCGACCCCTAACTCGACCCAAGGAGCTACTGCAAACTCTTAGCCTAACACTAGCCCTAAATGAAAGACGCCTATTGTCCTCACATGTGGGATTTTGTTCTCGCTGCTAGTGCATACGAAACTTGGTTCCGACGTGTCCAGGAGTGGGAGAATTACCAGGGACCTTGCAATCTCGTGCCTGGGGGTTTCTAAGCTGGGCATAGGAGCTCCACTGGATGGAGCCAAGTGTCTTGAACTGAGTTTTTGTGATGCAGCAGGAAAAGGCGCTGCAAAAAGGAGCAACTACCAAGGCAAAGAGATGTGCATTCATTAGGGCATCGTGTCGGCAGATTTGTGGCCCTGCCAAGCACGTGTTTATTGACAGGATCGTGAACGCATGTCCGTTTTCAGTGAACAGTGATTTATGCTTTACCCTTTTTTGGTGAAAACGCACACGAGTCAGATGTGTGCTTTCAGTCTGGGTGTTCAGAAAAGCAAGAATTCATAAACACATGCCATTCCCTGGCTCCCAATTGTCCTGTCTGTACACGTGGCATGAAGATAAAAAAGAAACAGCTATTGGCAGCGGTGGGATTCGAACCCACGCCTCCAAAGAGACTGGAGCCTAAATCCAGCGCCTTAGACCGCTCGGCCACGCTACCCTGCTGGTACTGAAACGAGAGCCTCTGAGACCTGTATTTTTTTAGGGATTGGCTGGTTTGGCCATTAATTCAAAATCAAAGCAAAGCATGAACTTGGATTGAATTCTAGCACTGGCTGTGCAAAGCCCGAACTGAACAATAAAGCACACTTGTCAGCCTGAAATTGAAATGTCACCTTTCGGGAGTGCTCTGTTCGACAGCAGTCTGGTAGCCTAGTGGTCAATGTCAGCACCCCTCCATCCAGCAGTCTTGAGTTCAATTCCCGGTGAGGGAGGTCAGATCTTTTCTAGGTTTTTTTTGGTTCTAAAAATGTTTGGGAAGCGAAGGTTCAGGAACATTGCCGGTAGGGAGAGTAAGCTCTTTAAAGGCATGCAATGAGATGTGTTTTTCTTTATTTCTGCATATTTCTGTAGCTAGCTGCATTCTTTCAGTCAACATCCCGCCCCATTTAGTGCTCACGTTTTTAAAGAAGTCCACCATTAGCCCGCAGTGTAAGCCTACCCGGGGCCTCCGCCGATGGTCCATGGTGTGTGGGATCCTTACTGGACCAACCCCAGCCGTAACGCAAATCTTAGCTTTGTCTCATTCGACCCCTAACTCGACCCAAGGAGCTACTGCAAACTCTTAGCCTAACACTAGCCCTAAATGAAAGACGCCTATTGTCCTCACATGTGGGATTTTGTTCTCGCTGCTAGTGCATACGAAACTTGGTTCCGACGTGTCCAGGAGTGGGAGAATTACCAGGGACCTTGCAATCTCGTGCCTGGGGGTTTCTAAGCTGGGCATAGGAGCTCCACTGGATGGAGCCAAGTGTCTTGAACTGAGTTTTTGTGATGCAGCAGGAAAAGGCGCTGCAAAAAGGAGCAACTACCAAGGCAAAGAGATGTGCATTCATTAGGGCATCGTGTCGGCAGATTTGTGGCCCTGCCAAGCACGTGTTTATTGACAGGATCGTGAACGCATGTCCGTTTTCAGTGAACAGTGATTTATGCTTTACCCTTTTTTGGTGAAAACGCACACGAGTCAGATGTGTGCTTTCAGTCTGGGTGTTCAGAAAAGCAAGAATTCATAAACACATGCCATTCCCTGGCTCCCAATTGTCCTGTCTGTACACGTGGCATGAAGATAAAAAAGAAACAGCTATTGGCAGCGGTGGGATTCGAACCCACGCCTCCAAAGAGACTGGAGCCTAAATCCAGCGCCTTAGACCGCTCGGCCACGCTACCCTGCTGGTACTGAAACGAGAGCCTCTGAGACCTGTATTTTTTTAGGGATTGGCTGGTTTGGCCATTAATTCAAAATCAAAGCAAAGCATGAACTTGGATTGAATTCTAGCACTGGCTCTGCAAAGCCCGAACTGAACAATAAAGCACACTTGTCAGCCTGAAATTGAAATGTCACCTTTCGGGAGTGCTCTGTTCGACAGCAGTCT
Source organism: Ambystoma mexicanum (assembly GCF_040938575.1). Classification (NCBI taxonomy): domain Eukaryota; kingdom Metazoa; phylum Chordata; class Amphibia; order Caudata; family Ambystomatidae; genus Ambystoma; species Ambystoma mexicanum. Next base: position 13,873,806 of record NC_090921.1, on the reverse strand, counting down.
GGTAGCCTAGTGGTCAATGTCAGCACCCCTCCATCCAGCAGTCTTGAGTTCAATTCCCGGTGAGGGAGGTCAGATCTTTTCTAGGTTTTTTTTGGTTCTAAAAATGTTTGGGAAGCGAAGGTTCAGGAACATTGCCGGTAGGGAGAGTAAGCTCTTTAAAGGCATGCAATGAGATGTGTTTTTCTTTATTTCTGCATATTTCTGTAGCTAGCTGCATTCTTTCAGTCAACATCCCGCCCCATTTAGTGCTCACGTTTTTAAAGAAGTCCACCATTAGCCCGCAGTGTAAGCCTACCCGGGGCCTCCGCCGATGGTCCATGGTGTGTGGGATCCTTACTGGACCAACCCCAGCCGTAACGCAAATCTTAGCTTTGTCTCATTCGACCCCTAACTCGACCCAAGGAGCTACTGCAAACTCTTAGCCTAACACTAGCCCTAAATGAAAGACGCCTATTGTCCTCACATGTGGGATTTTGTTCTCGCTGCTAGTGCATACGAAACTTGGTTCCGACGTGTCCAGGAGTGGGAGAATTACCAGGGACCTTGCAATCTCGTGCCTGGGGGTTTCTAAGCTGGGCATAGGAGCTCCACTGGATGGAGCCAAGTGTCTTGAACTGAGTTTTTGTGATGCAGCAGGAAAAGGCGCTGCAAAAAGGAGCAACTACCAAGGCAAAGAGATGTGCATTCATTAGGGCATCGTGTCGGCAGATTTGTGGCCCTGCCAAGCACGTGTTTATTGACAGGATCGTGAACGCATGTCCGTTTTCAGTGAACAGTGATTTATGCTTTACCCTTTTTTGGTGAAAACGCACACGAGTCAGATGTGTGCTTTCAGTCTGGGTGTTCAGAAAAGCAAGAATTCATAAACACATGCCATTCCCTGGCTCCCAATTGTCCTGTCTGTACACGTGGCATGAAGATAAAAAAGAAACAGCTATTGGCAGCGGTGGGATTCGAACCCACGCCTCCAAAGAGACTGGAGCCTAAATCCAGCGCCTTAGACCGCTCGGCCACGCTACCCTGCTGGTACTGAAACGAGAGCCTCTGAGACCTGTATTTTTTTAGGGATTGGCTGGTTTGGCCATTAATTCAAAATCAAAGCAAAGCATGAACTTGGATTGAATTCTAGCACTGGCTGTGCAAAGCCCGAACTGAACAATAAAGCACACTTGTCAGCCTGAAATTGAAATGTCACCTTTCGGGAGTGCTCTGTTCGACAGCAGTCTGGTAGCCTAGTGGTCAATGTCAGCACCCCTCCATCCAGCAGTCTTGAGTTCAATTCCCGGTGAGGGAGGTCAGATCTTTTCTAGGTTTTTTTTGGTTCTAAAAATGTTTGGGAAGCGAAGGTTCAGGAACATTGCCGGTAGGGAGAGTAAGCTCTTTAAAGGCATGCAATGAGATGTGTTTTTCTTTATTTCTGCATATTTCTGTAGCTAGCTGCATTCTTTCAGTCAACATCCCGCCCCATTTAGTGCTCACGTTTTTAAAGAAGTCCACCATTAGCCCGCAGTGTAAGCCTACCCGGGGCCTCCGCCGATGGTCCATGGTGTGTGGGATCCTTACTGGACCAACCCCAGCCGTAACGCAAATCTTAGCTTTGTCTCATTCGACCCCTAACTCGACCCAAGGAGCTACTGCAAACTCTTAGCCTAACACTAGCCCTAAATGAAAGACGCCTATTGTCCTCACATGTGGGATTTTGTTCTCGCTGCTAGTGCATACGAAACTTGGTTCCGACGTGTCCAGGAGTGGGAGAATTACCAGGGACCTTGCAATCTCGTGCCTGGGGGTTTCTAAGCTGGGCATAGGAGCTCCACTGGATGGAGCCAAGTGTCTTGAACTGAGTTTTTGTGATGCAGCAGGAAAAGGCGCTGCAAAAAGGAGCAACTACCAAGGCAAAGAGATGTGCATTCATTAGGGCATCGTGTCGGCAGATTTGTGGCCCTGCCAAGCACGTGTTTATTGACAGGATCGTGAACGCATGTCCGTTTTCAGTGAACAGTGATTTATGCTTTACCCTTTTTTGGTGAAAACGCACACGAGTCAGATGTGTGCTTTCAGTCTGGGTGTTCAGAAAAGCAAGAATTCATAAACACATGCCATTCCCTGGCTCCCAATTGTCCTGTCTGTACACGTGGCATGAAGATAAAAAAGAAACAGCTATTGGCAGCGGTGGGATTCGAACCCACGCCTCCAAAGAGACTGGAGCCTAAATCCAGCGCCTTAGACCGCTCGGCCACGCTACCCTGCTGGTACTGAAACGAGAGCCTCTGAGACCTGTATTTTTTTAGGGATTGGCTGGTTTGGCCATTAATTCAAAATCAAAGCAAAGCATGAACTTGGATTGAATTCTAGCACTGGCTCTGCAAAGCCCGAACTGAACAATAAAGCACACTTGTCAGCCTGAAATTGAAATGTCACCTTTCGGGAGTGCTCTGTTCAACAGCAGTCTGGTAGCCTAGTGGTCAATGTCAGCACCCCTCCATCCAGCAGTCTTGAGTTCAATTCCCGGTGAGGGAGGTCAGATCTTTTCTAGGTTTTTTTTGGTTCTAAAAATGTTTGGGAAGCGAAGGTTCAGGAACATTGCCGGTAGGGAGAGTAAGCTCTTTAAAGGCATGCAATGAGATGTGTTTTTCTTTATTTCTGCATATTTCTGTAGCTAGCTGCATTCTTTCAGTCAACATCCCGCCCCATTTAGTGCTCACGTTTTTAAAGAAGTCCACCATTAGCCCGCAGTGTAAGCCTACCCGGGGCCTCCGCCGATGGTCCATGGTGTGTGGGATCCTTACTGGACCAACCCCAGCCGTAACGCAAATCTTAGCTTTGTCTCATTCGACCCCTAACTCGACCCAAGGAGCTACTGCAAACTCTTAGCCTAACACTAGCCCTAAATGAAAGACGCCTATTGTCCTCACATGTGGGATTTTGTTCTCGCTGCTAGTGCATACGAAACTTGGTTCCGACGTGTCCAGGAGTGGGAGAATTACCAGGGACCTTGCAATCTCGTGCCTGGGGGTTTCTAAGCTGGGCATAGGAGCTCCACTGGATGGAGCCAAGTGTCTTGAACTGAGTTTTTGTGATGCAGCAGGAAAAGGCGCTGCAAAAAGGAGCAACTACCAAGGCAAAGAGATGTGCATTCATTAGGGCATCGTGTCGGCAGATTTGTGGCCCTGCCAAGCACGTGTTTATTGACAGGATCGTGAACGCATGTCCGTTTTCAGTGAACAGTGATTTATGCTTTACCCTTTTTTGGTGAAAACGCACACGAGTCAGATGTGTGCTTTCAGTCTGGGTGTTCAGAAAAGCAAGAATTCATAAACACATGCCATTCCCTGGCTCCCAATTGTCCTGTCTGTACACGTGGCATGAAGATAAAAAAGAAACAGCTATTGGCAGCGGTGGGATTCGAACCCACGCCTCCAAAGAGACTGGAGCCTAAATCCAGCGCCTTAGACCGCTCGGCCACGCTACCCTGCTGGTACTGAAACGAGAGCCTCTGAGACCTGTATTTTTTTAGGGATTGGCTGGTTTGGCCATTAATTCAAAATCAAAGCAAAGCATGAACTTGGATTGAATTCTAGCACTGGCTGTGCAAAGCCCGAACTGAACAATAAAGCACACTTGTCAGCCTGAAATTGAAATGTCACCTTTCGGGAGTGCTCTGTTCAACAGCAGTCTGGTAGCCTAGTGGTCAATGTCAGCACCCCTCCATCCAGCAGTCTTGAGTTCAATTCCCGGTGAGGGAGGTCAGATCTTTTCTAGGTTTTTTTTGGTTCTAAAAATGTTTGGGAAGCGAAGGTTCAGGAACATTGCCGGTAGGGAGAGTAAGCTCTTTAAAGGCATGCAATGAGATGTGTTTTTCTTTATTTCTGCATATTTCTGTAGCTAGCTGCATTCTTTCAGTCAACATCCCGCCCCATTTAGTGCTCACGTTTTTAAAGAAGTCCACCATTAGCCCGCAGTGTAAGCCTACCCGGGGCCTCCGCCGATGGTCCATGGTGTGTGGGATCCTTACTGGACCAACCCCAGCCGTAACGCAAATCTTAGCTTTGTCTCATTCGACCCCTAACTCGACCCAAGGAGCTACTGCAAACTCTTAGCCTAACACTAGCCCTAAATGAAAGACGCCTATTGTCCTCACATGTGGGATTTTGTTCTCGCTGCTAGTGCATACGAAACTTGGTTCCGACGTGTCCAGGAGTGGGAGAATTACCAGGGACCTTGCAATCTCGTGCATGGGGGTTTCTAAGCTGGGCATAGGAGCTCCACTGGATGGAGCCAAGTGTCTTGAACTGAGTTTTTGTGATGCAGCAGGAAAAGGCGCTGCAAAAAGGAGCAACTACCAAGGCAAAGAGATGTGCATTCATTAGGGCATCGTGTCGGCAGATTTGTGGCCCTGCCAAGCACGTGTTTATTGACAGGATCGTGAACGCATGTCCGTTTTCAGTGAACAGTGATTTATGCTTTACCCTTTTTTGGTGAAAACGCACACGAGTCAGATGTGTGCTTTCAGTCTGGGTGTTCAGAAAAGCAAGAATTCATAAACACATGCCATTCCCTGGCTCCCAATTGTCCTGTCTGTACACGTGGCATGAAGATAAAAAAGAAACAGCTATTGGCAGCGGTGGGATTCGAACCCACGCCTCCAAAGAGACTGGAGCCTAAATCCAGCGCCTTAGACCGCTCGGCCACGCTACCCTGCTGGTACTGAAACGAGGGCCTCTGAGACCTGTATTTTTTTAGGGATTGGCTGGTTTGGCCATTAATTCAAAATCAAAGCAAAGCATGAACTTGGATTGAATTCTAGCACTGGCTGTGCAAAGCCCGAACTGAACAATAAAGCACACTTGTCAGCCTGAAATTGAAATGTCACCTTTCGGGAGTGCTCTGTTCAACAGCAGTCTGGTAGCCTAGTGGTCAATGTCAGCACCCCTCCATCCAGCAGTCTTGAGTTCAATTCCCGGTGAGGGAGGTCAGATCTTTTCTAGGTTTTTTTTGGTTCTAAAAATGTTTGGGAAGCGAAGGTTCAGGAACATTGCCGGTAGGGAGAGTAAGCTCTTTAAAGGCATGCAATGAGATGTGTTTTTCTTTATTTCTGCATATTTCTGTAGCTAGCTGCATTCTTTCAGTCAACATCCCGCCCCATTTAGTGCTCACGTTTTTAAAGAAGTCCACCATTAGCCCGCAGTGTAAGCCTACCCGGGGCCTCCGCCGATGGTCCATGGTGTGTGGGATCCTTACTGGACCAACCCCAGCCGTAACGCAAATCTTAGCTTTGTCTCATTCGACCCCTAACTCGACCCAAGGAGCTACTGCAAACTCTTAGCCTAACACTAGCCCTAAAGGAAAGACGCCTATTGTCCTCACATGTGGGATTTTGTTCTCGCTGCTAGTGCATACGAAACTTGGTTCCGACGTGTCCAGGAGTGGGAGAATTACCAGGGACCTTGCAATCTCGTGCCTGGGGGTTTCTAAGCTGGGCATAGGAGCTCCACTGGATGGAGCCAAGTGTCTTGAACTGAGTTTTTGTGATGCAGCAGGAAAAGGCGCTGCAAAAAGGAGCAACTACCAAGGCAAAGAGATGTGCATTCATTAGGGCATCGTGTCGGCAGATTTGTGGCCCTGCCCTGAACGTGTTTATTGACAGGATCGTGAACGCATGTCCGTTTTCAGTGAACAGTGATTTATGCTTTACCCTTTTTTGGTGAAAACGCACACGAGTCAGATGTGTGCTTTCAGTCTGGGTGTTCAGAAAAGCAAGAATTCATAAACACATGCCATTCCCTGGCTCCCAATTGTCCTGTCTGTACACGTGGCATGAAGATAAAAAAGAAACAGCTATTGGCAGCGGTGGGATTCGAACCCACGCCTCCAAAGAGACTGGAGCCTAAATCCAGCGCCTTAGACCGCTCGGCCACGCTACCCTGCTGGTACTGAAACGAGAGCCTCTGAGACCTGTATTTTTTTAGGGATTGGCTGGTTTGGCCATTAATTCAAAATCAAAGCAAAGCATGAACTTGGATTGAATTCTAGCACTGGCTGTGCAAAGCCCGAACTGAACAATAAAGCACACTTGTCAGCCTGAAATTGAAATGTCACCTTTCGGGAGTGCTCTGTTCGACAGCAGTCTGGTAGCCTAGTGGTCAATGTCAGCACCCCTCCATCCAGCAGTCCTGAGTTCAATTCCCGGTGAGGGAGGTCAGATCTTTTCTAGGTTTTTTTTGGTTCTAAAAATGTTTGGGAAGCGAAGGTTCAGGAACATTGCCGGTAGGGAGAGTAAGCTCTTTAAAGGCATGCAATGAGATGTGTTTTTCTTTATTTCTGCATATTTCTGTAGCTAGCTGCATTCTTTCAGTCAACATCCCGCCCCATTTAGTGCTCACGTTTTTAAAGAAGTCCACCATTAGCCCGCAGTGTAAGCCTACCCGGGGCCTCCGCCGATGGTCCATGGTGTGTGGGATCCTTACTGGACCAACCCCAGCCGTAACGCAAATCTTAGCTTTGTCTCATTCGACCCCTAACTCGACCCAAGGAGCTACTGCAAACTCTTAGCCTAACACTAGCCCTAAATGAAAGACGCCTATTGTCCTCACATGTGGGATTTTGTTCTCGCTGCTAGTGCATACGAAACTTGGTTCCGACGTGTCCAGGAGTGGGAGAATTACCAGGGACCTTGCAATCTCGTGCCTGGGGGTTTCTAAGCTGGGCATAGGAGCTCCACTGGATGGAGCCAAGTGTCTTGAACTGAGTTTTTGTGATGCAGCAGGAAAAGGCGCTGCAAAAAGGAGCAACTACCAAGGCAAAGAGATGTGCATTCATTAGGGCATCGTGTCGGCAGATTTGTGGCCCTGCCAAGCACGTGTTTATTGACAGGATCGTGAACGCATGTCCGTTTTCAGTGAACAGTGATTTATGCTTTACCCTTTTTTGGTGAAAACGCACACGAGTCAGATGTGTGCTTTCAGTCTGGGTGTTCAGAAAAGCAAGAATTCATAAACACATGCCATTCCCTGGCTCCCAATTGTCCTGTCTGTACACGTGGCATGAAGATAAAAAAGAAACAGCTATTGGCAGCGGTGGGATTCGAACCCACGCCTCCAAAGAGACTGGAGCCTAAATCCAGCGCCTTAGACCGCTCGGCCACGCTACCCTGCTGGTACTGAAACGAGAGCCTCTGAGACCTGTATTTTTTTAGGGATTGGCTGGTTTGGCCATTAATTCAAAATCAAAGCAAAGCATGAACTTGGATTGAATTCTAGCACTGGCTGTGCAAAGCCCGAACTGAACAATAAAGCACACTTGTCAGCCTGAAATTGAAATGTCACCTTTCGGGAGTGCTCTGTTCAACAGCAGTCTGGTAGCCTAGTGGTCAATGTCAGCACCCCTCCATCCAGCAGTCTTGAGTTCAATTCCCGGTGAGGGAGGTCAGATCTTTTCTAGGTTTTTTTTGGTTCTAAAAATGTTTGGGAAGCGAAGGTTCAGGAACATTGCCGGTAGGGAGAGTAAGCTCTTTAAAGGCATGCAATGAGATGTGTTTTTCTTTATTTCTGCATATTTCTGTAGCTAGCTGCATTCTTTCAGTCAACATCCCGCCCCATTTAGTGCTCACGTTTTTAAAGAAGTCCACCATTAGCCCGCAGTGTAAGCCTACCCGGGGCCTCCGCCGATGGTCCATGGTGTGTGGGATCCTTACTGGACCAACCCCAGCCGTAACGCAAATCTTAGCTTTGTCTCATTCGACCCCTAACTCGACCCAAGGAGCTACTGCAAACTCTTAGCCTAACACTAGCCCTAAATGAAAGACGCCTATTGTCCTCACATGTGGGATTTTGTTCTCGCTGCTAGTGCATACGAAACTTGGTTCCGACGTGTCCAGGAGTGGGAGAATTACCAGGGACCTTGCAATCTCGTGCCTGGGGGTTTCTAAGCTGGGCATAGGAGCTCCACTGGATGGAGCCAAGTGTCTTGAACTGAGTTTTTGTGATGCAGCAGGAAAAGGCGCTGCAAAAAGGAGCAACTACCAAGGCAAAGAGATGTGCATTCATTAGGGCATCGTGTCGGCAGATTTGTGGCCCTGCCAAGCACGTGTTTATTGACAGGATCGTGAACGCATGTCCGTTTTCAGTGAACAGTGATTTATGCTTTACCCTTTTTTGGTGAAAACGCACACGAGTCAGATGTGTGCTTTCAGTCTGGGTGTTCAGAAAAGCAAGAATTCATAAACACATGCCATTCCCTGGCTCCCAATTGTCCTGTCTGTACACGTGGCATGAAGATAAAAAAGAAACAGCTATTGGCAGCGGTGGGATTCGAACCCACGCCTCCAAAGAGACTGGAGCCTAAATCCAGCGCCTTAGACCGCTCGTCCACGCTACCCTGCTGGTACTGAAACGAGAGCCTCTGAGACCTGTATTTTTTTAGGGATTGGCTGGTTTGGCCATTAATTCAAAATCAAAGCAAAGCATGAACTTGGATTGAATTCTAGCACTGGCTCTGCAAAGCCCGAACTGAACAATAAAGCACACTTGTCAGCCTGAAATTGAAATGTCACCTTTCGGGAGTGCTCTGTTCAACAGCAGTCTGGTAGCCTAGTGGTCAATGTCAGCACCCCTCCATCCAGCAGTCTTGAGTTCAATTCCCGGTGAGGGAGGTCAGATCTTTTCTAGGTTTTTTTTGGTTCTAAAAATGTTTGGGAAGCGAAGGTTCAGGAACATTGCCGGTAGGGAGAGTAAGCTCTTTAAAGGCATGCAATGAGATGTGTTTTTCTTTATTTCTGCATATTTCTGTAGCTAGCTGCATTCTTTCAGTCAACATCCCGCCCCATTTAGTGCTCACGTTTTTAAAGAAGTCCACCATTAGCCCGCAGTGTAAGCCTACCCGGGGCCTCCGCCGATGGTCCATGGTGTGTGGGATCCTTACTGGACCAACCCCAGCCGTAACGCAAATCTTAGCTTTGTCTCATTCGACCCCTAACTCGACCCAAGGAGCTACTGCAAACTCTTAGCCTAACACTAGCCCTAAATGAAAGACGCCTATTGTCCTCACATGTGGGATTTTGTTCTCGCTGCTAGTGCATACGAAACTTGGTTCCGACGTGTCCAGGAGTGGGAGAATTACCAGGGACCTTGCAATCTCGTGCCTGGGGGTTTCTAAGCTGGGCATAGGAGCTCCACTGGATGGAGCCAAGTGTCTTGAACTGAGTTTTTGTGATGCAGCAGGAAAAGGCGCTGCAAAAAGGAGCAACTACCAAGGCAAAGAGATGTGCATTCATTAGGGCATCGTGTCGGCAGATTTGTGGCCCTGCCAAGCACGTGTTTATTGACAGGATCGTGAACGCATGTCCGTTTTCAGTGAACAGTGATTTATGCTTTACCCTTTTTTGGTGAAAACGCACACGAGTCAGATGTGTGCTTTCAGTCTGGGTGTTCAGAAAAGCAAGAATTCATAAACACATGCCATTCCCTGGCTCCCAATTGTCCTGTCTGTACACGTGGCATGAAGATAAAAAAGAAACAGCTATTGGCAGCGGTGGGATTCGAACCCACGCCTCCAAAGAGACTGGAGCCTAAATCCAGCGCCTTAGACCGCTCGGCCACGCTACCCTGCTGGTACTGAAACGAGAGCCTCTGAGACCTGTATTTTTTTAGGGATTGGCTGGTTTGGCCATTAATTCAAAATCAAAGCAAAGCATGAACTTGGATTGAATTCTAGCACTGGCTGTGCAAAGCCCGAACTGAACAATAAAGCACACTTGTCAGCCTGAAATTGAAATGTCACCTTTCGGGAGTGCTCTGTTCAACAGCAGTCTGGTAGCCTAGTGGTCAATGTCAGCACCCCTCCATCCAGCAGTCTTGAGTTCAATTCCCGGTGAGGGAGGTCAGATCTTTTCTAGGTTTTTTTTGGTTCTAAAAATGTTTGGGAAGCGAAGGTTCAGGAACATTGCCGGTAGGGAGAGTAAGCTCTTTAAAGGCATGCAATGAGATGTGTTTTTCTTTATTTCTGCATATTTCTGTAGCTAGCTGCATTCTTTCAGTCAACATCCCGCCCCATTTAGTGCTCACGTTTTTAAAGAAGTCCACCATTAGCCCGCAGTGTAAGCCTACCCGGGGCCTCCGCCGATGGTCCATGGTGTGTGGGATCCTTACTGGACCAACCCCAGCCGTAACGCAAATCTTAGCTTTGTCTCATTCGACCCCTAACTCGACCCAAGGAGCTACTGCAAACTCTTAGCCTAACACTAGCCCTAAATGAAAGACGCCTATTGTCCTCACATGTGGGATTTTGTTCTCGCTGCTAGTGCATACGAAACTTGGTTCCGACGTGTCCAGGAGTGGGAGAATTACCAGGGACCTTGCAATCTCGTGCCTGGGGGTTTCTAAGCTGGGCATAGGAGCTCCACTGGATGGAGCCAAGTGTCTTGAACTGAGTTTTTGTGATGCAGCAGGAAAAGGCGCTGCAAAAAGGAGCAACTACCAAGGCAAAGAGATGTGCATTCATTAGGGCATCGTGTCGGCAGATTTGTGGCCCTGCCAAGCACGTGTTTATTGACAGGATCGTGAACGCATGTCCGTTTTCAGTGAACAGTGATTTATGCTTTACCCTTTTTTGGTGAAAACGCACACGAGTCAGATGTGTGCTTTCAGTCTGGGTGTTCAGAAAAGCAAGAATTCATAAACACATGCCATTCCCTGGCTCCCAATTGTCCTGTCTGTACACGTGGCATGAAGATAAAAAAGAAACAGCTATTGGCAGCGGTGGGATTCGAACCCACGCCTCCAAAGAGACTGGAGCCTAAATCCAGCGCCTTAGACCGCTCGGCCACGCTACCCTGCTGGTACTGAAACGAGAGCCTCTGAGACCTGTATTTTTTTAGGGATTGGCTGGTTTGGCCATTAATTCAAAATCAAAGCAAAGCATGAACTTGGATTGAATTCTAGCACTGGCTGTGCAAAGCCCGAACTGAACAATAAAGCACACTTGTCAGCCTGAAATTGAAATGTCACCTTTCGGGAGTGCTCTGTTCAACAGCAGTCTGGTAGCCTAGTGGTCAATGTCAGCACCCCTCCATCCAGCAGTCTTGAGTTCAATTCCCGGTGAGGGAGGTCAGATCTTTTCTAGGTTTTTTTTGGTTCTAAAAATGTTTGGGAAGCGAAGGTTCAGGAACATTGCCGGTAGGGAGAGTAAGCTCTTTAAAGGCATGCAATGAGATGTGTTTTTCTTTATTTCTGCATATTTCTGTAGCTAGCTGCATTCTTTCAGTCAACATCCCGCCCCATTTAGTGCTCACGTTTTTAAAGAAGTCCACCATTAGCCCGCAGTGTAAGCCTACCCGGGGCCTCCGCCGATGGTCCATGGTGTGTGGGATCCTTACTGGACCAACCCCAGCCGTAACGCAAATCTTAGCTTTGTCTCATTCGACCCCTAACTCGACCCAAGGAGCTACTGCAAACTCTTAGCCTAACACTAGCCCTAAATGAAAGACGCCTATTGTCCTCACATGTGGGATTTTGTTCTCGCTGCTAGTGCATACGAAACTTGGTTCCGACGTGTCCAGGAGTGGGAGAATTACCAGGGACCTTGCAATCTCGTGCCTGGGGGTTTCTAAGCTGGGCATAGGAGCTCCACTGGATGGAGCCAAGTGTCTTGAACTGAGTTTTTGTGATGCAGCAGGAAAAGGCGCTGCAAAAAGGAGCAACTACCAAGGCAAAGAGATGTGCATTCATTAGGGCATCGTGTCGGCAGATTTGTGGCCCTGCCAAGCACGTGTTTATTGACAGGATCGTGAACGCATGTCCGTTTTCAGTGAACAGTGATTTATGCTTTACCCTTTTTTGGTGAAAACGCACACGAGTCAGATGTGTGCTTTCAGTCTGGGTGTTCAGAAAAGCAAGAATTCATAAACACATGCCATTCCCTGGCTCCCAATTGTCCTGTCTGTACACGTGGCATGAAGATAAAAAAGAAACAGCTATTGGCAGCGGTGGGATTCGAACCCACGCCTCCAAAGAGACTGGAGCCTAAATCCAGCGCCTTAGACCGCTCGTCCACGCTACCCTGCTGGTACTGAAACGAGAGCCTCTGAGACCTGTATTTTTTTAGGGATTGGCTGGTTTGGCCATTAATTCAAAATCAAAGCAAAGCATGAACTTGGATTGAATTCTAGCACTGGCTCTGCAAAGCCCGAACTGAACAATAAAGCACACTTGTCAGCCTGAAATTGAAATGTCACCTTTCGGGAGTGCTCTGTTCAACAGCAGTCTGGTAGCCTAGTGGTCAATGTCAGCACCCCTCCATCCAGCAGTCTTGAGTTCAATTCCCGGTGAGGGAGGTCAGATCTTTTCTAGGTTTTTTTTGGTTCTAAAAATGTTTGGGAAGCGAAGGTTCAGGAACATTGCCGGTAGGGAGAGTAAGCTCTTTAAAGGCATGCAATGAGATGTGTTTTTCTTTATTTCTGCATATTTCTGTAGCTAGCTGCATTCTTTCAGTCAACATCCCGCCCCATTTAGTGCTCACGTTTTTAAAGAAGTCCACCATTAGCCCGCAGTGTAAGCCTACCCGGGGCCTCCGCCGATGGTCCATGGTGTGTGGGATCCTTACTGGACCAACCCCAGCCGTAACGCAAATCTTAGCTTTGTCTCATTCGACCCCTAACTCGACCCAAGGAGCTACTGCAAACTCTTAGCCTAACACTAGCCCTAAATGAAAGACGCCTATTGTCCTCACATGTGGGATTTTGTTCTCGCTGCTAGTGCATACGAAACTTGGTTCCGACGTGTCCAGGAGTGGGAGAATTACCAGGGACCTTGCAATCTCGTGCCTGGGGGTTTCTAAGCTGGGCATAGGAGCTCCACTGGATGGAGCCAAGTGTCTTGAACTGAGTTTTTGTGATGCAGCAGGAAAAGGCGCTGCAAAAAGGAGCAACTACCAAGGCAAAGAGATGTGCATTCATTAGGGCATCGTGTCGGCAGATTTGTGGCCCTGCCAAGCACGTGTTTATTGACAGGATCGTGAACGCATGTCCGTTTTCAGTGAACAGTGATTTATGCTTTACCCTTTTTTGGTGAAAACGCACACGAGTCAGATGTGTGCTTTCAGTCTGGGTGTTCAGAAAAGCAAGAATTCATAAACACATGCCATTCCCTGGCTCCCAATTGTCCTGTCTGTACACGTGGCATGAAGATAAAAAAGAAACAGCTATTGGCAGCGGTGGGATTCGAACCCACGCCTCCAAAGAGACTGGAGCCTAAATCCAGCGCCTTAGACCGCTCGGCCACGCTACCCTGCTGGTACTGAAACGAGAGCCTCTGAGACCTGTATTTTTTTAGGGATTGGCTGGTTTGGCCATTAATTCAAAATCAAAGCAAAGCATGAACTTGGATTGAATTCTAGCACTGGCTGTGCAAAGCCCGAACTGAACAATAAAGCACACTTGTCAGCCTGAAATTGAAATGTCACCTTTCGGGAGTGCTCTGTTCAACAGCAGTCTGGTAGCCTAGTGGTCAATGTCAGCACCCCTCCATCCAGCAGTCTTGAGTTCAATTCCCGGTGAGGGAGGTCAGATCTTTTCTAGGTTTTTTTTGGTTCTAAAAATGTTTGGGAAGCGAAGGTTCAGGAACATTGCCGGTAGGGAGAGTAAGCTCTTTAAAGGCATGCAATGAGATGTGTTTTTCTTTATTTCTGCATATTTCTGTAGCTAGCTGCATTCTTTCAGTCAACATCCCGCCCCATTTAGTGCTCACGTTTTTAAAGAAGTCCACCATTAGCCCGCAGTGTAAGCCTACCCGGGGCCTCCGCCGATGGTCCATGGTGTGTGGGATCCTTACTGGACCAACCCCAGCCGTAACGCAAATCTTAGCTTTGTCTCATTCGACCCCTAACTCGACCCAAGGAGCTACTGCAAACTCTTAGCCTAACACTAGCCCTAAATGAAAGACGCCTATTGTCCTCACATGTGGGATTTTGTTCTCGCTGCTAGTGCATACGAAACTTGGTTCCGACGTGTCCAGGAGTGGGAGAATTACCAGGGACCTTACAATCTCGTGCCTGGGGGTTTCTAAGCTGGGCATAGGAGCTCCACTGGATGGAGCCAAGTGTCTTGAACTGAGTTTTTGTGATGCAGCAGGAAAAGGCGCTGCAAAAAGGAGCAACTACCAAGGCAAAGAGATGTGCATTCATTAGGGCATCGTGTCGGCAGATTTGTGGCCCTGCCAAGCACGTGTTTATTGACAGGATCGTGAACGCATGTCCGTTTTCAGTGAACAGTGATTTATGCTTTACCCTTTTTTGGTGAAAACGCACACGAGTCAGATGTGTGCTTTCAGTCTGGGTGTTCAGAAAAGCAAGAATTCATAAACACATGCCATTCCCTGGCTCCCAATTGTCCTGTCTGTACACGTGGCATGAAGATAAAAAAGAAACAGCTATTGGCAGCGGTGGGATTCGAACCCACGCCTCCAAAGAGACTGGAGCCTAAATCCAGCGCCTTAGACCGCTCGGCCACGCTACCCTGCTGGTACTGAAACGAGAGCCTCTGAGACCTGTATTTTTTTAGGGATTGGCTGGTTTGGCCATTAATTCAAAATCAAAGCAAAGCATGAACTTGGATTGAATTCTAGCACTGGCTGTGCAAAGCCCGAACTGAACAATAAAGCACACTTGTCAGCCTGAAATTGAAATGTCACCTTTCGGGAGTGCTCTGTTCAACAGCAGTCTGGTAGCCTAGTGGTCAATGTCAGCACCCCTCCATCCAGCAGTCTTGAGTTCAATTCCCGGTGAGGGAGGTCAGATCTTTTCTAGGTTTTTTTTGGTTCTAAAAATGTTTGGGAAGCGAAGGTTCAGGAACATTGCCGGTAGGGAGAGTAAGCTCTTTAAAGGCATGCAATGAGATGTGTTTTTCTTTATTTCTGCATATTTCTGTAGCTAGCTGCATTCTTTCAGTCAACATCCCGCCCCATTTAGTGCTCACGTTTTTAAAGAAGTCCACCATTAGCCCGCAGTGTAAGCCTACCCGGGGCCTCCGCCGATGGTCCATGGTGTGTGGGATCCTTACTGGACCAACCCCAGCCGTAACGCAAATCTTAGCTTTGTCTCATTCGACCCCTAACTCGACCCAAGGAGCTACTGCAAACTCTTAGCCTAACACTAGCCCTAAATGAAAGACGCCTATTGTCCTCACATGTGGGATTTTGTTCTCGCTGCTAGTGCATACGAAACTTGGTTCCGACGTGTCCAGGAGTGGGAGAATTACCAGGGACCTTGCAATCTCGTGCCTGGGGGTTTCTAAGCTGGGCATAGGAGCTCCACTGGATGGAGCCAAGTGTCTTGAACTGAGTTTTTGTGATGCAGCAGGAAAAGGCGCTGCAAAAAGGAGCAACTACCAAGGCAAAGAGATGTGCATTCATTAGGGCATCGTGTCGGCAGATTTGTGGCCCTGCCCTGAACGTGTTTATTGACAGGATCGTGAACGCATGTCCGTTTTCAGTGAACAGTGATTTATGCTTTACCCTTTTTTGGTGAAAACGCACACGAGTCAGATGTGTGCTTTCAGTCTGGGTGTTCAGAAAAGCAAGAATTCATAAACACATGCCATTCCCTGGCTCCCAATTGTCCTGTCTGTACACGTGGCATGAAGATAAAAAAGAAACAGCTATTGGCAGCGGTGGGATTCGAACCCACGCCTCCAAAGAGACTGGAGCCTAAATCCAGCGCCTTAGACCGCTCGGCCACGCTACCCTGCTGGTACTGAAACGAGAGCCTCTGAGACCTGTATTTTTTTAGGGATTGGCTGGTTTGGCCATTAATTCAAAATCAAAGCAAAGCATGAACTTGGATTGAATTCTAGCACTGGCTGTGCAAAGCCCGAACTGAACAATAAAGCACACTTGTCAGCCTGAAATTGAAATGTCACCTTTCGGGAGTGCTCTGTTCGACAGCAGTCTGGTAGCCTAGTGGTCAATGTCAGCACCCCTCCATCCAGCAGTCCTGAGTTCAATTCCCGGTGAGGGAGGTCAGATCTTTTCTAGGTTTTTTTTGGTTCTAAAAATGTTTGGGAAGCGAAGGTTCAGGAACATTGCCGGTAGGGAGAGTAAGCTCTTTAAAGGCATGCAATGAGATGTGTTTTTCTTTATTTCTGCATATTTCTGTAGCTAGCTGCATTCTTTCAGTCAACATCCCGCCCCATTTAGTGCTCACGTTTTTAAAGAAGTCCACCATTAGCCCGCAGTGTAAGCCTACCCGGGGCCTCCGCCGATGGTCCATGGTGTGTGGGATCCTTACTGGACCAACCCCAGCCGTAACGCAAATCTTAGCTTTGTCTCATTCGACCCCTAACTCGACCCAAGGAGCTACTGCAAACTCTTAGCCTAACACTAGCCCTAAATGAAAGACGCCTATTGTCCTCACATGTGGGATTTTGTTCTCGCTGCTAGTGCATACGAAACTTGGTTCCGACGTGTCCAGGAGTGGGAGAATTACCAGGGACCTTGCAATCTCGTGCCTGGGGGTTTCTAAGCTGGGCATAGGAGCTCCACTGGATGGAGCCAAGTGTCTTGAACTGAGTTTTTGTGATGCAGCAGGAAAAGGCGCTGCAAAAAGGAGCAACTACCAAGGCAAAGAGATGTGCATTCATTAGGGCATCGTGTCGGCAGATTTGTGGCCCTGCCAAGCACGTGTTTATTGACAGGATCGTGAACGCATGTCCGTTTTCAGTGAACAGTGATTTATGCTTTACCCTTTTTTGGTGAAAACGCACACGAGTCAGATGTGTGCTTTCAGTCTGGGTGTTCAGAAAAGCAAGAATTCATAAACACATGCCATTCCCTGGCTCCCAATTGTCCTGTCTGTACACGTGGCATGAAGATAAAAAAGAAACAGCTATTGGCAGCGGTGGGATTCGAACCCACGCCTCCAAAGAGACTGGAGCCTAAATCCAGCGCCTTAGACCGCTCGTCCACGCTACCCTGCTGGTACTGAAACGAGAGCCTCTGAGACCTGTATTTTTTTAGGGATTGGCTGGTTTGGCCATTAATTCAAAATCAAAGCAAAGCATGAACTTGGATTGAATTCTAGCACTGGCTCTGCAAAGCCCGAACTGAACAATAAAGCACACTTGTCAGCCTGAAATTGAAATGTCACCTTTCGGGAGTGCTCTGTTCAACAGCAGTCTGGTAGCCTAGTGGTCAATGTCAGCACCCCTCCATCCAGCAGTCTTGAGTTCAATTCCCGGTGAGGGAGGTCAGATCTTTTCTAGGTTTTTTTTGGTTCTAAAAATGTTTGGGAAGCGAAGGTTCAGGAACATTGCCGGTAGGGAGAGTAAGCTCTTTAAAGGCATGCAATGAGATGTGTTTTTCTTTATTTCTGCATATTTCTGTAGCTAGCTGCATTCTTTCAGTCAACATCCCGCCCCATTTAGTGCTCACGTTTTTAAAGAAGTCCACCATTAGCCCGCAGTGTAAGCCTACCCGGGGCCTCCGCCGATGGTCCATGGTGTGTGGGATCCTTACTGGACCAACCCCAGCCGTAACGCAAATCTTAGCTTTGTCTCATTCGACCCCTAACTCGACCCAAGGAGCTACTGCAAACTCTTAGCCTAACACTAGCCCTAAAGGAAAGACGCCTATTGTCCTCACATGTGGGATTTTGTTCTCGCTGCTAGTGCATACGAAACTTGGTTCCGACGTGTCCAGGAGTGGGAGAATTACCAGGGACCTTGCAATCTCGTGCCTGGGGGTTTCTAAGCTGGGCATAGGAGCTCCACTGGATGGAGCCAAGTGTCTTGAACTGAGTTTTTGTGATGCAGCAGGAAAAGGCGCTGCAAAAAGGAGCAACTACCAAGGCAAAGAGATGTGCATTCATTAGGGCATCGTGTCGGCAGATTTGTGGCCCTGCCAAGCACGTGTTTATTGACAGGATCGTGAACGCATGTCCGTTTTCAGTGAACAGTGATTTATGCTTTACCCTTTTTTGGTGAAAACGCACACGAGTCAGATGTGTGCTTTCAGTCTGGGTGTTCAGAAAAGCAAGAATTCATAAACACATGCCATTCCCTGGCTCCCAATTGTCCTGTCTGTACACGTGGCATGAAGATAAAAAAGAAACAGCTATTGGCAGCGGTGGGATTCGAACCCACGCCTCCAAAGAGACTGGAGCCTAAATCCAGCGCCTTAGACCGCTCGGCCACGCTACCCTGCTGGTACTGAAACGAGAGCCTCTGAGACCTGTATTTTTTTAGGGATTGGCTGGTTTGGCCATTAATTCAAAATCAAAGCAAAGCATGAACTTGGATTGAATTCTAGCACTGGCTGTGCAAAGCCCGAACTGAACAATAAAGCACACTTGTCAGCCTGAAATTGAAATGTCACCTTTCGGGAGTGCTCTGTTCAACAGCAGTCTGGTAGCCTAGTGGTCAATGTCAGCACCCCTCCATCCAGCAGTCTTGAGTTCAATTCCCGGTGAGGGAGGTCAGATCTTTTCTAGGTTTTTTTTGGTTCTAAAAATGTTTGGGAAGCGAAGGTTCAGGAACATTGCCGGTAGGGAGAGTAAGCTCTTTAAAGGCATGCAATGAGATGTGTTTTTCTTTATTTCTGCATATTTCTGTAGCTAGCTGCATTCTTTCAGTCAACATCCCGCCCCATTTAGTGCTCACGTTTTTAAAGAAGTCCACCATTAGCCCGCAGTGTAAGCCTACCCGGGGCCTCCGCCGATGGTCCATGGTGTGTGGGATCCTTACTGGACCAACCCCAGCCGTAACGCAAATCTTAGCTTTGTCTCATTCGACCCCTAACTCGACCCAAGGAGCTACTGCAAACTCTTAGCCTAACACTAGCCCTAAATGAAAGACGCCTATTGTCCTCACATGTGGGATTTTGTTCTCGCTGCTAGTGCATACGAAACTTGGTTCCGACGTGTCCAGGAGTGGGAGAATTACCAGGGACCTTGCAATCTCGTGCCTGGGGGTTTCTAAGCTGGGCATAGGAGCTCCACTGGATGGAGCCAAGTGTCTTGAACTGAGTTTTTGTGATGCAGCAGGAAAAGGCGCTGCAAAAAGGAGCAACTACCAAGGCAAAGAGATGTGCATTCATTAGGGCATCGTGTCGGCAGATTTGTGGCCCTGCCAAGCACGTGTTTATTGACAGGATCGTGAACGCATGTCCGTTTTCAGTGAACAGTGATTTATGCTTTACCCTTTTTTGGTGAAAACGCACACGAGTCAGATGTGTGCTTTCAGTCTGGGTGTTCAGAAAAGCAAGAATTCATAAACACATGCCATTCCCTGGCTCCCAATTGTCCTGTCTGTACACGTGGCATGAAGATAAAAAAGAAACAGCTATTGGCAGCGGTGGGATTCGAACCCACGCCTCCAAAGAGACTGGAGCCTAAATCCAGCGCCTTAGACCGCTCGGCCACGCTACCCTGCTGGTACTGAAACGAGAGCCTCTGAGACCTGTATTTTTTTAGGGATTGGCTGGTTTGGCCATTAATTCAAAATCAAAGCAAAGCATGAACTTGGATTGAATTCTAGCACTGGCTGTGCAAAGCCCGAACTGAACAATAAAGCACACTTGTCAGCCTGAAATTGAAATGTCACCTTTCGGGAGTGCTCTGTTCAACAGCAGTCTGGTAGCCTAGTGGTCAATGTCAGCACCCCTCCATCCAGCAGTCTTGAGTTCAATTCCCGGTGAGGGAGGTCAGATCTTTTCTAGGTTTTTTTTGGTTCTAAAAATGTTTGGGAAGCGAAGGTTCAGGAACATTGCCGGTAGGGAGAGTAAGCTCTTTAAAGGCATGCAATGAGATGTGTTTTTCTTTATTTCTGCATATTTCTGTAGCTAGCTGCATTCTTTCAGTCAACATCCCGCCCCATTTAGTGCTCACGTTTTTAAAGAAGTCCACCATTAGCCCGCAGTGTAAGCCTACCCGGGGCCTCCGCCGATGGTCCATGGTGTGTGGGATCCTTACTGGACCAACCCCAGCCGTAACGCAAATCTTAGCTTTGTCTCATTCGACCCCTAACTCGACCCAAGGAGCTACTGCAAACTCTTAGCCTAACACTAGCCCTAAAGGAAAGACGCCTATTGTCCTCACATGTGGGATTTTGTTCTCGCTGCTAGTGCATACGAAACTTGGTTCCGACGTGTCCAGGAGTGGGAGAATTACCAGGGACCTTGCAATCTCGTGCCTGGGGGTTTCTAAGCTGGGCATAGGAGCTCCACTGGATGGAGCCAAGTGTCTTGAACTGAGTTTTTGTGATGCAGCAGGAAAAGGCGCTGCAAAAAGGAGCAACTACCAAGGCAAAGAGATGTGCATTCATTAGGGCATCGTGTCGGCAGATTTGTGGCCCTGCCAAGCACGTGTTTATTGACAGGATCGTGAACGCATGTCCGTTTTCAGTGAACAGTGATTTATGCTTTACCCTTTTTTGGTGAAAACGCACACGAGTCAGATGTGTGCTTTCAGTCTGGGTGTTCAGAAAAGCAAGAATTCATAAACACATGCCATTCCCTGGCTCCCAATTGTCCTGTCTGTACACGTGGCATGAAGATAAAAAAGAAACAGCTATTGGCAGCGGTGGGATTCGAACCCACGCCTCCAAAGAGACTGGAGCCTAAATCCAGCGCCTTAGACCGCTCGGCCACGCTACCCTGCTGGTACTGAAACGAGAGCCTCTGAGACCTGTATTTTTTTAGGGATTGGCTGGTTTGGCCATTAATTCAAAATCAAAGCAAAGCATGAACTTGGATTGAATTCTAGCACTGGCTGTGCAAAGCCCGAACTGAACAATAAAGCACACTTGTCAGCCTGAAATTGAAATGTCACCTTTCGGGAGTGCTCTGTTCAACAGCAGTCTGGTAGCCTAGTGGTCAATGTCAGCACCCCTCCATCCAGCAGTCTTGAGTTCAATTCCCGGTGAGGGAGGTCAGATCTTTTCTAGGTTTTTTTTGGTTCTAAAAATGTTTGGGAAGCGAAGGTTCAGGAACATTGCCGGTAGGGAGAGTAAGCTCTTTAAAGGCATGCAATGAGATGTGTTTTTCTTTATTTCTGCATATTTCTGTAGCTAGCTGCATTCTTTCAGTCAACATCCCGCCCCATTTAGTGCTCACGTTTTTAAAGAAGTCCACCATTAGCCCGCAGTGTAAGCCTACCCGGGGCCTCCGCCGATGGTCCATGGTGTGTGGGATCCTTACTGGACCAACCCCAGCCGTAACGCAAATCTTAGCTTTGTCTCATTCGACCCCTAACTCGACCCAAGGAGCTACTGCAAACTCTTAGCCTAACACTAGCCCTAAATGAAAGACGCCTATTGTCCTCACATGTGGGATTTTGTTCTCGCTGCTAGTGCATACGAAACTTGGTTCCGACGTGTCCAGGAGTGGGAGAATTACCAGGGACCTTGCAATCTCGTGCCTGGGGGTTTCTAAGCTGGGCATAGGAGCTCCACTGGATGGAGCCAAGTGTCTTGAACTGAGTTTTTGTGATGCAGCAGGAAAAGGCGCTGCAAAAAGGAGCAACTACCAAGGCAAAGAGATGTGCATTCATTAGGGCATCGTGTCGGCAGATTTGTGGCCCTGCCAAGCACGTGTTTATTGACAGGATCGTGAACGCATGTCCGTTTTCAGTGAACAGTGATTTATGCTTTACCCTTTTTTGGTGAAAACGCACACGAGTCAGATGTGTGCTTTCAGTCTGGGTGTTCAGAAAAGCAAGAATTCATAAACACATGCCATTCCCTGGCTCCCAATTGTCCTGTCTGTACACGTGGCATGAAGATAAAAAAGAAACAGCTATTGGCAGCGGTGGGATTCGAACCCACGCCTCCAAAGAGACTGGAGCCTAAATCCAGCGCCTTAGACCGCTCGGCCACGCTACCCTGCTGGTACTGAAACGAGAGCCTCTGAGACCTGTATTTTTTTAGGGATTGGCTGGTTTGGCCATTAATTCAAAATCAAAGCAAAGCATGAACTTGGATTGAATTCTAGCACTGGCTGTGCAAAGCCCGAACTGAACAATAAAGCACACTTGTCAGCCTGAAATTGAAATGTCACCTTTCGGGAGTGCTCTGTTCAACAGCAGTCTGGTAGCCTAGTGGTCAATGTCAGCACCCCTCCATCCAGCAGTCTTGAGTTCAATTCCCGGTGAGGGAGGTCAGATCTTTTCTAGGTTTTTTTTGGTTCTAAAAATGTTTGGGAAGCGAAGGTTCAGGAACATTGCCGGTAGGGAGAGTAAGCTCTTTAAAGGCATGCAATGAGATGTGTTTTTCTTTATTTCTGCATATTTCTGTAGCTAGCTGCATTCTTTCAGTCAACATCCCGCCCCATTTAGTGCTCACGTTTTTAAAGAAGTCCACCATTAGCCCGCAGTGTAAGCCTACCCGGGGCCTCCGCCGATGGTCCATGGTGTGTGGGATCCTTACTGGACCAACCCCAGCCGTAACGCAAATCTTAGCTTTGTCTCATTCGACCCCTAACTCGACCCAAGGAGCTACTGCAAACTCTTAGCCTAACACTAGCCCTAAATGAAAGACGCCTATTGTCCTCACATGTGGGATTTTGTTCTCGCTGCTAGTGCATACGAAACTTGGTTCCGACGTGTCCAGGAGTGGGAGAATTACCAGGGACCTTGCAATCTCGTGCCTGGGGGTTTCTAAGCTGGGCATAGGAGCTCCACTGGATGGAGCCAAGTGTCTTGAACTGAGTTTTTGTGATGCAGCAGGAAAAGGCGCTGCAAAAAGGAGCAACTACCAAGGCAAAGAGATGTGCATTCATTAGGGCATCGTGTCGGCAGATTTGTGGCCCTGCCAAGCACGTGTTTATTGACAGGATCGTGAACGCATGTCCGTTTTCAGTGAACAGTGATTTATGCTTTACCCTTTTTTGGTGAAAACGCACACGAGTCAGATGTGTGCTTTCAGTCTGGGTGTTCAGAAAAGCAAGAATTCATAAACACATGCCATTCCCTGGCTCCCAATTGTCCTGTCTGTACACGTGGCATGAAGATAAAAAAGAAACAGCTATTGGCAGCGGTGGGATTCGAACCCACGCCTCCAAAGAGACTGGAGCCTAAATCCAGCGCCTTAGACCGCTCGGCCACGCTACCCTGCTGGTACTGAAACGAGGGCCTCTGAGACCTGTATTTTTTTAGGGATTGGCTGGTTTGGCCATTAATTCAAAATCAAAGCAAAGCATGAACTTGGATTGAATTCTAGCACTGGCTGTGCAAAGCCCGAACTGAACAATAAAGCACACTTGTCAGCCTGAAATTGAAATGTCACCTTTCGGGAGTGCTCTGTTCAACAGCAGTCTGGTAGCCTAGTGGTCAATGTCAGCACCCCTCCATCCAGCAGTCTTGAGTTCAATTCCCGGTGAGGGAGGTCAGATCTTTTCTAGGTTTTTTTTGGTTCTAAAAATGTTTGGGAAGCGAAGGTTCAGGAACATTGCCGGTAGGGAGAGTAAGCTCTTTAAAGGCATGCAATGAGATGTGTTTTTCTTTATTTCTGCATATTTCTGTAGCTAGCTGCATTCTTTCAGTCAACATCCCGCCCCATTTAGTGCTCACGTTTTTAAAGAAGTCCACCATTAGCCCGCAGTGTAAGCCTACCCGGGGCCTCCGCCGATGGTCCATGGTGTGTGGGATCCTTACTGGACCAACCCCAGCCGTAACGCAAATCTTAGCTTTGTCTCATTCGACCCCTAACTCGACCCAAGGAGCTACTGCAAACTCTTAGCCTAACACTAGCCCTAAATGAAAGACGCCTATTGTCCTCACATGTGGGATTTTGTTCTCGCTGCTAGTGCATACGAAACTTGGTTCCGACGTGTCCAGGAGTGGGAGAATTACCAGGGACCTTGCAATCTCGTGCCTGGGGGTTTCTAAGCTGGGCATAGGAGCTCCACTGGATGGAGCCAAGTGTCTTGAACTGAGTTTTTGTGATGCAGCAGGAAAAGGCGCTGCAAAAAGGAGCAACTACCAAGGCAAAGAGATGTGCATTCATTAGGGCATCGTGTCGGCAGATTTGTGGCCCTGCCCTGAACGTGTTTATTGACAGGATCGTGAACGCATGTCCGTTTTCAGTGAACAGTGATTTATGCTTTACCCTTTTTTGGTGAAAACGCACACGAGTCAGATGTGTGCTTTCAGTCTGGGTGTTCAGAAAAGCAAGAATTCATAAACACATGCCATTCCCTGGCTCCCAATTGTCCTGTCTGTACACGTGGCATGAAGATAAAAAAGAAACAGCTATTGGCAGCGGTGGGATTCGAACCCACGCCTCCAAAGAGACTGGAGCCTAAATCCAGCGCCTTAGACCGCTCGGCCACGCTACCCTGCTGGTACTGAAACGAGGGCCTCTGAGACCTGTATTTTTTTAGGGATTGGCTGGTTTGGCCATTAATTCAAAATCAAAGCAAAGCATGAACTTGGATTGAATTCTAGCACTGGCTGTGCAAAGCCCGAACTGAACAATAAAGCACACTTGTCAGCCTGAAATTGAAATGTCACCTTTCGGGAGTGCTCTGTTCAACAGCAGTCTGGTAGCCTAGTGGTCAATGTCAGCACCCCTCCATCCAGCAGTCTTGAGTTCAATTCCCGGTGAGGGAGGTCAGATCTTTTCTAGGTTTTTTTTGGTTCTAAAAATGTTTGGGAAGCGAAGGTTCAGGAACATTGCCGGTAGGGAGAGTAAGCTCTTTAAAGGCATGCAATGAGATGTGTTTTTCTTTATTTCTGCATATTTCTGTAGCTAGCTGCATTCTTTCAGTCAACATCCCGCCCCATTTAGTGCTCACGTTTTTAAAGAAGTCCACCATTAGCCCGCAGTGTAAGCCTACCCGGGGCCTCCGCCGATGGTCCATGGTGTGTGGGATCCTTACTGGACCAACCCCAGCCGTAACGCAAATCTTAGCTTTGTCTCATTCGACCCCTAACTCGACCCAAGGAGCTACTGCAAACTCTTAGCCTAACACTAGCCCTAAATGAAAGACGCCTATTGTCCTCACATGTGGGATTTTGTTCTCGCTGCTAGTGCATACGAAACTTGGTTCCGACGTGTCCAGGAGTGGGAGAATTACCAGGGACCTTGCAATCTCGTGCCTGGGGGTTTCTAAGCTGGGCATAGGAGCTCCACTGGATGGAGCCAAGTGTCTTGAACTGAGTTTTTGTGATGCAGCAGGAAAAGGCGCTGCAAAAAGGAGCAACTACCAAGGCAAAGAGATGTGCATTCATTAGGGCATCGTGTCGGCAGATTTGTGGCCCTGCCCTGAACGTGTTTATTGACAGGATCGTGAACGCATGTCCGTTTTCAGTGAACAGTGATTTATGCTTTACCCTTTTTTGGTGAAAACGCACACGAGTCAGATGTGTGCTTTCAGTCTGGGTGTTCAGAAAAGCAAGAATTCATAAACACATGCCATTCCCTGGCTCCCAATTGTCCTGTCTGTACACGTGGCATGAAGATAAAAAAGAAACAGCTATTGGCAGCGGTGGGATTCGAACCCACGCCTCCAAAGAGACTGGAGCCTAAATCCAGCGCCTTAGACCGCTCGGCCACGCTACCCTGCTGGTACTGAAACGAGGGCCTCTGAGACCTGTATTTTTTTAGGGATTGGCTGGTTTGGCCATTAATTCAAAATCAAAGCAAAGCATGAACTTGGATTGAATTCTAGCACTGGCTGTGCAAAGCCCGAACTGAACAATAAAGCACACTTGTCAGCCTGAAATTGAAATGTCACCTTTCGGGAGTGCTCTGTTCAACAGCAGTCTGGTAGCCTAGTGGTCAATGTCAGCACCCCTCCATCCAGCAGTCTTGAGTTCAATTCCCGGTGAGGGAGGTCAGATCTTTTCTAGGTTTTTTTTGGTTCTAAAAATGTTTGGGAAGCGAAGGTTCAGGAACATTGCCGGTAGGGAGAGTAAGCTCTTTAAAGGCATGCAATGAGATGTGTTTTTCTTTATTTCTGCATATTTCTGTAGCTAGCTGCATTCTTTCAGTCAACATCCCGCCCCATTTAGTGCTCACGTTTTTAAAGAAGTCCACCATTAGCCCGCAGTGTAAGCCTACCCGGGGCCTCCGCCGATGGTCCATGGTGTGTGGGATCCTTACTGGACCAACCCCAGCCGTAACGCAAATCTTAGCTTTGTCTCATTCGACCCCTAACTCGACCCAAGGAGCTACTGCAAACTCTTAGCCTAACACTAGCCCTAAATGAAAGACGCCTATTGTCCTCACATGTGGGATTTTGTTCTCGCTGCTAGTGCATACGAAACTTGGTTCCGACGTGTCCAGGAGTGGGAGAATTACCAGGGACCTTGCAATCTCGTGCCTGGGGGTTTCTAAGCTGGGCATAGGAGCTCCACTGGATGGAGCCAAGTGTCTTGAACTGAGTTTTTGTGATGCAGCAGGAAAAGGCGCTGCAAAAAGGAGCAACTACCAAGGCAAAGAGATGTGCATTCATTAGGGCATCGTGTCGGCAGATTTGTGGCCCTGCCCTGAACGTGTTTATTGACAGGATCGTGAACGCATGTCCGTTTTCAGTGAACAGTGATTTATGCTTTACCCTTTTTTGGTGAAAACGCACACGAGTCAGATGTGTGCTTTCAGTCTGGGTGTTCAGAAAAGCAAGAATTCATAAACACATGCCATTCCCTGGCTCCCAATTGTCCTGTCTGTACACGTGGCATGAAGATAAAAAAGAAACAGCTATTGGCAGCGGTGGGATTCGAACCCACGCCTCCAAAGAGACTGGAGCCTAAATCCAGCGCCTTAGACCGCTCGGCCACGCTACCCTGCTGGTACTGAAACGAGAGCCTCTGAGACCTGTATTTTTTTAGGGATTGGCTGGTTTGGCCATTAATTCAAAATCAAAGCAAAGCATGAACTTGGATTGAATTCTAGCACTGGCTGTGCAAAGCCCGAACTGAACAATAAAGCACACTTGTCAGCCTGAAATTGAAATGTCACCTTTCGGGAGTGCTCTGTTCGACAGCAGTCTGGTAGCCTAGTGGTCAATGTCAGCACCCCTCCATCCAGCAGTCCTGAGTTCAATTCCCGGTGAGGGAGGTCAGATCTTTTCTAGGTTTTTTTTGGTTCTAAAAATGTTTGGGAAGCGAAGGTTCAGGAACATTGCCGGTAGGGAGAGTAAGCTCTTTAAAGGCATGCAATGAGATGTGTTTTTCTTTATTTCTGCATATTTCTGTAGCTAGCTGCATTCTTTCAGTCAACATCCCGCCCCATTTAGTGCTCACGTTTTTAAAGAAGTCCACCATTAGCCCGCAGTGTAAGCCTACCCGGGGCCTCCGCCGATGGTCCATGGTGTGTGGGATCCTTACTGGACCAACCCCAGCCGTAACGCAAATCTTAGCTTTGTCTCATTCGACCCCTAACTCGACCCAAGGAGCTACTGCAAACTCTTAGCCTAACACTAGCCCTAAATGAAAGACGCCTATTGTCCTCACATGTGGGATTTTGTTCTCGCTGCTAGTGCATACGAAACTTGGTTCCGACGTGTCCAGGAGTGGGAGAATTACCAGGGACCTTGCAATCTCGTGCCTGGGGGTTTCTAAGCTGGGCATAGGAGCTCCACTGGATGGAGCCAAGTGTCTTGAACTGAGTTTTTGTGATGCAGCAGGAAAAGGCGCTGCAAAAAGGAGCAACTACCAAGGCAAAGAGATGTGCATTCATTAGGGCATCGTGTCGGCAGATTTGTGGCCCTGCCAAGCACGTGTTTATTGACAGGATCGTGAACGCATGTCCGTTTTCAGTGAACAGTGATTTATGCTTTACCCTTTTTTGGTGAAAACGCACACGAGTCAGATGTGTGCTTTCAGTCTGGGTGTTCAGAAAAGCAAGAATTCATAAACACATGCCATTCCCTGGCTCCCAATTGTCCTGTCTGTACACGTGGCATGAAGATAAAAAAGAAACAGCTATTGGCAGCGGTGGGATTCGAACCCACGCCTCCAAAGAGACTGGAGCCTAAATCCAGCGCCTTAGACCGCTCGGCCACGCTACCCTGCTGGTACTGAAACGAGAGCCTCTGAGACCTGTATTTTTTTAGGGATTGGCTGGTTTGGCCATTAATTCAAAATCAAAGCAAAGCATGAACTTGGATTGAATTCTAGCACTGGCTGTGCAAAGCCCGAACTGAACAATAAAGCACACTTGTCAGCCTGAAATTGAAATGTCACCTTTCGGGAGTGCTCTGTTCAACAGCAGTCTGGTAGCCTAGTGGTCAATGTCAGCACCCCTCCATCCAGCAGTCTTGAGTTCAATTCCCGGTGAGGGAGGTCAGATCTTTTCTAGGTTTTTTTTGGTTCTAAAAATGTTTGGGAAGCGAAGGTTCAGGAACATTGCCGGTAGGGAGAGTAAGCTCTTTAAAGGCATGCAATGAGATGTGTTTTTCTTTATTTCTGCATATTTCTGTAGCTAGCTGCATTCTTTCAGTCAACATCCCGCCCCATTTAGTGCTCACGTTTTTAAAGAAGTCCACCATTAGCCCGCAGTGTAAGCCTACCCGGGGCCTCCGCCGATGGTCCATGGTGTGTGGGATCCTTACTGGACCAACCCCAGCCGTAACGCAAATCTTAGCTTTGTCTCATTCGACCCCTAACTCGACCCAAGGAGCTACTGCAAACTCTTAGCCTAACACTAGCCCTAAATGAAAGACGCCTATTGTCCTCACATGTGGGATTTTGTTCTCGCTGCTAGTGCATACGAAACTTGGTTCCGACGTGTCCAGGAGTGGGAGAATTACCAGGGACCTTGCAATCTCGTGCCTGGGGGTTTCTAAGCTGGGCATAGGAGCTCCACTGGATGGAGCCAAGTGTCTTGAACTGAGTTTTTGTGATGCAGCAGGAAAAGGCGCTGCAAAAAGGAGCAACTACCAAGGCAAAGAGATGTGCATTCATTAGGGCATCGTGTCGGCAGATTTGTGGCCCTGCCAAGCACGTGTTTATTGACAGGATCGTGAACGCATGTCCGTTTTCAGTGAACAGTGATTTATGCTTTACCCTTTTTTGGTGAAAACGCACACGAGTCAGATGTGTGCTTTCAGTCTGGGTGTTCAGAAAAGCAAGAATTCATAAACACATGCCATTCCCTGGCTCCCAATTGTCCTGTCTGTACACGTGGCATGAAGATAAAAAAGAAACAGCTATTGGCAGCGGTGGGATTCGAACCCACGCCTCCAAAGAGACTGGAGCCTAAATCCAGCGCCTTAGACCGCTCGGCCACGCTACCCTGCTGGTACTGAAACGAGAGCCTCTGAGACCTGTATTTTTTTAGGGATTGGCTGGTTTGGCCATTAATTCAAAATCAAAGCAAAGCATGAACTTGGATTGAATTCTAGCACTGGCTGTGCAAAGCCCGAACTGAACAATAAAGCACACTTGTCAGCCTGAAATTGAAATGTCACCTTTCGGGAGTGCTCTGTTCAACAGCAGTCTGGTAGCCTAGTGGTCAATGTCAGCACCCCTCCATCCAGCAGTCTTGAGTTCAATTCCCGGTGAGGGAGGTCAGATCTTTTCTAGGTTTTTTTTGGTTCTAAAAATGTTTGGGAAGCGAAGGTTCAGGAACATTGCCGGTAGGGAGAGTAAGCTCTTTAAAGGCATGCAATGAGATGTGTTTTTCTTTATTTCTGCATATTTCTGTAGCTAGCTGCATTCTTTCAGTCAACATCCCGCCCCATTTAGTGCTCACGTTTTTAAAGAAGTCCACCATTAGCCCGCAGTGTAAGCCTACCCGGGGCCTCCGCCGATGGTCCATGGTGTGTGGGATCCTTACTGGACCAACCCCAGCCGTAACGCAAATCTTAGCTTTGTCTCATTCGACCCCTAACTCGACCCAAGGAGCTACTGCAAACTCTTAGCCTAACACTAGCCCTAAATGAAAGACGCCTATTGTCCTCACATGTGGGATTTTGTTCTCGCTGCTAGTGCATACGAAACTTGGTTCCGACGTGTCCAGGAGTGGGAGAATTACCAGGGACCTTGCAATCTCGTGCCTGGGGGTTTCTAAGCTGGGCATAGGAGCTCCACTGGATGGAGCCAAGTGTCTTGAACTGAGTTTTTGTGATGCAGCAGGAAAAGGCGCTGCAAAAAGGAGCAACTACCAAGGCAAAGAGATGTGCATTCATTAGGGCATCGTGTCGGCAGATTTGTGGCCCTGCCAAGCACGTGTTTATTGACAGGATCGTGAACGCATGTCCGTTTTCAGTGAACAGTGATTTATGCTTTACCCTTTTTTGGTGAAAACGCACACGAGTCAGATGTGTGCTTTCAGTCTGGGTGTTCAGAAAAGCAAGAATTCATAAACACATGCCATTCCCTGGCTCCCAATTGTCCTGTCTGTACACGTGGCATGAAGATAAAAAAGAAACAGCTATTGGCAGCGGTGGGATTCGAACCCACGCCTCCAAAGAGACTGGAGCCTAAATCCAGCGCCTTAGACCGCTCGGCCACGCTACCCTGCTGGTACTGAAACGAGGGCCTCTGAGACCTGTATTTTTTTAGGGATTGGCTGGTTTGGCCATTAATTCAAAATCAAAGCAAAGCATGAACTTGGATTGAATTCTAGCACTGGCTGTGCAAAGCCCGAACTGAACAATAAAGCACACTTGTCAGCCTGAAATTGAAATGTCACCTTTCGGGAGTGCTCTGTTCAACAGCAGTCTGGTAGCCTAGTGGTCAATGTCAGCACCCCTCCATCCAGCAGTCTTGAGTTCAATTCCCGGTGAGGGAGGTCAGATCTTTTCTAGGTTTTTTTTGGTTCTAAAAATGTTTGGGAAGCGAAGGTTCAGGAACATTGCCGGTAGGGAGAGTAAGCTCTTTAAAGGCATGCAATGAGATGTGTTTTTCTTTATTTCTGCATATTTCTGTAGCTAGCTGCATTCTTTCAGTCAACATCCCGCCCCATTTAGTGCTCACGTTTTTAAAGAAGTCCACCATTAGCCCGCAGTGTAAGCCTACCCGGGGCCTCCGCCGATGGTCCATGGTGTGTGGGATCCTTACTGGACCAACCCCAGCCGTAACGCAAATCTTAGCTTTGTCTCATTCGACCCCTAACTCGACCCAAGGAGCTACTGCAAACTCTTAGCCTAACACTAGCCCTAAATGAAAGACGCCTATTGTCCTCACATGTGGGATTTTGTTCTCGCTGCTAGTGCATACGAAACTTGGTTCCGACGTGTCCAGGAGTGGGAGAATTACCAGGGACCTTGCAATCTCGTGCCTGGGGGTTTCTAAGCTGGGCATAGGAGCTCCACTGGATGGAGCCAAGTGTCTTGAACTGAGTTTTTGTGATGCAGCAGGAAAAGGCGCTGCAAAAAGGAGCAACTACCAAGGCAAAGAGATGTGCATTCATTAGGGCATCGTGTCGGCAGATTTGTGGCCCTGCCCTGAACGTGTTTATTGACAGGATCGTGAACGCATGTCCGTTTTCAGTGAACAGTGATTTATGCTTTACCCTTTTTTGGTGAAAACGCACACGAGTCAGATGTGTGCTTTCAGTCTGGGTGTTCAGAAAAGCAAGAATTCATAAACACATGCCATTCCCTGGCTCCCAATTGTCCTGTCTGTACACGTGGCATGAAGATAAAAAAGAAACAGCTATTGGCAGCGGTGGGATTCGAACCCACGCCTCCAAAGAGACTGGAGCCTAAATCCAGCGCCTTAGACCGCTCGGCCACGCTACCCTGCTGGTACTGAAACGAGGGCCTCTGAGACCTGTATTTTTTTAGGGATTGGCTGGTTTGGCCATTAATTCAAAATCAAAGCAAAGCATGAACTTGGATTGAATTCTAGCACTGGCTGTGCAAAGCCCGAACTGAACAATAAAGCACACTTGTCAGCCTGAAATTGAAATGTCACCTTTCGGGAGTGCTCTGTTCAACAGCAGTCTGGTAGCCTAGTGGTCAATGTCAGCACCCCTCCATCCAGCAGTCTTGAGTTCAATTCCCGGTGAGGGAGGTCAGATCTTTTCTAGGTTTTTTTTGGTTCTAAAAATGTTTGGGAAGCGAAGGTTCAGGAACATTGCCGGTAGGGAGAGTAAGCTCTTTAAAGGCATGCAATGAGATGTGTTTTTCTTTATTTCTGCATATTTCTGTAGCTAGCTGCATTCTTTCAGTCAACATCCCGCCCCATTTAGTGCTCACGTTTTTAAAGAAGTCCACCATTAGCCCGCAGTGTAAGCCTACCCGGGGCCTCCGCCGATGGTCCATGGTGTGTGGGATCCTTACTGGACCAACCCCAGCCGTAACGCAAATCTTAGCTTTGTCTCATTCGACCCCTAACTCGACCCAAGGAGCTACTGCAAACTCTTAGCCTAACACTAGCCCTAAATGAAAGACGCCTATTGTCCTCACATGTGGGATTTTGTTCTCGCTGCTAGTGCATACGAAACTTGGTTCCGACGTGTCCAGGAGTGGGAGAATTACCAGGGACCTTGCAATCTCGTGCCTGGGGGTTTCTAAGCTGGGCATAGGAGCTCCACTGGATGGAGCCAAGTGTCTTGAACTGAGTTTTTGTGATGCAGCAGGAAAAGGCGCTGCAAAAAGGAGCAACTACCAAGGCAAAGAGATGTGCATTCATTAGGGCATCGTGTCGGCAGATTTGTGGCCCTGCCCTGAACGTGTTTATTGACAGGATCGTGAACGCATGTCCGTTTTCAGTGAACAGTGATTTATGCTTTACCCTTTTTTGGTGAAAACGCACACGAGTCAGATGTGTGCTTTCAGTCTGGGTGTTCAGAAAAGCAAGAATTCATAAACACATGCCATTCCCTGGCTCCCAATTGTCCTGTCTGTACACGTGGCATGAAGATAAAAAAGAAACAGCTATTGGCAGCGGTGGGATTCGAACCCACGCCTCCAAAGAGACTGGAGCCTAAATCCAGCGCCTTAGACCGCTCGGCCACGCTACCCTGCTGGTACTGAAACGAGAGCCTCTGAGACCTGTATTTTTTTAGGGATTGGCTGGTTTGGCCATTAATTCAAAATCAAAGCAAAGCATGAACTTGGATTGAATTCTAGCACTGGCTGTGCAAAGCCCGAACTGAACAATAAAGCACACTTGTCAGCCTGAAATTGAAATGTCACCTTTCGGGAGTGCTCTGTTCGACAGCAGTCTGGTAGCCTAGTGGTCAATGTCAGCACCCCTCCATCCAGCAGTCCTGAGTTCAATTCCCGGTGAGGGAGGTCAGATCTTTTCTAGGTTTTTTTTGGTTCTAAAAATGTTTGGGAAGCGAAGGTTCAGGAACATTGCCGGTAGGGAGAGTAAGCTCTTTAAAGGCATGCAATGAGATGTGTTTTTCTTTATTTCTGCATATTTCTGTAGCTAGCTGCATTCTTTCAGTCAACATCCCGCCCCATTTAGTGCTCACGTTTTTAAAGAAGTCCACCATTAGCCCGCAGTGTAAGCCTACCCGGGGCCTCCGCCGATGGTCCATGGTGTGTGGGATCCTTACTGGACCAACCCCAGCCGTAACGCAAATCTTAGCTTTGTCTCATTCGACCCCTAACTCGACCCAAGGAGCTACTGCAAACTCTTAGCCTAACACTAGCCCTAAATGAAAGACGCCTATTGTCCTCACATGTGGGATTTTGTTCTCGCTGCTAGTGCATACGAAACTTGGTTCCGACGTGTCCAGGAGTGGGAGAATTACCAGGGACCTTGCAATCTCGTGCCTGGGGGTTTCTAAGCTGGGCATAGGAGCTCCACTGGATGGAGCCAAGTGTCTTGAACTGAGTTTTTGTGATGCAGCAGGAAAAGGCGCTGCAAAAAGGAGCAACTACCAAGGCAAAGAGATGTGCATTCATTAGGGCATCGTGTCGGCAGATTTGTGGCCCTGCCAAGCACGTGTTTATTGACAGGATCGTGAACGCATGTCCGTTTTCAGTGAACAGTGATTTATGCTTTACCCTTTTTTGGTGAAAACGCACACGAGTCAGATGTGTGCTTTCAGTCTGGGTGTTCAGAAAAGCAAGAATTCATAAACACATGCCATTCCCTGGCTCCCAATTGTCCTGTCTGTACACGTGGCATGAAGATAAAAAAGAAACAGCTATTGGCAGCGGTGGGATTCGAACCCACGCCTCCAAAGAGACTGGAGCCTAAATCCAGCGCCTTAGACCGCTCGGCCACGCTACCCTGCTGGTACTGAAACGAGAGCCTCTGAGACCTGTATTTTTTTAGGGATTGGCTGGTTTGGCCATTAATTCAAAATCAAAGCAAAGCATGAACTTGGATTGAATTCTAGCACTGGCTGTGCAAAGCCCGAACTGAACAATAAAGCACACTTGTCAGCCTGAAATTGAAATGTCACCTTTCGGGAGTGCTCTGTTCAACAGCAGTCTGGTAGCCTAGTGGTCAATGTCAGCACCCCTCCATCCAGCAGTCTTGAGTTCAATTCCCGGTGAGGGAGGTCAGATCTTTTCTAGGTTTTTTTTGGTTCTAAAAATGTTTGGGAAGCGAAGGTTCAGGAACATTGCCGGTAGGGAGAGTAAGCTCTTTAAAGGCATGCAATGAGATGTGTTTTTCTTTATTTCTGCATATTTCTGTAGCTAGCTGCATTCTTTCAGTCAACATCCCGCCCCATTTAGTGCTCACGTTTTTAAAGAAGTCCACCATTAGCCCGCAGTGTAAGCCTACCCGGGGCCTCCGCCGATGGTCCATGGTGTGTGGGATCCTTACTGGACCAACCCCAGCCGTAACGCAAATCTTAGCTTTGTCTCATTCGACCCCTAACTCGACCCAAGGAGCTACTGCAAACTCTTAGCCTAACACTAGCCCTAAATGAAAGACGCCTATTGTCCTCACATGTGGGATTTTGTTCTCGCTGCTAGTGCATACGAAACTTGGTTCCGACGTGTCCAGGAGTGGGAGAATTACCAGGGACCTTGCAATCTCGTGCCTGGGGGTTTCTAAGCTGGGCATAGGAGCTCCACTGGATGGAGCCAAGTGTCTTGAACTGAGTTTTTGTGATGCAGCAGGAAAAGGCGCTGCAAAAAGGAGCAACTACCAAGGCAAAGAGATGTGCATTCATTAGGGCATCGTGTCGGCAGATTTGTGGCCCTGCCAAGCACGTGTTTATTGACAGGATCGTGAACGCATGTCCGTTTTCAGTGAACAGTGATTTATGCTTTACCCTTTTTTGGTGAAAACGCACACGAGTCAGATGTGTGCTTTCAGTCTGGGTGTTCAGAAAAGCAAGAATTCATAAACACATGCCATTCCCTGGCTCCCAATTGTCCTGTCTGTACACGTGGCATGAAGATAAAAAAGAAACAGCTATTGGCAGCGGTGGGATTCGAACCCACGCCTCCAAAGAGACTGGAGCCTAAATCCAGCGCCTTAGACCGCTCGTCCACGCTACCCTGCTGGTACTGAAACGAGAGCCTCTGAGACCTGTATTTTTTTAGGGATTGGCTGGTTTGGCCATTAATTCAAAATCAAAGCAAAGCATGAACTTGGATTGAATTCTAGCACTGGCTCTGCAAAGCCCGAACTGAACAATAAAGCACACTTGTCAGCCTGAAATTGAAATGTCACCTTTCGGGAGTGCTCTGTTCAACAGCAGTCTGGTAGCCTAGTGGTCAATGTCAGCACCCCTCCATCCAGCAGTCTTGAGTTCAATTCCCGGTGAGGGAGGTCAGATCTTTTCTAGGTTTTTTTTGGTTCTAAAAATGTTTGGGAAGCGAAGGTTCAGGAACATTGCCGGTAGGGAGAGTAAGCTCTTTAAAGGCATGCAATGAGATGTGTTTTTCTTTATTTCTGCATATTTCTGTAGCTAGCTGCATTCTTTCAGTCAACATCCCGCCCCATTTAGTGCTCACGTTTTTAAAGAAGTCCACCATTAGCCCGCAGTGTAAGCCTACCCGGGGCCTCCGCCGATGGTCCATGGTGTGTGGGATCCTTACTGGACCAACCCCAGCCGTAACGCAAATCTTAGCTTTGTCTCATTCGACCCCTAACTCGACCCAAGGAGCTACTGCAAACTCTTAGCCTAACACTAGCCCTAAATGAAAGACGCCTATTGTCCTCACATGTGGGATTTTGTTCTCGCTGCTAGTGCATACGAAACTTGGTTCCGACGTGTCCAGGAGTGGGAGAATTACCAGGGACCTTGCAATCTCGTGCCTGGGGGTTTCTAAGCTGGGCATAGGAGCTCCACTGGATGGAGCCAAGTGTCTTGAACTGAGTTTTTGTGATGCAGCAGGAAAAGGCGCTGCAAAAAGGAGCAACTACCAAGGCAAAGAGATGTGCATTCATTAGGGCATCGTGTCGGCAGATTTGTGGCCCTGCCAAGCACGTGTTTATTGACAGGATCGTGAACGCATGTCCGTTTTCAGTGAACAGTGATTTATGCTTTACCCTTTTTTGGTGAAAACGCACACGAGTCAGATGTGTGCTTTCAGTCTGGGTGTTCAGAAAAGCAAGAATTCATAAACACATGCCATTCCCTGGCTCCCAATTGTCCTGTCTGTACACGTGGCATGAAGATAAAAAAGAAACAGCTATTGGCAGCGGTGGGATTCGAACCCACGCCTCCAAAGAGACTGGAGCCTAAATCCAGCGCCTTAGACCGCTCGGCCACGCTACCCTGCTGGTACTGAAACGAGAGCCTCTGAGACCTGTATTTTTTTAGGGATTGGCTGGTTTGGCCATTAATTCAAAATCAAAGCAAAGCATGAACTTGGATTGAATTCTAGCACTGGCTGTGCAAAGCCCGAACTGAACAATAAAGCACACTTGTCAGCCTGAAATTGAAATGTCACCTTTCGGGAGTGCTCTGTTCAACAGCAGTCTGGTAGCCTAGTGGTCAATGTCAGCACCCCTCCATCCAGCAGTCTTGAGTTCAATTCCCGGTGAGGGAGGTCAGATCTTTTCTAGGTTTTTTTTGGTTCTAAAAATGTTTGGGAAGCGAAGGTTCAGGAACATTGCCGGTAGGGAGAGTAAGCTCTTTAAAGGCATGCAATGAGATGTGTTTTTCTTTATTTCTGCATATTTCTGTAGCTAGCTGCATTCTTTCAGTCAACATCCCGCCCCATTTAGTGCTCACGTTTTTAAAGAAGTCCACCATTAGCCCGCAGTGTAAGCCTACCCGGGGCCTCCGCCGATGGTCCATGGTGTGTGGGATCCTTACTGGACCAACCCCAGCCGTAACGCAAATCTTAGCTTTGTCTCATTCGACCCCTAACTCGACCCAAGGAGCTACTGCAAACTCTTAGCCTAACACTAGCCCTAAATGAAAGACGCCTATTGTCCTCACATGTGGGATTTTGTTCTCGCTGCTAGTGCATACGAAACTTGGTTCCGACGTGTCCAGGAGTGGGAGAATTACCAGGGACCTTGCAATCTCGTGCCTGGGGGTTTCTAAGCTGGGCATAGGAGCTCCACTGGATGGAGCCAAGTGTCTTGAACTGAGTTTTTGTGATGCAGCAGGAAAAGGCGCTGCAAAAAGGAGCAACTACCAAGGCAAAGAGATGTGCATTCATTAGGGCATCGTGTCGGCAGATTTGTGGCCCTGCCCTGAACGTGTTTATTGACAGGATCGTGAACGCATGTCCGTTTTCAGTGAACAGTGATTTATGCTTTACCCTTTTTTGGTGAAAACGCACACGAGTCAGATGTGTGCTTTCAGTCTGGGTGTTCAGAAAAGCAAGAATTCATAAACACATGCCATTCCCTGGCTCCCAATTGTCCTGTCTGTACACGTGGCATGAAGATAAAAAAGAAACAGCTATTGGCAGCGGTGGGATTCGAACCCACGCCTCCAAAGAGACTGGAGCCTAAATCCAGCGCCTTAGACCGCTCGGCCACGCTACCCTGCTGGTACTGAAACGAGAGCCTCTGAGACCTGTATTTTTTTAGGGATTGGCTGGTTTGGCCATTAATTCAAAATCAAAGCAAAGCATGAACTTGGATTGAATTCTAGCACTGGCTGTGCAAAGCCCGAACTGAACAATAAAGCACACTTGTCAGCCTGAAATTGAAATGTCACCTTTCGGGAGTGCTCTGTTCGACAGCAGTCTGGTAGCCTAGTGGTCAATGTCAGCACCCCTCCATCCAGCAGTCCTGAGTTCAATTCCCGGTGAGGGAGGTCAGATCTTTTCTAGGTTTTTTTTGGTTCTAAAAATGTTTGGGAAGCGAAGGTTCAGGAACATTGCCGGTAGGGAGAGTAAGCTCTTTAAAGGCATGCAATGAGATGTGTTTTTCTTTATTTCTGCATATTTCTGTAGCTAGCTGCATTCTTTCAGTCAACATCCCGCCCCATTTAGTGCTCACGTTTTTAAAGAAGTCCACCATTAGCCCGCAGTGTAAGCCTACCCGGGGCCTCCGCCGATGGTCCATGGTGTGTGGGATCCTTACTGGACCAACCCCAGCCGTAACGCAAATCTTAGCTTTGTCTCATTCGACCCCTAACTCGACCCAAGGAGCTACTGCAAACTCTTAGCCTAACACTAGCCCTAAATGAAAGACGCCTATTGTCCTCACATGTGGGATTTTGTTCTCGCTGCTAGTGCATACGAAACTTGGTTCCGACGTGTCCAGGAGTGGGAGAATTACCAGGGACCTTGCAATCTCGTGCCTGGGGGTTTCTAAGCTGGGCATAGGAGCTCCACTGGATGGAGCCAAGTGTCTTGAACTGAGTTTTTGTGATGCAGCAGGAAAAGGCGCTGCAAAAAGGAGCAACTACCAAGGCAAAGAGATGTGCATTCATTAGGGCATCGTGTCGGCAGATTTGTGGCCCTGCCAAGCACGTGTTTATTGACAGGATCGTGAACGCATGTCCGTTTTCAGTGAACAGTGATTTATGCTTTACCCTTTTTTGGTGAAAACGCACACGAGTCAGATGTGTGCTTTCAGTCTGGGTGTTCAGAAAAGCAAGAATTCATAAACACATGCCATTCCCTGGCTCCCAATTGTCCTGTCTGTACACGTGGCATGAAGATAAAAAAGAAACAGCTATTGGCAGCGGTGGGATTCGAACCCACGCCTCCAAAGAGACTGGAGCCTAAATCCAGCGCCTTAGACCGCTCGGCCACGCTACCCTGCTGGTACTGAAACGAGAGCCTCTGAGACCTGTATTTTTTTAGGGATTGGCTGGTTTGGCCATTAATTCAAAATCAAAGCAAAGCATGAACTTGGATTGAATTCTAGCACTGGCTGTGCAAAGCCCGAACTGAACAATAAAGCACACTTGTCAGCCTGAAATTGAAATGTCACCTTTCGGGAGTGCTCTGTTCAACAGCAGTCTGGTAGCCTAGTGGTCAATGTCAGCACCCCTCCATCCAGCAGTCTTGAGTTCAATTCCCGGTGAGGGAGGTCAGATCTTTTCTAGGTTTTTTTTGGTTCTAAAAATGTTTGGGAAGCGAAGGTTCAGGAACATTGCCGGTAGGGAGAGTAAGCTCTTTAAAGGCATGCAATGAGATGTGTTTTTCTTTATTTCTGCATATTTCTGTAGCTAGCTGCATTCTTTCAGTCAACATCCCGCCCCATTTAGTGCTCACGTTTTTAAAGAAGTCCACCATTAGCCCGCAGTGTAAGCCTACCCGGGGCCTCCGCCGATGGTCCATGGTGTGTGGGATCCTTACTGGACCAACCCCAGCCGTAACGCAAATCTTAGCTTTGTCTCATTCGACCCCTAACTCGACCCAAGGAGCTACTGCAAACTCTTAGCCTAACACTAGCCCTAAATGAAAGACGCCTATTGTCCTCACATGTGGGATTTTGTTCTCGCTGCTAGTGCATACGAAACTTGGTTCCGACGTGTCCAGGAGTGGGAGAATTACCAGGGACCTTGCAATCTCGTGCCTGGGGGTTTCTAAGCTGGGCATAGGAGCTCCACTGGATGGAGCCAAGTGTCTTGAACTGAGTTTTTGTGATGCAGCAGGAAAAGGCGCTGCAAAAAGGAGCAACTACCAAGGCAAAGAGATGTGCATTCATTAGGGCATCGTGTCGGCAGATTTGTGGCCCTGCCAAGCACGTGTTTATTGACAGGATCGTGAACGCATGTCCGTTTTCAGTGAACAGTGATTTATGCTTTACCCTTTTTTGGTGAAAACGCACACGAGTCAGATGTGTGCTTTCAGTCTGGGTGTTCAGAAAAGCAAGAATTCATAAACACATGCCATTCCCTGGCTCCCAATTGTCCTGTCTGTACACGTGGCATGAAGATAAAAAAGAAACAGCTATTGGCAGCGGTGGGATTCGAACCCACGCCTCCAAAGAGACTGGAGCCTAAATCCAGCGCCTTAGACCGCTCGGCCACGCTACCCTGCTGGTACTGAAACGAGGGCCTCTGAGACCTGTATTTTTTTAGGGATTGGCTGGTTTGGCCATTAATTCAAAATCAAAGCAAAGCATGAACTTGGATTGAATTCTAGCACTGGCTGTGCAAAGCCCGAACTGAACAATAAAGCACACTTGTCAGCCTGAAATTGAAATGTCACCTTTCGGGAGTGCTCTGTTCAACAGCAGTCTGGTAGCCTAGTGGTCAATGTCAGCACCCCTCCATCCAGCAGTCTTGAGTTCAATTCCCGGTGAGGGAGGTCAGATCTTTTCTAGGTTTTTTTTGGTTCTAAAAATGTTTGGGAAGCGAAGGTTCAGGAACATTGCCGGTAGGGAGAGTAAGCTCTTTAAAGGCATGCAATGAGATGTGTTTTTCTTTATTTCTGCATATTTCTGTAGCTAGCTGCATTCTTTCAGTCAACATCCCGCCCCATTTAGTGCTCACGTTTTTAAAGAAGTCCACCATTAGCCCGCAGTGTAAGCCTACCCGGGGCCTCCGCCGATGGTCCATGGTGTGTGGGATCCTTACTGGACCAACCCCAGCCGTAACGCAAATCTTAGCTTTGTCTCATTCGACCCCTAACTCGACCCAAGGAGCTACTGCAAACTCTTAGCCTAACACTAGCCCTAAATGAAAGACGCCTATTGTCCTCACATGTGGGATTTTGTTCTCGCTGCTAGTGCATACGAAACTTGGTTCCGACGTGTCCAGGAGTGGGAGAATTACCAGGGACCTTGCAATCTCGTGCCTGGGGGTTTCTAAGCTGGGCATAGGAGCTCCACTGGATGGAGCCAAGTGTCTTGAACTGAGTTTTTGTGATGCAGCAGGAAAAGGCGCTGCAAAAAGGAGCAACTACCAAGGCAAAGAGATGTGCATTCATTAGGGCATCGTGTCGGCAGATTTGTGGCCCTGCCCTGAACGTGTTTATTGACAGGATCGTGAACGCATGTCCGTTTTCAGTGAACAGTGATTTATGCTTTACCCTTTTTTGGTGAAAACGCACACGAGTCAGATGTGTGCTTTCAGTCTGGGTGTTCAGAAAAGCAAGAATTCATAAACA
The DNA here is from genome assembly GCF_040938575.1 of Ambystoma mexicanum. NCBI lineage: Eukaryota > Metazoa > Chordata > Amphibia > Caudata > Ambystomatidae > Ambystoma > Ambystoma mexicanum. The sequence continues at coordinate 13,832,479 of NC_090921.1, read as the reverse complement.
CATGCCATTCCCTGGCTCCCAATTGTCCTGTCTGTACACGTGGCATGAAGATAAAAAAGAAACAGCTATTGGCAGCGGTGGGATTCGAACCCACGCCTCCAAAGAGACTGGAGCCTAAATCCAGCGCCTTAGACCGCTCGGCCACGCTACCCTGCTGGTACTGAAACGAGAGCCTCTGAGACCTGTATTTTTTTAGGGATTGGCTGGTTTGGCCATTAATTCAAAATCAAAGCAAAGCATGAACTTGGATTGAATTCTAGCACTGGCTGTGCAAAGCCCGAACTGAACAATAAAGCACACTTGTCAGCCTGAAATTGAAATGTCACCTTTCGGGAGTGCTCTGTTCGACAGCAGTCTGGTAGCCTAGTGGTCAATGTCAGCACCCCTCCATCCAGCAGTCCTGAGTTCAATTCCCGGTGAGGGAGGTCAGATCTTTTCTAGGTTTTTTTTGGTTCTAAAAATGTTTGGGAAGCGAAGGTTCAGGAACATTGCCGGTAGGGAGAGTAAGCTCTTTAAAGGCATGCAATGAGATGTGTTTTTCTTTATTTCTGCATATTTCTGTAGCTAGCTGCATTCTTTCAGTCAACATCCCGCCCCATTTAGTGCTCACGTTTTTAAAGAAGTCCACCATTAGCCCGCAGTGTAAGCCTACCCGGGGCCTCCGCCGATGGTCCATGGTGTGTGGGATCCTTACTGGACCAACCCCAGCCGTAACGCAAATCTTAGCTTTGTCTCATTCGACCCCTAACTCGACCCAAGGAGCTACTGCAAACTCTTAGCCTAACACTAGCCCTAAATGAAAGACGCCTATTGTCCTCACATGTGGGATTTTGTTCTCGCTGCTAGTGCATACGAAACTTGGTTCCGACGTGTCCAGGAGTGGGAGAATTACCAGGGACCTTGCAATCTCGTGCCTGGGGGTTTCTAAGCTGGGCATAGGAGCTCCACTGGATGGAGCCAAGTGTCTTGAACTGAGTTTTTGTGATGCAGCAGGAAAAGGCGCTGCAAAAAGGAGCAACTACCAAGGCAAAGAGATGTGCATTCATTAGGGCATCGTGTCGGCAGATTTGTGGCCCTGCCAAGCACGTGTTTATTGACAGGATCGTGAACGCATGTCCGTTTTCAGTGAACAGTGATTTATGCTTTACCCTTTTTTGGTGAAAACGCACACGAGTCAGATGTGTGCTTTCAGTCTGGGTGTTCAGAAAAGCAAGAATTCATAAACACATGCCATTCCCTGGCTCCCAATTGTCCTGTCTGTACACGTGGCATGAAGATAAAAAAGAAACAGCTATTGGCAGCGGTGGGATTCGAACCCACGCCTCCAAAGAGACTGGAGCCTAAATCCAGCGCCTTAGACCGCTCGGCCACGCTACCCTGCTGGTACTGAAACGAGAGCCTCTGAGACCTGTATTTTTTTAGGGATTGGCTGGTTTGGCCATTAATTCAAAATCAAAGCAAAGCATGAACTTGGATTGAATTCTAGCACTGGCTGTGCAAAGCCCGAACTGAACAATAAAGCACACTTGTCAGCCTGAAATTGAAATGTCACCTTTCGGGAGTGCTCTGTTCAACAGCAGTCTGGTAGCCTAGTGGTCAATGTCAGCACCCCTCCATCCAGCAGTCTTGAGTTCAATTCCCGGTGAGGGAGGTCAGATCTTTTCTAGGTTTTTTTTGGTTCTAAAAATGTTTGGGAAGCGAAGGTTCAGGAACATTGCCGGTAGGGAGAGTAAGCTCTTTAAAGGCATGCAATGAGATGTGTTTTTCTTTATTTCTGCATATTTCTGTAGCTAGCTGCATTCTTTCAGTCAACATCCCGCCCCATTTAGTGCTCACGTTTTTAAAGAAGTCCACCATTAGCCCGCAGTGTAAGCCTACCCGGGGCCTCCGCCGATGGTCCATGGTGTGTGGGATCCTTACTGGACCAACCCCAGCCGTAACGCAAATCTTAGCTTTGTCTCATTCGACCCCTAACTCGACCCAAGGAGCTACTGCAAACTCTTAGCCTAACACTAGCCCTAAATGAAAGACGCCTATTGTCCTCACATGTGGGATTTTGTTCTCGCTGCTAGTGCATACGAAACTTGGTTCCGACGTGTCCAGGAGTGGGAGAATTACCAGGGACCTTGCAATCTCGTGCCTGGGGGTTTCTAAGCTGGGCATAGGAGCTCCACTGGATGGAGCCAAGTGTCTTGAACTGAGTTTTTGTGATGCAGCAGGAAAAGGCGCTGCAAAAAGGAGCAACTACCAAGGCAAAGAGATGTGCATTCATTAGGGCATCGTGTCGGCAGATTTGTGGCCCTGCCAAGCACGTGTTTATTGACAGGATCGTGAACGCATGTCCGTTTTCAGTGAACAGTGATTTATGCTTTACCCTTTTTTGGTGAAAACGCACACGAGTCAGATGTGTGCTTTCAGTCTGGGTGTTCAGAAAAGCAAGAATTCATAAACACATGCCATTCCCTGGCTCCCAATTGTCCTGTCTGTACACGTGGCATGAAGATAAAAAAGAAACAGCTATTGGCAGCGGTGGGATTCGAACCCACGCCTCCAAAGAGACTGGAGCCTAAATCCAGCGCCTTAGACCGCTCGTCCACGCTACCCTGCTGGTACTGAAACGAGAGCCTCTGAGACCTGTATTTTTTTAGGGATTGGCTGGTTTGGCCATTAATTCAAAATCAAAGCAAAGCATGAACTTGGATTGAATTCTAGCACTGGCTCTGCAAAGCCCGAACTGAACAATAAAGCACACTTGTCAGCCTGAAATTGAAATGTCACCTTTCGGGAGTGCTCTGTTCAACAGCAGTCTGGTAGCCTAGTGGTCAATGTCAGCACCCCTCCATCCAGCAGTCTTGAGTTCAATTCCCGGTGAGGGAGGTCAGATCTTTTCTAGGTTTTTTTTGGTTCTAAAAATGTTTGGGAAGCGAAGGTTCAGGAACATTGCCGGTAGGGAGAGTAAGCTCTTTAAAGGCATGCAATGAGATGTGTTTTTCTTTATTTCTGCATATTTCTGTAGCTAGCTGCATTCTTTCAGTCAACATCCCGCCCCATTTAGTGCTCACGTTTTTAAAGAAGTCCACCATTAGCCCGCAGTGTAAGCCTACCCGGGGCCTCCGCCGATGGTCCATGGTGTGTGGGATCCTTACTGGACCAACCCCAGCCGTAACGCAAATCTTAGCTTTGTCTCATTCGACCCCTAACTCGACCCAAGGAGCTACTGCAAACTCTTAGCCTAACACTAGCCCTAAATGAAAGACGCCTATTGTCCTCACATGTGGGATTTTGTTCTCGCTGCTAGTGCATACGAAACTTGGTTCCGACGTGTCCAGGAGTGGGAGAATTACCAGGGACCTTGCAATCTCGTGCCTGGGGGTTTCTAAGCTGGGCATAGGAGCTCCACTGGATGGAGCCAAGTGTCTTGAACTGAGTTTTTGTGATGCAGCAGGAAAAGGCGCTGCAAAAAGGAGCAACTACCAAGGCAAAGAGATGTGCATTCATTAGGGCATCGTGTCGGCAGATTTGTGGCCCTGCCAAGCACGTGTTTATTGACAGGATCGTGAACGCATGTCCGTTTTCAGTGAACAGTGATTTATGCTTTACCCTTTTTTGGTGAAAACGCACACGAGTCAGATGTGTGCTTTCAGTCTGGGTGTTCAGAAAAGCAAGAATTCATAAACACATGCCATTCCCTGGCTCCCAATTGTCCTGTCTGTACACGTGGCATGAAGATAAAAAAGAAACAGCTATTGGCAGCGGTGGGATTCGAACCCACGCCTCCAAAGAGACTGGAGCCTAAATCCAGCGCCTTAGACCGCTCGGCCACGCTACCCTGCTGGTACTGAAACGAGAGCCTCTGAGACCTGTATTTTTTTAGGGATTGGCTGGTTTGGCCATTAATTCAAAATCAAAGCAAAGCATGAACTTGGATTGAATTCTAGCACTGGCTGTGCAAAGCCCGAACTGAACAATAAAGCACACTTGTCAGCCTGAAATTGAAATGTCACCTTTCGGGAGTGCTCTGTTCAACAGCAGTCTGGTAGCCTAGTGGTCAATGTCAGCACCCCTCCATCCAGCAGTCTTGAGTTCAATTCCCGGTGAGGGAGGTCAGATCTTTTCTAGGTTTTTTTTGGTTCTAAAAATGTTTGGGAAGCGAAGGTTCAGGAACATTGCCGGTAGGGAGAGTAAGCTCTTTAAAGGCATGCAATGAGATGTGTTTTTCTTTATTTCTGCATATTTCTGTAGCTAGCTGCATTCTTTCAGTCAACATCCCGCCCCATTTAGTGCTCACGTTTTTAAAGAAGTCCACCATTAGCCCGCAGTGTAAGCCTACCCGGGGCCTCCGCCGATGGTCCATGGTGTGTGGGATCCTTACTGGACCAACCCCAGCCGTAACGCAAATCTTAGCTTTGTCTCATTCGACCCCTAACTCGACCCAAGGAGCTACTGCAAACTCTTAGCCTAACACTAGCCCTAAATGAAAGACGCCTATTGTCCTCACATGTGGGATTTTGTTCTCGCTGCTAGTGCATACGAAACTTGGTTCCGACGTGTCCAGGAGTGGGAGAATTACCAGGGACCTTGCAATCTCGTGCCTGGGGGTTTCTAAGCTGGGCATAGGAGCTCCACTGGATGGAGCCAAGTGTCTTGAACTGAGTTTTTGTGATGCAGCAGGAAAAGGCGCTGCAAAAAGGAGCAACTACCAAGGCAAAGAGATGTGCATTCATTAGGGCATCGTGTCGGCAGATTTGTGGCCCTGCCAAGCACGTGTTTATTGACAGGATCGTGAACGCATGTCCGTTTTCAGTGAACAGTGATTTATGCTTTACCCTTTTTTGGTGAAAACGCACACGAGTCAGATGTGTGCTTTCAGTCTGGGTGTTCAGAAAAGCAAGAATTCATAAACACATGCCATTCCCTGGCTCCCAATTGTCCTGTCTGTACACGTGGCATGAAGATAAAAAAGAAACAGCTATTGGCAGCGGTGGGATTCGAACCCACGCCTCCAAAGAGACTGGAGCCTAAATCCAGCGCCTTAGACCGCTCGGCCACGCTACCCTGCTGGTACTGAAACGAGGGCCTCTGAGACCTGTATTTTTTTAGGGATTGGCTGGTTTGGCCATTAATTCAAAATCAAAGCAAAGCATGAACTTGGATTGAATTCTAGCACTGGCTGTGCAAAGCCCGAACTGAACAATAAAGCACACTTGTCAGCCTGAAATTGAAATGTCACCTTTCGGGAGTGCTCTGTTCAACAGCAGTCTGGTAGCCTAGTGGTCAATGTCAGCACCCCTCCATCCAGCAGTCTTGAGTTCAATTCCCGGTGAGGGAGGTCAGATCTTTTCTAGGTTTTTTTTGGTTCTAAAAATGTTTGGGAAGCGAAGGTTCAGGAACATTGCCGGTAGGGAGAGTAAGCTCTTTAAAGGCATGCAATGAGATGTGTTTTTCTTTATTTCTGCATATTTCTGTAGCTAGCTGCATTCTTTCAGTCAACATCCCGCCCCATTTAGTGCTCACGTTTTTAAAGAAGTCCACCATTAGCCCGCAGTGTAAGCCTACCCGGGGCCTCCGCCGATGGTCCATGGTGTGTGGGATCCTTACTGGACCAACCCCAGCCGTAACGCAAATCTTAGCTTTGTCTCATTCGACCCCTAACTCGACCCAAGGAGCTACTGCAAACTCTTAGCCTAACACTAGCCCTAAATGAAAGACGCCTATTGTCCTCACATGTGGGATTTTGTTCTCGCTGCTAGTGCATACGAAACTTGGTTCCGACGTGTCCAGGAGTGGGAGAATTACCAGGGACCTTGCAATCTCGTGCCTGGGGGTTTCTAAGCTGGGCATAGGAGCTCCACTGGATGGAGCCAAGTGTCTTGAACTGAGTTTTTGTGATGCAGCAGGAAAAGGCGCTGCAAAAAGGAGCAACTACCAAGGCAAAGAGATGTGCATTCATTAGGGCATCGTGTCGGCAGATTTGTGGCCCTGCCCTGAACGTGTTTATTGACAGGATCGTGAACGCATGTCCGTTTTCAGTGAACAGTGATTTATGCTTTACCCTTTTTTGGTGAAAACGCACACGAGTCAGATGTGTGCTTTCAGTCTGGGTGTTCAGAAAAGCAAGAATTCATAAACACATGCCATTCCCTGGCTCCCAATTGTCCTGTCTGTACACGTGGCATGAAGATAAAAAAGAAACAGCTATTGGCAGCGGTGGGATTCGAACCCACGCCTCCAAAGAGACTGGAGCCTAAATCCAGCGCCTTAGACCGCTCGGCCACGCTACCCTGCTGGTACTGAAACGAGAGCCTCTGAGACCTGTATTTTTTTAGGGATTGGCTGGTTTGGCCATTAATTCAAAATCAAAGCAAAGCATGAACTTGGATTGAATTCTAGCACTGGCTGTGCAAAGCCCGAACTGAACAATAAAGCACACTTGTCAGCCTGAAATTGAAATGTCACCTTTCGGGAGTGCTCTGTTCGACAGCAGTCTGGTAGCCTAGTGGTCAATGTCAGCACCCCTCCATCCAGCAGTCCTGAGTTCAATTCCCGGTGAGGGAGGTCAGATCTTTTCTAGGTTTTTTTTGGTTCTAAAAATGTTTGGGAAGCGAAGGTTCAGGAACATTGCCGGTAGGGAGAGTAAGCTCTTTAAAGGCATGCAATGAGATGTGTTTTTCTTTATTTCTGCATATTTCTGTAGCTAGCTGCATTCTTTCAGTCAACATCCCGCCCCATTTAGTGCTCACGTTTTTAAAGAAGTCCACCATTAGCCCGCAGTGTAAGCCTACCCGGGGCCTCCGCCGATGGTCCATGGTGTGTGGGATCCTTACTGGACCAACCCCAGCCGTAACGCAAATCTTAGCTTTGTCTCATTCGACCCCTAACTCGACCCAAGGAGCTACTGCAAACTCTTAGCCTAACACTAGCCCTAAATGAAAGACGCCTATTGTCCTCACATGTGGGATTTTGTTCTCGCTGCTAGTGCATACGAAACTTGGTTCCGACGTGTCCAGGAGTGGGAGAATTACCAGGGACCTTGCAATCTCGTGCCTGGGGGTTTCTAAGCTGGGCATAGGAGCTCCACTGGATGGAGCCAAGTGTCTTGAACTGAGTTTTTGTGATGCAGCAGGAAAAGGCGCTGCAAAAAGGAGCAACTACCAAGGCAAAGAGATGTGCATTCATTAGGGCATCGTGTCGGCAGATTTGTGGCCCTGCCCTGAACGTGTTTATTGACAGGATCGTGAACGCATGTCCGTTTTCAGTGAACAGTGATTTATGCTTTACCCTTTTTTGGTGAAAACGCACACGAGTCAGATGTGTGCTTTCAGTCTGGGTGTTCAGAAAAGCAAGAATTCATAAACACATGCCATTCCCTGGCTCCCAATTGTCCTGTCTGTACACGTGGCATGAAGATAAAAAAGAAACAGCTATTGGCAGCGGTGGGATTCGAACCCACGCCTCCAAAGAGACTGGAACCTAAATCCAGCGCCTTAGACCGCTCGGCCACGCTACCCTGCTGGTACTGAAACGAGAGCCTCTGAGACCTGTATTTTTTTAGGGATTGGCTGGTTTGGCCATTAATTCAAAATCAAAGCAAAGCATGAACTTGGATTGAATTCTAGCACTGGCTGTGCAAAGCCCGAACTGAACAATAAAGCACACTTGTCAGCCTGAAATTGAAATGTCACCTTTCGGGAGTGCTCTGTTCAACAGCAGTCTGGTAGCCTAGTGGTCAATGTCAGCACCCCTCCATCCAGCAGTCTTGAGTTCAATTCCCGGTGAGGGAGGTCAGATCTTTTCTAGGTTTTTTTTGGTTCTAAAAATGTTTGGGAAGCGAAGGTTCAGGAACATTGCCGGTAGGGAGAGTAAGCTCTTTAAAGGCATGCAATGAGATGTGTTTTTCTTTATTTCTGCATATTTCTGTAGCTAGCTGCATTCTTTCAGTCAACATCCCGCCCCATTTAGTGCTCACGTTTTTAAAGAAGTCCACCATTAGCCCGCAGTGTAAGCCTACCCGGGGCCTCCGCCGATGGTCCATGGTGTGTGGGATCCTTACTGGACCAACCCCAGCCGTAACGCAAATCTTAGCTTTGTCTCATTCGACCCCTAACTCGACCCAAGGAGCTACTGCAAACTCTTAGCCTAACACTAGCCCTAAATGAAAGACGCCTATTGTCCTCACATGTGGGATTTTGTTCTCGCTGCTAGTGCATACGAAACTTGGTTCCGACGTGTCCAGGAGTGGGAGAATTACCAGGGACCTTGCAATCTCGTGCCTGGGGGTTTCTAAGCTGGGCATAGGAGCTCCACTGGATGGAGCCAAGTGTCTTGAACTGAGTTTTTGTGATGCAGCAGGAAAAGGCGCTGCAAAAAGGAGCAACTACCAAGGCAAAGAGATGTGCATTCATTAGGGCATCGTGTCGGCAGATTTGTGGCCCTGCCAAGCACGTGTTTATTGACAGGATCGTGAACGCATGTCCGTTTTCAGTGAACAGTGATTTATGCTTTACCCTTTTTTGGTGAAAACGCACACGAGTCAGATGTGTGCTTTCAGTCTGGGTGTTCAGAAAAGCAAGAATTCATAAACACATGCCATTCCCTGGCTCCCAATTGTCCTGTCTGTACACGTGGCATGAAGATAAAAAAGAAACAGCTATTGGCAGCGGTGGGATTCGAACCCACGCCTCCAAAGAGACTGGAGCCTAAATCCAGCGCCTTAGACCGCTCGGCCACGCTACCCTGCTGGTACTGAAACGAGAGCCTCTGAGACCTGTATTTTTTTAGGGATTGGCTGGTTTGGCCATTAATTCAAAATCAAAGCAAAGCATGAACTTGGATTGAATTCTAGCACTGGCTGTGCAAAGCCCGAACTGAACAATAAAGCACACTTGTCAGCCTGAAATTGAAATGTCACCTTTCGGGAGTGCTCTGTTCAACAGCAGTCTGGTAGCCTAGTGGTCAATGTCAGCACCCCTCCATCCAGCAGTCTTGAGTTCAATTCCCGGTGAGGGAGGTCAGATCTTTTCTAGGTTTTTTTTGGTTCTAAAAATGTTTGGGAAGCGAAGGTTCAGGAACATTGCCGGTAGGGAGAGTAAGCTCTTTAAAGGCATGCAATGAGATGTGTTTTTCTTTATTTCTGCATATTTCTGTAGCTAGCTGCATTCTTTCAGTCAACATCCCGCCCCATTTAGTGCTCACGTTTTTAAAGAAGTCCACCATTAGCCCGCAGTGTAAGCCTACCCGGGGCCTCCGCCGATGGTCCATGGTGTGTGGGATCCTTACTGGACCAACCCCAGCCGTAACGCAAATCTTAGCTTTGTCTCATTCGACCCCTAACTCGACCCAAGGAGCTACTGCAAACTCTTAGCCTAACACTAGCCCTAAATGAAAGACGCCTATTGTCCTCACATGTGGGATTTTGTTCTCGCTGCTAGTGCATACGAAACTTGGTTCCGACGTGTCCAGGAGTGGGAGAATTACCAGGGACCTTGCAATCTCGTGCCTGGGGGTTTCTAAGCTGGGCATAGGAGCTCCACTGGATGGAGCCAAGTGTCTTGAACTGAGTTTTTGTGATGCAGCAGGAAAAGGCGCTGCAAAAAGGAGCAACTACCAAGGCAAAGAGATGTGCATTCATTAGGGCATCGTGTCGGCAGATTTGTGGCCCTGCCCTGAACGTGTTTATTGACAGGATCGTGAACGCATGTCCGTTTTCAGTGAACAGTGATTTATGCTTTACCCTTTTTTGGTGAAAACGCACACGAGTCAGATGTGTGCTTTCAGTCTGGGTGTTCAGAAAAGCAAGAATTCATAAACACATGCCATTCCCTGGCTCCCAATTGTCCTGTCTGTACACGTGGCATGAAGATAAAAAAGAAACAGCTATTGGCAGCGGTGGGATTCGAACCCACGCCTCCAAAGAGACTGGAGCCTAAATCCAGCGCCTTAGACCGCTCGGCCACGCTACCCTGCTGGTACTGAAACGAGAGCCTCTGAGACCTGTATTTTTTTAGGGATTGGCTGGTTTGGCCATTAATTCAAAATCAAAGCAAAGCATGAACTTGGATTGAATTCTAGCACTGGCTGTGCAAAGCCCGAACTGAACAATAAAGCACACTTGTCAGCCTGAAATTGAAATGTCACCTTTCGGGAGTGCTCTGTTCGACAGCAGTCTGGTAGCCTAGTGGTCAATGTCAGCACCCCTCCATCCAGCAGTCCTGAGTTCAATTCCCGGTGAGGGAGGTCAGATCTTTTCTAGGTTTTTTTTGGTTCTAAAAATGTTTGGGAAGCGAAGGTTCAGGAACATTGCCGGTAGGGAGAGTAAGCTCTTTAAAGGCATGCAATGAGATGTGTTTTTCTTTATTTCTGCATATTTCTGTAGCTAGCTGCATTCTTTCAGTCAACATCCCGCCCCATTTAGTGCTCACGTTTTTAAAGAAGTCCACCATTAGCCCGCAGTGTAAGCCTACCCGGGGCCTCCGCCGATGGTCCATGGTGTGTGGGATCCTTACTGGACCAACCCCAGCCGTAACGCAAATCTTAGCTTTGTCTCATTCGACCCCTAACTCGACCCAAGGAGCTACTGCAAACTCTTAGCCTAACACTAGCCCTAAATGAAAGACGCCTATTGTCCTCACATGTGGGATTTTGTTCTCGCTGCTAGTGCATACGAAACTTGGTTCCGACGTGTCCAGGAGTGGGAGAATTACCAGGGACCTTGCAATCTCGTGCCTGGGGGTTTCTAAGCTGGGCATAGGAGCTCCACTGGATGGAGCCAAGTGTCTTGAACTGAGTTTTTGTGATGCAGCAGGAAAAGGCGCTGCAAAAAGGAGCAACTACCAAGGCAAAGAGATGTGCATTCATTAGGGCATCGTGTCGGCAGATTTGTGGCCCTGCCAAGCACGTGTTTATTGACAGGATCGTGAACGCATGTCCGTTTTCAGTGAACAGTGATTTATGCTTTACCCTTTTTTGGTGAAAACGCACACGAGTCAGATGTGTGCTTTCAGTCTGGGTGTTCAGAAAAGCAAGAATTCATAAACACATGCCATTCCCTGGCTCCCAATTGTCCTGTCTGTACACGTGGCATGAAGATAAAAAAGAAACAGCTATTGGCAGCGGTGGGATTCGAACCCACGCCTCCAAAGAGACTGGAGCCTAAATCCAGCGCCTTAGACCGCTCGGCCACGCTACCCTGCTGGTACTGAAACGAGAGCCTCTGAGACCTGTATTTTTTTAGGGATTGGCTGGTTTGGCCATTAATTCAAAATCAAAGCAAAGCATGAACTTGGATTGAATTCTAGCACTGGCTGTGCAAAGCCCGAACTGAACAATAAAGCACACTTGTCAGCCTGAAATTGAAATGTCACCTTTCGGGAGTGCTCTGTTCAACAGCAGTCTGGTAGCCTAGTGGTCAATGTCAGCACCCCTCCATCCAGCAGTCTTGAGTTCAATTCCCGGTGAGGGAGGTCAGATCTTTTCTAGGTTTTTTTTGGTTCTAAAAATGTTTGGGAAGCGAAGGTTCAGGAACATTGCCGGTAGGGAGAGTAAGCTCTTTAAAGGCATGCAATGAGATGTGTTTTTCTTTATTTCTGCATATTTCTGTAGCTAGCTGCATTCTTTCAGTCAACATCCCGCCCCATTTAGTGCTCACGTTTTTAAAGAAGTCCACCATTAGCCCGCAGTGTAAGCCTACCCGGGGCCTCCGCCGATGGTCCATGGTGTGTGGGATCCTTACTGGACCAACCCCAGCCGTAACGCAAATCTTAGCTTTGTCTCATTCGACCCCTAACTCGACCCAAGGAGCTACTGCAAACTCTTAGCCTAACACTAGCCCTAAATGAAAGACGCCTATTGTCCTCACATGTGGGATTTTGTTCTCGCTGCTAGTGCATACGAAACTTGGTTCCGACGTGTCCAGGAGTGGGAGAATTACCAGGGACCTTGCAATCTCGTGCCTGGGGGTTTCTAAGCTGGGCATAGGAGCTCCACTGGATGGAGCCAAGTGTCTTGAACTGAGTTTTTGTGATGCAGCAGGAAAAGGCGCTGCAAAAAGGAGCAACTACCAAGGCAAAGAGATGTGCATTCATTAGGGCATCGTGTCGGCAGATTTGTGGCCCTGCCAAGCACGTGTTTATTGACAGGATCGTGAACGCATGTCCGTTTTCAGTGAACAGTGATTTATGCTTTACCCTTTTTTGGTGAAAACGCACACGAGTCAGATGTGTGCTTTCAGTCTGGGTGTTCAGAAAAGCAAGAATTCATAAACACATGCCATTCCCTGGCTCCCAATTGTCCTGTCTGTACACGTGGCATGAAGATAAAAAAGAAACAGCTATTGGCAGCGGTGGGATTCGAACCCACGCCTCCAAAGAGACTGGAGCCTAAATCCAGCGCCTTAGACCGCTCGGCCACGCTACCCTGCTGGTACTGAAACGAGGGCCTCTGAGACCTGTATTTTTTTAGGGATTGGCTGGTTTGGCCATTAATTCAAAATCAAAGCAAAGCATGAACTTGGATTGAATTCTAGCACTGGCTGTGCAAAGCCCGAACTGAACAATAAAGCACACTTGTCAGCCTGAAATTGAAATGTCACCTTTCGGGAGTGCTCTGTTCAACAGCAGTCTGGTAGCCTAGTGGTCAATGTCAGCACCCCTCCATCCAGCAGTCTTGAGTTCAATTCCCGGTGAGGGAGGTCAGATCTTTTCTAGGTTTTTTTTGGTTCTAAAAATGTTTGGGAAGCGAAGGTTCAGGAACATTGCCGGTAGGGAGAGTAAGCTCTTTAAAGGCATGCAATGAGATGTGTTTTTCTTTATTTCTGCATATTTCTGTAGCTAGCTGCATTCTTTCAGTCAACATCCCGCCCCATTTAGTGCTCACGTTTTTAAAGAAGTCCACCATTAGCCCGCAGTGTAAGCCTACCCGGGGCCTCCGCCGATGGTCCATGGTGTGTGGGATCCTTACTGGACCAACCCCAGCCGTAACGCAAATCTTAGCTTTGTCTCATTCGACCCCTAACTCGACCCAAGGAGCTACTGCAAACTCTTAGCCTAACACTAGCCCTAAATGAAAGACGCCTATTGTCCTCACATGTGGGATTTTGTTCTCGCTGCTAGTGCATACGAAACTTGGTTCCGACGTGTCCAGGAGTGGGAGAATTACCAGGGACCTTGCAATCTCGTGCCTGGGGGTTTCTAAGCTGGGCATAGGAGCTCCACTGGATGGAGCCAAGTGTCTTGAACTGAGTTTTTGTGATGCAGCAGGAAAAGGCGCTGCAAAAAGGAGCAACTACCAAGGCAAAGAGATGTGCATTCATTAGGGCATCGTGTCGGCAGATTTGTGGCCCTGCCCTGAACGTGTTTATTGACAGGATCGTGAACGCATGTCCGTTTTCAGTGAACAGTGATTTATGCTTTACCCTTTTTTGGTGAAAACGCACACGAGTCAGATGTGTGCTTTCAGTCTGGGTGTTCAGAAAAGCAAGAATTCATAAACACATGCCATTCCCTGGCTCCCAATTGTCCTGTCTGTACACGTGGCATGAAGATAAAAAAGAAACAGCTATTGGCAGCGGTGGGATTCGAACCCACGCCTCCAAAGAGACTGGAGCCTAAATCCAGCGCCTTAGACCGCTCGGCCACGCTACCCTGCTGGTACTGAAACGAGAGCCTCTGAGACCTGTATTTTTTTAGGGATTGGCTGGTTTGGCCATTAATTCAAAATCAAAGCAAAGCATGAACTTGGATTGAATTCTAGCACTGGCTGTGCAAAGCCCGAACTGAACAATAAAGCACACTTGTCAGCCTGAAATTGAAATGTCACCTTTCGGGAGTGCTCTGTTCGACAGCAGTCTGGTAGCCTAGTGGTCAATGTCAGCACCCCTCCATCCAGCAGTCCTGAGTTCAATTCCCGGTGAGGGAGGTCAGATCTTTTCTAGGTTTTTTTTGGTTCTAAAAATGTTTGGGAAGCGAAGGTTCAGGAACATTGCCGGTAGGGAGAGTAAGCTCTTTAAAGGCATGCAATGAGATGTGTTTTTCTTTATTTCTGCATATTTCTGTAGCTAGCTGCATTCTTTCAGTCAACATCCCGCCCCATTTAGTGCTCACGTTTTTAAAGAAGTCCACCATTAGCCCGCAGTGTAAGCCTACCCGGGGCCTCCGCCGATGGTCCATGGTGTGTGGGATCCTTACTGGACCAACCCCAGCCGTAACGCAAATCTTAGCTTTGTCTCATTCGACCCCTAACTCGACCCAAGGAGCTACTGCAAACTCTTAGCCTAACACTAGCCCTAAATGAAAGACGCCTATTGTCCTCACATGTGGGATTTTGTTCTCGCTGCTAGTGCATACGAAACTTGGTTCCGACGTGTCCAGGAGTGGGAGAATTACCAGGGACCTTGCAATCTCGTGCCTGGGGGTTTCTAAGCTGGGCATAGGAGCTCCACTGGATGGAGCCAAGTGTCTTGAACTGAGTTTTTGTGATGCAGCAGGAAAAGGCGCTGCAAAAAGGAGCAACTACCAAGGCAAAGAGATGTGCATTCATTAGGGCATCGTGTCGGCAGATTTGTGGCCCTGCCCTGAACGTGTTTATTGACAGGATCGTGAACGCATGTCCGTTTTCAGTGAACAGTGATTTATGCTTTACCCTTTTTTGGTGAAAACGCACACGAGTCAGATGTGTGCTTTCAGTCTGGGTGTTCAGAAAAGCAAGAATTCATAAACACATGCCATTCCCTGGCTCCCAATTGTCCTGTCTGTACACGTGGCATGAAGATAAAAAAGAAACAGCTATTGGCAGCGGTGGGATTCGAACCCACGCCTCCAAAGAGACTGGAGCCTAAATCCAGCGCCTTAGACCGCTCGGCCACGCTACCCTGCTGGTACTGAAACGAGAGCCTCTGAGACCTGTATTTTTTTAGGGATTGGCTGGTTTGGCCATTAATTCAAAATCAAAGCAAAGCATGAACTTGGATTGAATTCTAGCACTGGCTGTGCAAAGCCCGAACTGAACAATAAAGCACACTTGTCAGCCTGAAATTGAAATGTCACCTTTCGGGAGTGCTCTGTTCGACAGCAGTCTGGTAGCCTAGTGGTCAATGTCAGCACCCCTCCATCCAGCAGTCCTGAGTTCAATTCCCGGTGAGGGAGGTCAGATCTTTTCTAGGTTTTTTTTGGTTCTAAAAATGTTTGGGAAGCGAAGGTTCAGGAACATTGCCGGTAGGGAGAGTAAGCTCTTTAAAGGCATGCAATGAGATGTGTTTTTCTTTATTTCTGCATATTTCTGTAGCTAGCTGCATTCTTTCAGTCAACATCCCGCCCCATTTAGTGCTCACGTTTTTAAAGAAGTCCACCATTAGCCCGCAGTGTAAGCCTACCCGGGGCCTCCGCCGATGGTCCATGGTGTGTGGGATCCTTACTGGACCAACCCCAGCCGTAACGCAAATCTTAGCTTTGTCTCATTCGACCCCTAACTCGACCCAAGGAGCTACTGCAAACTCTTAGCCTAACACTAGCCCTAAATGAAAGACGCCTATTGTCCTCACATGTGGGATTTTGTTCTCGCTGCTAGTGCATACGAAACTTGGTTCCGACGTGTCCAGGAGTGGGAGAATTACCAGGGACCTTGCAATCTCGTGCCTGGGGGTTTCTAAGCTGGGCATAGGAGCTCCACTGGATGGAGCCAAGTGTCTTGAACTGAGTTTTTGTGATGCAGCAGGAAAAGGCGCTGCAAAAAGGAGCAACTACCAAGGCAAAGAGATGTGCATTCATTAGGGCATCGTGTCGGCAGATTTGTGGCCCTGCCAAGCACGTGTTTATTGACAGGATCGTGAACGCATGTCCGTTTTCAGTGAACAGTGATTTATGCTTTACCCTTTTTTGGTGAAAACGCACACGAGTCAGATGTGTGCTTTCAGTCTGGGTGTTCAGAAAAGCAAGAATTCATAAACACATGCCATTCCCTGGCTCCCAATTGTCCTGTCTGTACACGTGGCATGAAGATAAAAAAGAAACAGCTATTGGCAGCGGTGGGATTCGAACCCACGCCTCCAAAGAGACTGGAGCCTAAATCCAGCGCCTTAGACCGCTCGGCCACGCTACCCTGCTGGTACTGAAACGAGGGCCTCTGAGACCTGTATTTTTTTAGGGATTGGCTGGTTTGGCCATTAATTCAAAATCAAAGCAAAGCATGAACTTGGATTGAATTCTAGCACTGGCTGTGCAAAGCCCGAACTGAACAATAAAGCACACTTGTCAGCCTGAAATTGAAATGTCACCTTTCGGGAGTGCTCTGTTCAACAGCAGTCTGGTAGCCTAGTGGTCAATGTCAGCACCCCTCCATCCAGCAGTCTTGAGTTCAATTCCCGGTGAGGGAGGTCAGATCTTTTCTAGGTTTTTTTTGGTTCTAAAAATGTTTGGGAAGCGAAGGTTCAGGAACATTGCCGGTAGGGAGAGTAAGCTCTTTAAAGGCATGCAATGAGATGTGTTTTTCTTTATTTCTGCATATTTCTGTAGCTAGCTGCATTCTTTCAGTCAACATCCCGCCCCATTTAGTGCTCACGTTTTTAAAGAAGTCCACCATTAGCCCGCAGTGTAAGCCTACCCGGGGCCTCCGCCGATGGTCCATGGTGTGTGGGATCCTTACTGGACCAACCCCAGCCGTAACGCAAATCTTAGCTTTGTCTCATTCGACCCCTAACTCGACCCAAGGAGCTACTGCAAACTCTTAGCCTAACACTAGCCCTAAATGAAAGACGCCTATTGTCCTCACATGTGGGATTTTGTTCTCGCTGCTAGTGCATACGAAACTTGGTTCCGACGTGTCCAGGAGTGGGAGAATTACCAGGGACCTTGCAATCTCGTGCCTGGGGGTTTCTAAGCTGGGCATAGGAGCTCCACTGGATGGAGCCAAGTGTCTTGAACTGAGTTTTTGTGATGCAGCAGGAAAAGGCGCTGCAAAAAGGAGCAACTACCAAGGCAAAGAGATGTGCATTCATTAGGGCATCGTGTCGGCAGATTTGTGGCCCTGCCCTGAACGTGTTTATTGACAGGATCGTGAACGCATGTCCGTTTTCAGTGAACAGTGATTTATGCTTTACCCTTTTTTGGTGAAAACGCACACGAGTCAGATGTGTGCTTTCAGTCTGGGTGTTCAGAAAAGCAAGAATTCATAAACACATGCCATTCCCTGGCTCCCAATTGTCCTGTCTGTACACGTGGCATGAAGATAAAAAAGAAACAGCTATTGGCAGCGGTGGGATTCGAACCCACGCCTCCAAAGAGACTGGAGCCTAAATCCAGCGCCTTAGACCGCTCGGCCACGCTACCCTGCTGGTACTGAAACGAGAGCCTCTGAGACCTGTATTTTTTTAGGGATTGGCTGGTTTGGCCATTAATTCAAAATCAAAGCAAAGCATGAACTTGGATTGAATTCTAGCACTGGCTGTGCAAAGCCCGAACTGAACAATAAAGCACACTTGTCAGCCTGAAATTGAAATGTCACCTTTCGGGAGTGCTCTGTTCGACAGCAGTCTGGTAGCCTAGTGGTCAATGTCAGCACCCCTCCATCCAGCAGTCCTGAGTTCAATTCCCGGTGAGGGAGGTCAGATCTTTTCTAGGTTTTTTTTGGTTCTAAAAATGTTTGGGAAGCGAAGGTTCAGGAACATTGCCGGTAGGGAGAGTAAGCTCTTTAAAGGCATGCAATGAGATGTGTTTTTCTTTATTTCTGCATATTTCTGTAGCTAGCTGCATTCTTTCAGTCAACATCCCGCCCCATTTAGTGCTCACGTTTTTAAAGAAGTCCACCATTAGCCCGCAGTGTAAGCCTACCCGGGGCCTCCGCCGATGGTCCATGGTGTGTGGGATCCTTACTGGACCAACCCCAGCCGTAACGCAAATCTTAGCTTTGTCTCATTCGACCCCTAACTCGACCCAAGGAGCTACTGCAAACTCTTAGCCTAACACTAGCCCTAAATGAAAGACGCCTATTGTCCTCACATGTGGGATTTTGTTCTCGCTGCTAGTGCATACGAAACTTGGTTCCGACGTGTCCAGGAGTGGGAGAATTACCAGGGACCTTGCAATCTCGTGCCTGGGGGTTTCTAAGCTGGGCATAGGAGCTCCACTGGATGGAGCCAAGTGTCTTGAACTGAGTTTTTGTGATGCAGCAGGAAAAGGCGCTGCAAAAAGGAGCAACTACCAAGGCAAAGAGATGTGCATTCATTAGGGCATCGTGTCGGCAGATTTGTGGCCCTGCCAAGCACGTGTTTATTGACAGGATCGTGAACGCATGTCCGTTTTCAGTGAACAGTGATTTATGCTTTACCCTTTTTTGGTGAAAACGCACACGAGTCAGATGTGTGCTTTCAGTCTGGGTGTTCAGAAAAGCAAGAATTCATAAACACATGCCATTCCCTGGCTCCCAATTGTCCTGTCTGTACACGTGGCATGAAGATAAAAAAGAAACAGCTATTGGCAGCGGTGGGATTCGAACCCACGCCTCCAAAGAGACTGGAGCCTAAATCCAGCGCCTTAGACCGCTCGGCCACGCTACCCTGCTGGTACTGAAACGAGAGCCTCTGAGACCTGTATTTTTTTAGGGATTGGCTGGTTTGGCCATTAATTCAAAATCAAAGCAAAGCATGAACTTGGATTGAATTCTAGCACTGGCTGTGCAAAGCCCGAACTGAACAATAAAGCACACTTGTCAGCCTGAAATTGAAATGTCACCTTTCGGGAGTGCTCTGTTCAACAGCAGTCTGGTAGCCTAGTGGTCAATGTCAGCACCCCTCCATCCAGCAGTCTTGAGTTCAATTCCCGGTGAGGGAGGTCAGATCTTTTCTAGGTTTTTTTTGGTTCTAAAAATGTTTGGGAAGCGAAGGTTCAGGAACATTGCCGGTAGGGAGAGTAAGCTCTTTAAAGGCATGCAATGAGATGTGTTTTTCTTTATTTCTGCATATTTCTGTAGCTAGCTGCATTCTTTCAGTCAACATCCCGCCCCATTTAGTGCTCACGTTTTTAAAGAAGTCCACCATTAGCCCGCAGTGTAAGCCTACCCGGGGCCTCCGCCGATGGTCCATGGTGTGTGGGATCCTTACTGGACCAACCCCAGCCGTAACGCAAATCTTAGCTTTGTCTCATTCGACCCCTAACTCGACCCAAGGAGCTACTGCAAACTCTTAGCCTAACACTAGCCCTAAATGAAAGACGCCTATTGTCCTCACATGTGGGATTTTGTTCTCGCTGCTAGTGCATACGAAACTTGGTTCCGACGTGTCCAGGAGTGGGAGAATTACCAGGGACCTTGCAATCTCGTGCCTGGGGGTTTCTAAGCTGGGCATAGGAGCTCCACTGGATGGAGCCAAGTGTCTTGAACTGAGTTTTTGTGATGCAGCAGGAAAAGGCGCTGCAAAAAGGAGCAACTACCAAGGCAAAGAGATGTGCATTCATTAGGGCATCGTGTCGGCAGATTTGTGGCCCTGCCAAGCACGTGTTTATTGACAGGATCGTGAACGCATGTCCGTTTTCAGTGAACAGTGATTTATGCTTTACCCTTTTTTGGTGAAAACGCACACGAGTCAGATGTGTGCTTTCAGTCTGGGTGTTCAGAAAAGCAAGAATTCATAAACACATGCCATTCCCTGGCTCCCAATTGTCCTGTCTGTACACGTGGCATGAAGATAAAAAAGAAACAGCTATTGGCAGCGGTGGGATTCGAACCCACGCCTCCAAAGAGACTGGAGCCTAAATCCAGCGCCTTAGACCGCTCGGCCACGCTACCCTGCTGGTACTGAAACGAGAGCCTCTGAGACCTGTATTTTTTTAGGGATTGGCTGGTTTGGCCATTAATTCAAAATCAAAGCAAAGCATGAACTTGGATTGAATTCTAGCACTGGCTGTGCAAAGCCCGAACTGAACAATAAAGCACACTTGTCAGCCTGAAATTGAAATGTCACCTTTCGGGAGTGCTCTGTTCAACAGCAGTCTGGTAGCCTAGTGGTCAATGTCAGCACCCCTCCATCCAGCAGTCTTGAGTTCAATTCCCGGTGAGGGAGGTCAGATCTTTTCTAGGTTTTTTTTGGTTCTAAAAATGTTTGGGAAGCGAAGGTTCAGGAACATTGCCGGTAGGGAGAGTAAGCTCTTTAAAGGCATGCAATGAGATGTGTTTTTCTTTATTTCTGCATATTTCTGTAGCTAGCTGCATTCTTTCAGTCAACATCCCGCCCCATTTAGTGCTCACGTTTTTAAAGAAGTCCACCATTAGCCCGCAGTGTAAGCCTACCCGGGGCCTCCGCCGATGGTCCATGGTGTGTGGGATCCTTACTGGACCAACCCCAGCCGTAACGCAAATCTTAGCTTTGTCTCATTCGACCCCTAACTCGACCCAAGGAGCTACTGCAAACTCTTAGCCTAACACTAGCCCTAAATGAAAGACGCCTATTGTCCTCACATGTGGGATTTTGTTCTCGCTGCTAGTGCATACGAAACTTGGTTCCGACGTGTCCAGGAGTGGGAGAATTACCAGGGACCTTGCAATCTCGTGCCTGGGGGTTTCTAAGCTGGGCATAGGAGCTCCACTGGATGGAGCCAAGTGTCTTGAACTGAGTTTTTGTGATGCAGCAGGAAAAGGCGCTGCAAAAAGGAGCAACTACCAAGGCAAAGAGATGTGCATTCATTAGGGCATCGTGTCGGCAGATTTGTGGCCCTGCCAAGCACGTGTTTATTGACAGGATCGTGAACGCATGTCCGTTTTCAGTGAACAGTGATTTATGCTTTACCCTTTTTTGGTGAAAACGCACACGAGTCAGATGTGTGCTTTCAGTCTGGGTGTTCAGAAAAGCAAGAATTCATAAACACATGCCATTCCCTGGCTCCCAATTGTCCTGTCTGTACACGTGGCATGAAGATAAAAAAGAAACAGCTATTGGCAGCGGTGGGATTCGAACCCACGCCTCCAAAGAGACTGGAGCCTAAATCCAGCGCCTTAGACCGCTCGGCCACGCTACCCTGCTGGTACTGAAACGAGGGCCTCTGAGACCTGTATTTTTTTAGGGATTGGCTGGTTTGGCCATTAATTCAAAATCAAAGCAAAGCATGAACTTGGATTGAATTCTAGCACTGGCTGTGCAAAGCCCGAACTGAACAATAAAGCACACTTGTCAGCCTGAAATTGAAATGTCACCTTTCGGGAGTGCTCTGTTCAACAGCAGTCTGGTAGCCTAGTGGTCAATGTCAGCACCCCTCCATCCAGCAGTCTTGAGTTCAATTCCCGGTGAGGGAGGTCAGATCTTTTCTAGGTTTTTTTTGGTTCTAAAAATGTTTGGGAAGCGAAGGTTCAGGAACATTGCCGGTAGGGAGAGTAAGCTCTTTAAAGGCATGCAATGAGATGTGTTTTTCTTTATTTCTGCATATTTCTGTAGCTAGCTGCATTCTTTCAGTCAACATCCCGCCCCATTTAGTGCTCACGTTTTTAAAGAAGTCCACCATTAGCCCGCAGTGTAAGCCTACCCGGGGCCTCCGCCGATGGTCCATGGTGTGTGGGATCCTTACTGGACCAACCCCAGCCGTAACGCAAATCTTAGCTTTGTCTCATTCGACCCCTAACTCGACCCAAGGAGCTACTGCAAACTCTTAGCCTAACACTAGCCCTAAATGAAAGACGCCTATTGTCCTCACATGTGGGATTTTGTTCTCGCTGCTAGTGCATACGAAACTTGGTTCCGACGTGTCCAGGAGTGGGAGAATTACCAGGGACCTTGCAATCTCGTGCCTGGGGGTTTCTAAGCTGGGCATAGGAGCTCCACTGGATGGAGCCAAGTGTCTTGAACTGAGTTTTTGTGATGCAGCAGGAAAAGGCGCTGCAAAAAGGAGCAACTACCAAGGCAAAGAGATGTGCATTCATTAGGGCATCGTGTCGGCAGATTTGTGGCCCTGCCCTGAACGTGTTTATTGACAGGATCGTGAACGCATGTCCGTTTTCAGTGAACAGTGATTTATGCTTTACCCTTTTTTGGTGAAAACGCACACGAGTCAGATGTGTGCTTTCAGTCTGGGTGTTCAGAAAAGCAAGAATTCATAAACACATGCCATTCCCTGGCTCCCAATTGTCCTGTCTGTACACGTGGCATGAAGATAAAAAAGAAACAGCTATTGGCAGCGGTGGGATTCGAACCCACGCCTCCAAAGAGACTGGAGCCTAAATCCAGCGCCTTAGACCGCTCGGCCACGCTACCCTGCTGGTACTGAAACGAGAGCCTCTGAGACCTGTATTTTTTTAGGGATTGGCTGGTTTGGCCATTAATTCAAAATCAAAGCAAAGCATGAACTTGGATTGAATTCTAGCACTGGCTGTGCAAAGCCCGAACTGAACAATAAAGCACACTTGTCAGCCTGAAATTGAAATGTCACCTTTCGGGAGTGCTCTGTTCGACAGCAGTCTGGTAGCCTAGTGGTCAATGTCAGCACCCCTCCATCCAGCAGTCCTGAGTTCAATTCCCGGTGAGGGAGGTCAGATCTTTTCTAGGTTTTTTTTGGTTCTAAAAATGTTTGGGAAGCGAAGGTTCAGGAACATTGCCGGTAGGGAGAGTAAGCTCTTTAAAGGCATGCAATGAGATGTGTTTTTCTTTATTTCTGCATATTTCTGTAGCTAGCTGCATTCTTTCAGTCAACATCCCGCCCCATTTAGTGCTCACGTTTTTAAAGAAGTCCACCATTAGCCCGCAGTGTAAGCCTACCCGGGGCCTCCGCCGATGGTCCATGGTGTGTGGGATCCTTACTGGACCAACCCCAGCCGTAACGCAAATCTTAGCTTTGTCTCATTCGACCCCTAACTCGACCCAAGGAGCTACTGCAAACTCTTAGCCTAACACTAGCCCTAAATGAAAGACGCCTATTGTCCTCACATGTGGGATTTTGTTCTCGCTGCTAGTGCATACGAAACTTGGTTCCGACGTGTCCAGGAGTGGGAGAATTACCAGGGACCTTGCAATCTCGTGCCTGGGGGTTTCTAAGCTGGGCATAGGAGCTCCACTGGATGGAGCCAAGTGTCTTGAACTGAGTTTTTGTGATGCAGCAGGAAAAGGCGCTGCAAAAAGGAGCAACTACCAAGGCAAAGAGATGTGCATTCATTAGGGCATCGTGTCGGCAGATTTGTGGCCCTGCCAAGCACGTGTTTATTGACAGGATCGTGAACGCATGTCCGTTTTCAGTGAACAGTGATTTATGCTTTACCCTTTTTTGGTGAAAACGCACACGAGTCAGATGTGTGCTTTCAGTCTGGGTGTTCAGAAAAGCAAGAATTCATAAACACATGCCATTCCCTGGCTCCCAATTGTCCTGTCTGTACACGTGGCATGAAGATAAAAAAGAAACAGCTATTGGCAGCGGTGGGATTCGAACCCACGCCTCCAAAGAGACTGGAGCCTAAATCCAGCGCCTTAGACCGCTCGGCCACGCTACCCTGCTGGTACTGAAACGAGAGCCTCTGAGACCTGTATTTTTTTAGGGATTGGCTGGTTTGGCCATTAATTCAAAATCAAAGCAAAGCATGAACTTGGATTGAATTCTAGCACTGGCTGTGCAAAGCCCGAACTGAACAATAAAGCACACTTGTCAGCCTGAAATTGAAATGTCACCTTTCGGGAGTGCTCTGTTCAACAGCAGTCTGGTAGCCTAGTGGTCAATGTCAGCACCCCTCCATCCAGCAGTCTTGAGTTCAATTCCCGGTGAGGGAGGTCAGATCTTTTCTAGGTTTTTTTTGGTTCTAAAAATGTTTGGGAAGCGAAGGTTCAGGAACATTGCCGGTAGGGAGAGTAAGCTCTTTAAAGGCATGCAATGAGATGTGTTTTTCTTTATTTCTGCATATTTCTGTAGCTAGCTGCATTCTTTCAGTCAACATCCCGCCCCATTTAGTGCTCACGTTTTTAAAGAAGTCCACCATTAGCCCGCAGTGTAAGCCTACCCGGGGCCTCCGCCGATGGTCCATGGTGTGTGGGATCCTTACTGGACCAACCCCAGCCGTAACGCAAATCTTAGCTTTGTCTCATTCGACCCCTAACTCGACCCAAGGAGCTACTGCAAACTCTTAGCCTAACACTAGCCCTAAATGAAAGACGCCTATTGTCCTCACATGTGGGATTTTGTTCTCGCTGCTAGTGCATACGAAACTTGGTTCCGACGTGTCCAGGAGTGGGAGAATTACCAGGGACCTTGCAATCTCGTGCCTGGGGGTTTCTAAGCTGGGCATAGGAGCTCCACTGGATGGAGCCAAGTGTCTTGAACTGAGTTTTTGTGATGCAGCAGGAAAAGGCGCTGCAAAAAGGAGCAACTACCAAGGCAAAGAGATGTGCATTCATTAGGGCATCGTGTCGGCAGATTTGTGGCCCTGCCAAGCACGTGTTTATTGACAGGATCGTGAACGCATGTCCGTTTTCAGTGAACAGTGATTTATGCTTTACCCTTTTTTGGTGAAAACGCACACGAGTCAGATGTGTGCTTTCAGTCTGGGTGTTCAGAAAAGCAAGAATTCATAAACACATGCCATTCCCTGGCTCCCAATTGTCCTGTCTGTACACGTGGCATGAAGATAAAAAAGAAACAGCTATTGGCAGCGGTGGGATTCGAACCCACGCCTCCAAAGAGACTGGAGCCTAAATCCAGCGCCTTAGACCGCTCGTCCACGCTACCCTGCTGGTACTGAAACGAGAGCCTCTGAGACCTGTATTTTTTTAGGGATTGGCTGGTTTGGCCATTAATTCAAAATCAAAGCAAAGCATGAACTTGGATTGAATTCTAGCACTGGCTCTGCAAAGCCCGAACTGAACAATAAAGCACACTTGTCAGCCTGAAATTGAAATGTCACCTTTCGGGAGTGCTCTGTTCAACAGCAGTCTGGTAGCCTAGTGGTCAATGTCAGCACCCCTCCATCCAGCAGTCTTGAGTTCAATTCCCGGTGAGGGAGGTCAGATCTTTTCTAGGTTTTTTTTGGTTCTAAAAATGTTTGGGAAGCGAAGGTTCAGGAACATTGCCGGTAGGGAGAGTAAGCTCTTTAAAGGCATGCAATGAGATGTGTTTTTCTTTATTTCTGCATATTTCTGTAGCTAGCTGCATTCTTTCAGTCAACATCCCGCCCCATTTAGTGCTCACGTTTTTAAAGAAGTCCACCATTAGCCCGCAGTGTAAGCCTACCCGGGGCCTCCGCCGATGGTCCATGGTGTGTGGGATCCTTACTGGACCAACCCCAGCCGTAACGCAAATCTTAGCTTTGTCTCATTCGACCCCTAACTCGACCCAAGGAGCTACTGCAAACTCTTAGCCTAACACTAGCCCTAAATGAAAGACGCCTATTGTCCTCACATGTGGGATTTTGTTCTCGCTGCTAGTGCATACGAAACTTGGTTCCGACGTGTCCAGGAGTGGGAGAATTACCAGGGACCTTGCAATCTCGTGCCTGGGGGTTTCTAAGCTGGGCATAGGAGCTCCACTGGATGGAGCCAAGTGTCTTGAACTGAGTTTTTGTGATGCAGCAGGAAAAGGCGCTGCAAAAAGGAGCAACTACCAAGGCAAAGAGATGTGCATTCATTAGGGCATCGTGTCGGCAGATTTGTGGCCCTGCCAAGCACGTGTTTATTGACAGGATCGTGAACGCATGTCCGTTTTCAGTGAACAGTGATTTATGCTTTACCCTTTTTTGGTGAAAACGCACACGAGTCAGATGTGTGCTTTCAGTCTGGGTGTTCAGAAAAGCAAGAATTCATAAACACATGCCATTCCCTGGCTCCCAATTGTCCTGTCTGTACACGTGGCATGAAGATAAAAAAGAAACAGCTATTGGCAGCGGTGGGATTCGAACCCACGCCTCCAAAGAGACTGGAGCCTAAATCCAGCGCCTTAGACCGCTCGGCCACGCTACCCTGCTGGTACTGAAACGAGAGCCTCTGAGACCTGTATTTTTTTAGGGATTGGCTGGTTTGGCCATTAATTCAAAATCAAAGCAAAGCATGAACTTGGATTGAATTCTAGCACTGGCTGTGCAAAGCCCGAACTGAACAATAAAGCACACTTGTCAGCCTGAAATTGAAATGTCACCTTTCGGGAGTGCTCTGTTCAACAGCAGTCTGGTAGCCTAGTGGTCAATGTCAGCACCCCTCCATCCAGCAGTCTTGAGTTCAATTCCCGGTGAGGGAGGTCAGATCTTTTCTAGGTTTTTTTTGGTTCTAAAAATGTTTGGGAAGCGAAGGTTCAGGAACATTGCCGGTAGGGAGAGTAAGCTCTTTAAAGGCATGCAATGAGATGTGTTTTTCTTTATTTCTGCATATTTCTGTAGCTAGCTGCATTCTTTCAGTCAACATCCCGCCCCATTTAGTGCTCACGTTTTTAAAGAAGTCCACCATTAGCCCGCAGTGTAAGCCTACCCGGGGCCTCCGCCGATGGTCCATGGTGTGTGGGATCCTTACTGGACCAACCCCAGCCGTAACGCAAATCTTAGCTTTGTCTCATTCGACCCCTAACTCGACCCAAGGAGCTACTGCAAACTCTTAGCCTAACACTAGCCCTAAATGAAAGACGCCTATTGTCCTCACATGTGGGATTTTGTTCTCGCTGCTAGTGCATACGAAACTTGGTTCCGACGTGTCCAGGAGTGGGAGAATTACCAGGGACCTTGCAATCTCGTGCCTGGGGGTTTCTAAGCTGGGCATAGGAGCTCCACTGGATGGAGCCAAGTGTCTTGAACTGAGTTTTTGTGATGCAGCAGGAAAAGGCGCTGCAAAAAGGAGCAACTACCAAGGCAAAGAGATGTGCATTCATTAGGGCATCGTGTCGGCAGATTTGTGGCCCTGCCAAGCACGTGTTTATTGACAGGATCGTGAACGCATGTCCGTTTTCAGTGAACAGTGATTTATGCTTTACCCTTTTTTGGTGAAAACGCACACGAGTCAGATGTGTGCTTTCAGTCTGGGTGTTCAGAAAAGCAAGAATTCATAAACACATGCCATTCCCTGGCTCCCAATTGTCCTGTCTGTACACGTGGCATGAAGATAAAAAAGAAACAGCTATTGGCAGCGGTGGGATTCGAACCCACGCCTCCAAAGAGACTGGAGCCTAAATCCAGCGCCTTAGACCGCTCGGCCACGCTACCCTGCTGGTACTGAAACGAGAGCCTCTGAGACCTGTATTTTTTTAGGGATTGGCTGGTTTGGCCATTAATTCAAAATCAAAGCAAAGCATGAACTTGGATTGAATTCTAGCACTGGCTGTGCAAAGCCCGAACTGAACAATAAAGCACACTTGTCAGCCTGAAATTGAAATGTCACCTTTCGGGAGTGCTCTGTTCAACAGCAGTCTGGTAGCCTAGTGGTCAATGTCAGCACCCCTCCATCCAGCAGTCTTGAGTTCAATTCCCGGTGAGGGAGGTCAGATCTTTTCTAGGTTTTTTTTGGTTCTAAAAATGTTTGGGAAGCGAAGGTTCAGGAACATTGCCGGTAGGGAGAGTAAGCTCTTTAAAGGCATGCAATGAGATGTGTTTTTCTTTATTTCTGCATATTTCTGTAGCTAGCTGCATTCTTTCAGTCAACATCCCGCCCCATTTAGTGCTCACGTTTTTAAAGAAGTCCACCATTAGCCCGCAGTGTAAGCCTACCCGGGGCCTCCGCCGATGGTCCATGGTGTGTGGGATCCTTACTGGACCAACCCCAGCCGTAACGCAAATCTTAGCTTTGTCTCATTCGACCCCTAACTCGACCCAAGGAGCTACTGCAAACTCTTAGCCTAACACTAGCCCTAAATGAAAGACGCCTATTGTCCTCACATGTGGGATTTTGTTCTCGCTGCTAGTGCATACGAAACTTGGTTCCGACGTGTCCAGGAGTGGGAGAATTACCAGGGACCTTGCAATCTCGTGCCTGGGGGTTTCTAAGCTGGGCATAGGAGCTCCACTGGATGGAGCCAAGTGTCTTGAACTGAGTTTTTGTGATGCAGCAGGAAAAGGCGCTGCAAAAAGGAGCAACTACCAAGGCAAAGAGATGTGCATTCATTAGGGCATCGTGTCGGCAGATTTGTGGCCCTGCCCTGAACGTGTTTATTGACAGGATCGTGAACGCATGTCCGTTTTCAGTGAACAGTGATTTATGCTTTACCCTTTTTTGGTGAAAACGCACACGAGTCAGATGTGTGCTTTCAGTCTGGGTGTTCAGAAAAGCAAGAATTCATAAACACATGCCATTCCCTGGCTCCCAATTGTCCTGTCTGTACACGTGGCATGAAGATAAAAAAGAAACAGCTATTGGCAGCGGTGGGATTCGAACCCACGCCTCCAAAGAGACTGGAGCCTAAATCCAGCGCCTTAGACCGCTCGGCCACGCTACCCTGCTGGTACTGAAACGAGAGCCTCTGAGACCTGTATTTTTTTAGGGATTGGCTGGTTTGGCCATTAATTCAAAATCAAAGCAAAGCATGAACTTGGATTGAATTCTAGCACTGGCTGTGCAAAGCCCGAACTGAACAATAAAGCACACTTGTCAGCCTGAAATTGAAATGTCACCTTTCGGGAGTGCTCTGTTCGACAGCAGTCTGGTAGCCTAGTGGTCAATGTCAGCACCCCTCCATCCAGCAGTCCTGAGTTCAATTCCCGGTGAGGGAGGTCAGATCTTTTCTAGGTTTTTTTTGGTTCTAAAAATGTTTGGGAAGCGAAGGTTCAGGAACATTGCCGGTAGGGAGAGTAAGCTCTTTAAAGGCATGCAATGAGATGTGTTTTTCTTTATTTCTGCATATTTCTGTAGCTAGCTGCATTCTTTCAGTCAACATCCCGCCCCATTTAGTGCTCACGTTTTTAAAGAAGTCCACCATTAGCCCGCAGTGTAAGCCTACCCGGGGCCTCCGCCGATGGTCCATGGTGTGTGGGATCCTTACTGGACCAACCCCAGCCGTAACGCAAATCTTAGCTTTGTCTCATTCGACCCCTAACTCGACCCAAGGAGCTACTGCAAACTCTTAGCCTAACACTAGCCCTAAATGAAAGACGCCTATTGTCCTCACATGTGGGATTTTGTTCTCGCTGCTAGTGCATACGAAACTTGGTTCCGACGTGTCCAGGAGTGGGAGAATTACCAGGGACCTTGCAATCTCGTGCCTGGGGGTTTCTAAGCTGGGCATAGGAGCTCCACTGGATGGAGCCAAGTGTCTTGAACTGAGTTTTTGTGATGCAGCAGGAAAAGGCGCTGCAAAAAGGAGCAACTACCAAGGCAAAGAGATGTGCATTCATTAGGGCATCGTGTCGGCAGATTTGTGGCCCTGCCAAGCACGTGTTTATTGACAGGATCGTGAACGCATGTCCGTTTTCAGTGAACAGTGATTTATGCTTTACCCTTTTTTGGTGAAAACGCACACGAGTCAGATGTGTGCTTTCAGTCTGGGTGTTCAGAAAAGCAAGAATTCATAAACACATGCCATTCCCTGGCTCCCAATTGTCCTGTCTGTACACGTGGCATGAAGATAAAAAAGAAACAGCTATTGGCAGCGGTGG
Source organism: Ambystoma mexicanum (assembly GCF_040938575.1). Taxonomy (NCBI): domain Eukaryota; kingdom Metazoa; phylum Chordata; class Amphibia; order Caudata; family Ambystomatidae; genus Ambystoma; species Ambystoma mexicanum. Next base: position 13,802,974 of record NC_090921.1, on the reverse strand, counting down.
GATTCGAACCCACGCCTCCAAAGAGACTGGAGCCTAAATCCAGCGCCTTAGACCGCTCGTCCACGCTACCCTGCTGGTACTGAAACGAGAGCCTCTGAGACCTGTATTTTTTTAGGGATTGGCTGGTTTGGCCATTAATTCAAAATCAAAGCAAAGCATGAACTTGGATTGAATTCTAGCACTGGCTCTGCAAAGCCCGAACTGAACAATAAAGCACACTTGTCAGCCTGAAATTGAAATGTCACCTTTCGGGAGTGCTCTGTTCAACAGCAGTCTGGTAGCCTAGTGGTCAATGTCAGCACCCCTCCATCCAGCAGTCTTGAGTTCAATTCCCGGTGAGGGAGGTCAGATCTTTTCTAGGTTTTTTTTGGTTCTAAAAATGTTTGGGAAGCGAAGGTTCAGGAACATTGCCGGTAGGGAGAGTAAGCTCTTTAAAGGCATGCAATGAGATGTGTTTTTCTTTATTTCTGCATATTTCTGTAGCTAGCTGCATTCTTTCAGTCAACATCCCGCCCCATTTAGTGCTCACGTTTTTAAAGAAGTCCACCATTAGCCCGCAGTGTAAGCCTACCCGGGGCCTCCGCCGATGGTCCATGGTGTGTGGGATCCTTACTGGACCAACCCCAGCCGTAACGCAAATCTTAGCTTTGTCTCATTCGACCCCTAACTCGACCCAAGGAGCTACTGCAAACTCTTAGCCTAACACTAGCCCTAAATGAAAGACGCCTATTGTCCTCACATGTGGGATTTTGTTCTCGCTGCTAGTGCATACGAAACTTGGTTCCGACGTGTCCAGGAGTGGGAGAATTACCAGGGACCTTGCAATCTCGTGCCTGGGGGTTTCTAAGCTGGGCATAGGAGCTCCACTGGATGGAGCCAAGTGTCTTGAACTGAGTTTTTGTGATGCAGCAGGAAAAGGCGCTGCAAAAAGGAGCAACTACCAAGGCAAAGAGATGTGCATTCATTAGGGCATCGTGTCGGCAGATTTGTGGCCCTGCCAAGCACGTGTTTATTGACAGGATCGTGAACGCATGTCCGTTTTCAGTGAACAGTGATTTATGCTTTACCCTTTTTTGGTGAAAACGCACACGAGTCAGATGTGTGCTTTCAGTCTGGGTGTTCAGAAAAGCAAGAATTCATAAACACATGCCATTCCCTGGCTCCCAATTGTCCTGTCTGTACACGTGGCATGAAGATAAAAAAGAAACAGCTATTGGCAGCGGTGGGATTCGAACCCACGCCTCCAAAGAGACTGGAGCCTAAATCCAGCGCCTTAGACCGCTCGGCCACGCTACCCTGCTGGTACTGAAACGAGAGCCTCTGAGACCTGTATTTTTTTAGGGATTGGCTGGTTTGGCCATTAATTCAAAATCAAAGCAAAGCATGAACTTGGATTGAATTCTAGCACTGGCTGTGCAAAGCCCGAACTGAACAATAAAGCACACTTGTCAGCCTGAAATTGAAATGTCACCTTTCGGGAGTGCTCTGTTCAACAGCAGTCTGGTAGCCTGGTGGTCAATGTCAGCACCCCTCCATCCAGCAGTCTTGAGTTCAATTCCCGGTGAGGGAGGTCAGATCTTTTCTAGGTTTTTTTTGGTTCTAAAAATGTTTGGGAAGCGAAGGTTCAGGAACATTGCCGGTAGGGAGAGTAAGCTCTTTAAAGGCATGCAATGAGATGTGTTTTTCTTTATTTCTGCATATTTCTGTAGCTAGCTGCATTCTTTCAGTCAACATCCCGCCCCATTTAGTGCTCACGTTTTTAAAGAAGTCCACCATTAGCCCGCAGTGTAAGCCTACCCGGGGCCTCCGCCGATGGTCCATGGTGTGTGGGATCCTTACTGGACCAACCCCAGCCGTAACGCAAATCTTAGCTTTGTCTCATTCGACCCCTAACTCGACCCAAGGAGCTACTGCAAACTCTTAGCCTAACACTAGCCCTAAATGAAAGACGCCTATTGTCCTCACATGTGGGATTTTGTTCTCGCTGCTAGTGCATACGAAACTTGGTTCCGACGTGTCCAGGAGTGGGAGAATTACCAGGGACCTTGCAATCTCGTGCCTGGGGGTTTCTAAGCTGGGCATAGGAGCTCCACTGGATGGAGCCAAGTGTCTTGAACTGAGTTTTTGTGATGCAGCAGGAAAAGGCGCTGCAAAAAGGAGCAACTACCAAGGCAAAGAGATGTGCATTCATTAGGGCATCGTGTCGGCAGATTTGTGGCCCTGCCAAGCACGTGTTTATTGACAGGATCGTGAACGCATGTCCGTTTTCAGTGAACAGTGATTTATGCTTTACCCTTTTTTGGTGAAAACGCACACGAGTCAGATGTGTGCTTTCAGTCTGGGTGTTCAGAAAAGCAAGAATTCATAAACACATGCCATTCCCTGGCTCCCAATTGTCCTGTCTGTACACGTGGCATGAAGATAAAAAAGAAACAGCTATTGGCAGCAGTGGGATTCGAACCCACGCCTCCAAAGAGACTGGAGCCTAAATCCAGCGCCTTAGACCGCTCGGCCACGCTACCCTGCTGGTACTGAAACGAGAGCCTCTGAGACCTGTATTTTTTTAGGGATTGGCTGGTTTGGCCATTAATTCAAAATCAAAGCAAAGCATGAACTTGGATTGAATTCTAGCACTGGCTGTGCAAAGCCCGAACTGAACAATAAAGCACACTTGTCAGCCTGAAATTGAAATGTCACCTTTCGGGAGTGCTCTGTTCAACAGCAGTCTGGTAGCCTAGTGGTCAATGTCAGCACCCCTCCATCCAGCAGTCTTGAGTTCAATTCCCGGTGAGGGAGGTCAGATCTTTTCTAGGTTTTTTTTGGTTCTAAAAATGTTTGGGAAGCGAAGGTTCAGGAACATTGCCGGTAGGGAGAGTAAGCTCTTTAAAGGCATGCAATGAGATGTGTTTTTCTTTATTTCTGCATATTTCTGTAGCTAGCTGCATTCTTTCAGTCAACATCCCGCCCCATTTAGTGCTCACGTTTTTAAAGAAGTCCACCATTAGCCCGCAGTGTAAGCCTACCCGGGGCCTCCGCCGATGGTCCATGGTGTGTGGGATCCTTACTGGACCAACCCCAGCCGTAACGCAAATCTTAGCTTTGTCTCATTCGACCCCTAACTCGACCCAAGGAGCTACTGCAAACTCTTAGCCTAACACTAGCCCTAAATGAAAGACGCCTATTGTCCTCACATGTGGGATTTTGTTCTCGCTGCTAGTGCATACGAAACTTGGTTCCGACGTGTCCAGGAGTGGGAGAATTACCAGGGACCTTGCAATCTCGTGCCTGGGGGTTTCTAAGCTGGGCATAGGAGCTCCACTGGATGGAGCCAAGTGTCTTGAACTGAGTTTTTGTGATGCAGCAGGAAAAGGCGCTGCAAAAAGGAGCAACTACCAAGGCAAAGAGATGTGCATTCATTAGGGCATCGTGTCGGCAGATTTGTGGCCCTGCCAAGCACGTGTTTATTGACAGGATCGTGAACGCATGTCCGTTTTCAGTGAACAGTGATTTATGCTTTACCCTTTTTTGGTGAAAACGCACACGAGTCAGATGTGTGCTTTCAGTCTGGGTGTTCAGAAAAGCAAGAATTCATAAACACATGCCATTCCCTGGCTCCCAATTGTCCTGTCTGTACACGTGGCATGAAGATAAAAAAGAAACAGCTATTGGCAGCGGTGGGATTCGAACCCACGCCTCCAAAGAGACTGGAGCCTAAATCCAGCGCCTTAGACCGCTCGGCCACGCTACCCTGCTGGTACTGAAACGAGAGCCTCTGAGACCTGTATTTTTTTAGGGATTGGCTGGTTTGGCCATTAATTCAAAATCAAAGCAAAGCATGAACTTGGATTGAATTCTAGCACTGGCTGTGCAAAGCCCGAACTGAACAATAAAGCACACTTGTCAGCCTGAAATTGAAATGTCACCTTTCGGGAGTGCTCTGTTCAACAGCAGTCTGGTAGCCTAGTGGTCAATGTCAGCACCCCTCCATCCAGCAGTCTTGAGTTCAATTCCCGGTGAGGGAGGTCAGATCTTTTCTAGGTTTTTTTTGGTTCTAAAAATGTTTGGGAAGCGAAGGTTCAGGAACATTGCCGGTAGGGAGAGTAAGCTCTTTAAAGGCATGCAATGAGATGTGTTTTTCTTTATTTCTGCATATTTCTGTAGCTAGCTGCATTCTTTCAGTCAACATCCCGCCCCATTTAGTGCTCACGTTTTTAAAGAAGTCCACCATTAGCCCGCAGTGTAAGCCTACCCGGGGCCTCCGCCGATGGTCCATGGTGTGTGGGATCCTTACTGGACCAACCCCAGCCGTAACGCAAATCTTAGCTTTGTCTCATTCGACCCCTAACTCGACCCAAGGAGCTACTGCAAACTCTTAGCCTAACACTAGCCCTAAATGAAAGACGCCTATTGTCCTCACATGTGGGATTTTGTTCTCGCTGCTAGTGCATACGAAACTTGGTTCCGACGTGTCCAGGAGTGGGAGAATTACCAGGGACCTTGCAATCTCGTGCCTGGGGGTTTCTAAGCTGGGCATAGGAGCTCCACTGGATGGAGCCAAGTGTCTTGAACTGAGTTTTTGTGATGCAGCAGGAAAAGGCGCTGCAAAAAGGAGCAACTACCAAGGCAAAGAGATGTGCATTCATTAGGGCATCGTGTCGGCAGATTTGTGGCCCTGCCAAGCACGTGTTTATTGACAGGATCGTGAACGCATGTCCGTTTTCAGTGAACAGTGATTTATGCTTTACCCTTTTTTGGTGAAAACGCACACGAGTCAGATGTGTGCTTTCAGTCTGGGTGTTCAGAAAAGCAAGAATTCATAAACACATGCCATTCCCTGGCTCCCAATTGTCCTGTCTGTACACGTGGCATGAAGATAAAAAAGAAACAGCTATTGGCAGCGGTGGGATTCGAACCCACGCCTCCAAAGAGACTGGAGCCTAAATCCAGCGCCTTAGACCGCTCGGCCACGCTACCCTGCTGGTACTGAAACGAGAGCCTCTGAGACCTGTATTTTTTTAGGGATTGGCTGGTTTGGCCATTAATTCAAAATCAAAGCAAAGCATGAACTTGGATTGAATTCTAGCACTGGCTGTGCAAAGCCCGAACTGAACAATAAAGCACACTTGTCAGCCTGAAATTGAAATGTCACCTTTCGGGAGTGCTCTGTTCAACAGCAGTCTGGTAGCCTGGTGGTCAATGTCAGCACCCCTCCATCCAGCAGTCTTGAGTTCAATTCCCGGTGAGGGAGGTCAGATCTTTTCTAGGTTTTTTTTGGTTCTAAAAATGTTTGGGAAGCGAAGGTTCAGGAACATTGCCGGTAGGGAGAGTAAGCTCTTTAAAGGCATGCAATGAGATGTGTTTTTCTTTATTTCTGCATATTTCTGTAGCTAGCTGCATTCTTTCAGTCAACATCCCGCCCCATTTAGTGCTCACGTTTTTAAAGAAGTCCACCATTAGCCCGCAGTGTAAGCCTACCCGGGGCCTCCGCCGATGGTCCATGGTGTGTGGGATCCTTACTGGACCAACCCCAGCCGTAACGCAAATCTTAGCTTTGTCTCATTCGACCCCTAACTCGACCCAAGGAGCTACTGCAAACTCTTAGCCTAACACTAGCCCTAAATGAAAGACGCCTATTGTCCTCACATGTGGGATTTTGTTCTCGCTGCTAGTGCATACGAAACTTGGTTCCGACGTGTCCAGGAGTGGGAGAATTACCAGGGACCTTGCAATCTCGTGCCTGGGGGTTTCTAAGCTGGGCATAGGAGCTCCACTGGATGGAGCCAAGTGTCTTGAACTGAGTTTTTGTGATGCAGCAGGAAAAGGCGCTGCAAAAAGGAGCAACTACCAAGGCAAAGAGATGTGCATTCATTAGGGCATCGTGTCGGCAGATTTGTGGCCCTGCCAAGCACGTGTTTATTGACAGGATCGTGAACGCATGTCCGTTTTCAGTGAACAGTGATTTATGCTTTACCCTTTTTTGGTGAAAACGCACACGAGTCAGATGTGTGCTTTCAGTCTGGGTGTTCAGAAAAGCAAGAATTCATAAACACATGCCATTCCCTGGCTCCCAATTGTCCTGTCTGTACACGTGGCATGAAGATAAAAAAGAAACAGCTATTGGCAGCGGTGGGATTCGAACCCACGCCTCCAAAGAGACTGGAGCCTAAATCCAGCGCCTTAGACCGCTCGGCCACGCTACCCTGCTGGTACTGAAACGAGAGCCTCTGAGACCTGTATTTTTTTAGGGATTGGCTGGTTTGGCCATTAATTCAAAATCAAAGCAAAGCATGAACTTGGATTGAATTCTAGCACTGGCTGTGCAAAGCCCGAACTGAACAATAAAGCACACTTGTCAGCCTGAAATTGAAATGTCACCTTTCGGGAGTGCTCTGTTCAACAGCAGTCTGGTAGCCTAGTGGTCAATGTCAGCACCCCTCCATCCAGCAGTCTTGAGTTCAATTCCCGGTGAGGGAGGTCAGATCTTTTCTAGGTTTTTTTTGGTTCTAAAAATGTTTGGGAAGCGAAGGTTCAGGAACATTGCCGGTAGGGAGAGTAAGCTCTTTAAAGGCATGCAATGAGATGTGTTTTTCTTTATTTCTGCATATTTCTGTAGCTAGCTGCATTCTTTCAGTCAACATCCCGCCCCATTTAGTGCTCACGTTTTTAAAGAAGTCCACCATTAGCCCGCAGTGTAAGCCTACCCGGGGCCTCCGCCGATGGTCCATGGTGTGTGGGATCCTTACTGGACCAACCCCAGCCGTAACGCAAATCTTAGCTTTGTCTCATTCGACCCCTAACTCGACCCAAGGAGCTACTGCAAACTCTTAGCCTAACACTAGCCCTAAAGGAAAGACGCCTATTGTCCTCACATGTGGGATTTTGTTCTCGCTGCTAGTGCATACGAAACTTGGTTCCGACGTGTCCAGGAGTGGGAGAATTACCAGGGACCTTGCAATCTCGTGCCTGGGGGTTTCTAAGCTGGGCATAGGAGCTCCACTGGATGGAGCCAAGTGTCTTGAACTGAGTTTTTGTGATGCAGCAGGAAAAGGCGCTGCAAAAAGGAGCAACTACCAAGGCAAAGAGATGTGCATTCATTAGGGCATCGTGTCGGCAGATTTGTGGCCCTGCCAAGCACGTGTTTATTGACAGGATCGTGAACGCATGTCCGTTTTCAGTGAACAGTGATTTATGCTTTACCCTTTTTTGGTGAAAACGCACACGAGTCAGATGTGTGCTTTCAGTCTGGGTGTTCAGAAAAGCAAGAATTCATAAACACATGCCATTCCCTGGCTCCCAATTGTCCTGTCTGTACACGTGGCATGAAGATAAAAAAGAAACAGCTATTGGCAGCGGTGGGATTCGAACCCACGCCTCCAAAGAGACTGGAGCCTAAATCCAGCGCCTTAGACCGCTCGGCCACGCTACCCTGCTGGTACTGAAACGAGAGCCTCTGAGACCTGTATTTTTTTAGGGATTGGCTGGTTTGGCCATTAATTCAAAATCAAAGCAAAGCATGAACTTGGATTGAATTCTAGCACTGGCTGTGCAAAGCCCGAACTGAACAATAAAGCACACTTGTCAGCCTGAAATTGAAATGTCACCTTTCGGGAGTGCTCTGTTCAACAGCAGTCTGGTAGCCTAGTGGTCAATGTCAGCACCCCTCCATCCAGCAGTCTTGAGTTCAATTCCCGGTGAGGGAGGTCAGATCTTTTCTAGGTTTTTTTTGGTTCTAAAAATGTTTGGGAAGCGAAGGTTCAGGAACATTGCCGGTAGGGAGAGTAAGCTCTTTAAAGGCATGCAATGAGATGTGTTTTTCTTTATTTCTGCATATTTCTGTAGCTAGCTGCATTCTTTCAGTCAACATCCCGCCCCATTTAGTGCTCACGTTTTTAAAGAAGTCCACCATTAGCCCGCAGTGTAAGCCTACCCGGGGCCTCCGCCGATGGTCCATGGTGTGTGGGATCCTTACTGGACCAACCCCAGCCGTAACGCAAATCTTAGCTTTGTCTCATTCGACCCCTAACTCGACCCAAGGAGCTACTGCAAACTCTTAGCCTAACACTAGCCCTAAATGAAAGACGCCTATTGTCCTCACATGTGGGATTTTGTTCTCGCTGCTAGTGCATACGAAACTTGGTTCCGACGTGTCCAGGAGTGGGAGAATTACCAGGGACCTTGCAATCTCGTGCCTGGGGGTTTCTAAGCTGGGCATAGGAGCTCCACTGGATGGAGCCAAGTGTCTTGAACTGAGTTTTTGTGATGCAGCAGGAAAAGGCGCTGCAAAAAGGAGCAACTACCAAGGCAAAGAGATGTGCATTCATTAGGGCATCGTGTCGGCAGATTTGTGGCCCTGCCAAGCACGTGTTTATTGACAGGATCGTGAACGCATGTCCGTTTTCAGTGAACAGTGATTTATGCTTTACCCTTTTTTGGTGAAAACGCACACGAGTCAGATGTGTGCTTTCAGTCTGGGTGTTCAGAAAAGCAAGAATTCATAAACACATGCCATTCCCTGGCTCCCAATTGTCCTGTCTGTACACGTGGCATGAAGATAAAAAAGAAACAGCTATTGGCAGCGGTGGGATTCGAACCCACGCCTCCAAAGAGACTGGAGCCTAAATCCAGCGCCTTAGACCGCTCGGCCACGCTACCCTGCTGGTACTGAAACGAGAGCCTCTGAGACCTGTATTTTTTTAGGGATTGGCTGGTTTGGCCATTAATTCAAAATCAAAGCAAAGCATGAACTTGGATTGAATTCTAGCACTGGCTGTGCAAAGCCCGAACTGAACAATAAAGCACACTTGTCAGCCTGAAATTGAAATGTCACCTTTCGGGAGTGCTCTGTTCAACAGCAGTCTGGTAGCCTAGTGGTCAATGTCAGCACCCCTCCATCCAGCAGTCTTGAGTTCAATTCCCGGTGAGGGAGGTCAGATCTTTTCTAGGTTTTTTTTGGTTCTAAAAATGTTTGGGAAGCGAAGGTTCAGGAACATTGCCGGTAGGGAGAGTAAGCTCTTTAAAGGCATGCAATGAGATGTGTTTTTCTTTATTTCTGCATATTTCTGTAGCTAGCTGCATTCTTTCAGTCAACATCCCGCCCCATTTAGTGCTCACGTTTTTAAAGAAGTCCACCATTAGCCCGCAGTGTAAGCCTACCCGGGGCCTCCGCCGATGGTCCATGGTGTGTGGGATCCTTACTGGACCAACCCCAGCCGTAACGCAAATCTTAGCTTTGTCTCATTCGACCCCTAACTCGACCCAAGGAGCTACTGCAAACTCTTAGCCTAACACTAGCCCTAAATGAAAGACGCCTATTGTCCTCACATGTGGGATTTTGTTCTCGCTGCTAGTGCATACGAAACTTGGTTCCGACGTGTCCAGGAGTGGGAGAATTACCAGGGACCTTGCAATCTCGTGCCTGGGGGTTTCTAAGCTGGGCATAGGAGCTCCACTGGATGGAGCCAAGTGTCTTGAACTGAGTTTTTGTGATGCAGCAGGAAAAGGCGCTGCAAAAAGGAGCAACTACCAAGGCAAAGAGATGTGCATTCATTAGGGCATCGTGTCGGCAGATTTGTGGCCCTGCCAAGCACGTGTTATTGACAGGATCGTGAACGCATGTCCGTTTTCAGTGAACAGTGATTTATGCTTTACCCTTTTTTGGTGAAAACGCACACGAGTCAGATGTGTGCTTTCAGTCTGGGTGTTCAGAAAAGCAAGAATTCATAAACACATGCCATTCCCTGGCTCCCAATTGTCCTGTCTGTACACGTGGCATGAAGATAAAAAAGAAACAGCTATTGGCAGCGGTGGGATTCGAACCCACGCCTCCAAAGAGACTGGAGCCTAAATCCAGCGCCTTAGACCGCTCGGCCACGCTACCCTGCTGGTACTGAAACGAGGGCCTCTGAGACCTGTATTTTTTTAGGGATTGGCTGGTTTGGCCATTAATTCAAAATCAAAGCAAAGCATGAACTTGGATTGAATTCTAGCACTGGCTGTGCAAAGCCCGAACTGAACAATAAAGCACACTTGTCAGCCTGAAATTGAAATGTCACCTTTCGGGAGTGCTCTGTTCAACAGCAGTCTGGTAGCCTAGTGGTCAATGTCAGCACCCCTCCATCCAGCAGTCTTGAGTTCAATTCCCGGTGAGGGAGGTCAGATCTTTTCTAGGTTTTTTTTGGTTCTAAAAATGTTTGGGAAGCGAAGGTTCAGGAACATTGCCGGTAGGGAGAGTAAGCTCTTTAAAGGCATGCAATGAGATGTGTTTTTCTTTATTTCTGCATATTTCTGTAGCTAGCTGCATTCTTTCAGTCAACATCCCGCCCCATTTAGTGCTCACGTTTTTAAAGAAGTCCACCATTAGCCCGCAGTGTAAGCCTACCCGGGGCCTCCGCCGATGGTCCATGGTGTGTGGGATCCTTACTGGACCAACCCCAGCCGTAACGCAAATCTTAGCTTTGTCTCATTCGACCCCTAACTCGACCCAAGGAGCTACTGCAAACTCTTAGCCTAACACTAGCCCTAAATGAAAGACGCCTATTGTCCTCACATGTGGGATTTTGTTCTCGCTGCTAGTGCATACGAAACTTGGTTCCGACGTGTCCAGGAGTGGGAGAATTACCAGGGACCTTGCAATCTCGTGCCTGGGGGTTTCTAAGCTGGGCATAGGAGCTCCACTGGATGGAGCCAAGTGTCTTGAACTGAGTTTTTGTGATGCAGCAGGAAAAGGCGCTGCAAAAAGGAGCAACTACCAAGGCAAAGAGATGTGCATTCATTAGGGCATCGTGTCGGCAGATTTGTGGCCCTGCCCTGAACGTGTTTATTGACAGGATCGTGAACGCATGTCCGTTTTCAGTGAACAGTGATTTATGCTTTACCCTTTTTTGGTGAAAACGCACACGAGTCAGATGTGTGCTTTCAGTCTGGGTGTTCAGAAAAGCAAGAATTCATAAACACATGCCATTCCCTGGCTCCCAATTGTCCTGTCTGTACACGTGGCATGAAGATAAAAAAGAAACAGCTATTGGCAGCGGTGGGATTCGAACCCACGCCTCCAAAGAGACTGGAGCCTAAATCCAGCGCCTTAGACCGCTCGGCCACGCTACCCTGCTGGTACTGAAACGAGAGCCTCTGAGACCTGTATTTTTTTAGGGATTGGCTGGTTTGGCCATTAATTCAAAATCAAAGCAAAGCATGAACTTGGATTGAATTCTAGCACTGGCTGTGCAAAGCCCGAACTGAACAATAAAGCACACTTGTCAGCCTGAAATTGAAATGTCACCTTTCGGGAGTGCTCTGTTCGACAGCAGTCTGGTAGCCTAGTGGTCAATGTCAGCACCCCTCCATCCAGCAGTCCTGAGTTCAATTCCCGGTGAGGGAGGTCAGATCTTTTCTAGGTTTTTTTTGGTTCTAAAAATGTTTGGGAAGCGAAGGTTCAGGAACATTGCCGGTAGGGAGAGTAAGCTCTTTAAAGGCATGCAATGAGATGTGTTTTTCTTTATTTCTGCATATTTCTGTAGCTAGCTGCATTCTTTCAGTCAACATCCCGCCCCATTTAGTGCTCACGTTTTTAAAGAAGTCCACCATTAGCCCGCAGTGTAAGCCTACCCGGGGCCTCCGCCGATGGTCCATGGTGTGTGGGATCCTTACTGGACCAACCCCAGCCGTAACGCAAATCTTAGCTTTGTCTCATTCGACCCCTAACTCGACCCAAGGAGCTACTGCAAACTCTTAGCCTAACACTAGCCCTAAATGAAAGACGCCTATTGTCCTCACATGTGGGATTTTGTTCTCGCTGCTAGTGCATACGAAACTTGGTTCCGACGTGTCCAGGAGTGGGAGAATTACCAGGGACCTTGCAATCTCGTGCCTGGGGGTTTCTAAGCTGGGCATAGGAGCTCCACTGGATGGAGCCAAGTGTCTTGAACTGAGTTTTTGTGATGCAGCAGGAAAAGGCGCTGCAAAAAGGAGCAACTACCAAGGCAAAGAGATGTGCATTCATTAGGGCATCGTGTCGGCAGATTTGTGGCCCTGCCAAGCACGTGTTTATTGACAGGATCGTGAACGCATGTCCGTTTTCAGTGAACAGTGATTTATGCTTTACCCTTTTTTGGTGAAAACGCACACGAGTCAGATGTGTGCTTTCAGTCTGGGTGTTCAGAAAAGCAAGAATTCATAAACACATGCCATTCCCTGGCTCCCAATTGTCCTGTCTGTACACGTGGCATGAAGATAAAAAAGAAACAGCTATTGGCAGCGGTGGGATTCGAACCCACGCCTCCAAAGAGACTGGAGCCTAAATCCAGCGCCTTAGACCGCTCGTCCACGCTACCCTGCTGGTACTGAAACGAGAGCCTCTGAGACCTGTATTTTTTTAGGGATTGGCTGGTTTGGCCATTAATTCAAAATCAAAGCAAAGCATGAACTTGGATTGAATTCTAGCACTGGCTCTGCAAAGCCCGAACTGAACAATAAAGCACACTTGTCAGCCTGAAATTGAAATGTCACCTTTCGGGAGTGCTCTGTTCAACAGCAGTCTGGTAGCCTAGTGGTCAATGTCAGCACCCCTCCATCCAGCAGTCTTGAGTTCAATTCCCGGTGAGGGAGGTCAGATCTTTTCTAGGTTTTTTTTGGTTCTAAAAATGTTTGGGAAGCGAAGGTTCAGGAACATTGCCGGTAGGGAGAGTAAGCTCTTTAAAGGCATGCAATGAGATGTGTTTTTCTTTATTTCTGCATATTTCTGTAGCTAGCTGCATTCTTTCAGTCAACATCCCGCCCCATTTAGTGCTCACGTTTTTAAAGAAGTCCACCATTAGCCCGCAGTGTAAGCCTACCCGGGGCCTCCGCCGATGGTCCATGGTGTGTGGGATCCTTACTGGACCAACCCCAGCCGTAACGCAAATCTTAGCTTTGTCTCATTCGACCCCTAACTCGACCCAAGGAGCTACTGCAAACTCTTAGCCTAACACTAGCCCTAAATGAAAGACGCCTATTGTCCTCACATGTGGGATTTTGTTCTCGCTGCTAGTGCATACGAAACTTGGTTCCGACGTGTCCAGGAGTGGGAGAATTACCAGGGACCTTGCAATCTCGTGCCTGGGGGTTTCTAAGCTGGGCATAGGAGCTCCACTGGATGGAGCCAAGTGTCTTGAACTGAGTTTTTGTGATGCAGCAGGAAAAGGCGCTGCAAAAAGGAGCAACTACCAAGGCAAAGAGATGTGCATTCATTAGGGCATCGTGTCGGCAGATTTGTGGCCCTGCCAAGCACGTGTTTATTGACAGGATCGTGAACGCATGTCCGTTTTCAGTGAACAGTGATTTATGCTTTACCCTTTTTTGGTGAAAACGCACACGAGTCAGATGTGTGCTTTCAGTCTGGGTGTTCAGAAAAGCAAGAATTCATAAACACATGCCATTCCCTGGCTCCCAATTGTCCTGTCTGTACACGTGGCATGAAGATAAAAAAGAAACAGCTATTGGCAGCGGTGGGATTCGAACCCACGCCTCCAAAGAGACTGGAGCCTAAATCCAGCGCCTTAGACCGCTCGGCCACGCTACCCTGCTGGTACTGAAACGAGAGCCTCTGAGACCTGTATTTTTTTAGGGATTGGCTGGTTTGGCCATTAATTCAAAATCAAAGCAAAGCATGAACTTGGATTGAATTCTAGCACTGGCTGTGCAAAGCCCGAACTGAACAATAAAGCACACTTGTCAGCCTGAAATTGAAATGTCACCTTTCGGGAGTGCTCTGTTCAACAGCAGTCTGGTAGCCTAGTGGTCAATGTCAGCACCCCTCCATCCAGCAGTCTTGAGTTCAATTCCCGGTGAGGGAGGTCAGATCTTTTCTAGGTTTTTTTTGGTTCTAAAAATGTTTGGGAAGCGAAGGTTCAGGAACATTGCCGGTAGGGAGAGTAAGCTCTTTAAAGGCATGCAATGAGATGTGTTTTTCTTTATTTCTGCATATTTCTGTAGCTAGCTGCATTCTTTCAGTCAACATCCCGCCCCATTTAGTGCTCACGTTTTTAAAGAAGTCCACCATTAGCCCGCAGTGTAAGCCTACCCGGGGCCTCCGCCGATGGTCCATGGTGTGTGGGATCCTTACTGGACCAACCCCAGCCGTAACGCAAATCTTAGCTTTGTCTCATTCGACCCCTAACTCGACCCAAGGAGCTACTGCAAACTCTTAGCCTAACACTAGCCCTAAATGAAAGACGCCTATTGTCCTCACATGTGGGATTTTGTTCTCGCTGCTAGTGCATACGAAACTTGGTTCCGACGTGTCCAGGAGTGGGAGAATTACCAGGGACCTTGCAATCTCGTGCCTGGGGGTTTCTAAGCTGGGCATAGGAGCTCCACTGGATGGAGCCAAGTGTCTTGAACTGAGTTTTTGTGATGCAGCAGGAAAAGGCGCTGCAAAAAGGAGCAACTACCAAGGCAAAGAGATGTGCATTCATTAGGGCATCGTGTCGGCAGATTTGTGGCCCTGCCAAGCACGTGTTTATTGACAGGATCGTGAACGCATGTCCGTTTTCAGTGAACAGTGATTTATGCTTTACCCTTTTTTGGTGAAAACGCACACGAGTCAGATGTGTGCTTTCAGTCTGGGTGTTCAGAAAAGCAAGAATTCATAAACACATGCCATTCCCTGGCTCCCAATTGTCCTGTCTGTACACGTGGCATGAAGATAAAAAAGAAACAGCTATTGGCAGCGGTGGGATTCGAACCCACGCCTCCAAAGAGACTGGAGCCTAAATCCAGCGCCTTAGACCGCTCGGCCACGCTACCCTGCTGGTACTGAAACGAGAGCCTCTGAGACCTGTATTTTTTTAGGGATTGGCTGGTTTGGCCATTAATTCAAAATCAAAGCAAAGCATGAACTTGGATTGAATTCTAGCACTGGCTGTGCAAAGCCCGAACTGAACAATAAAGCACACTTGTCAGCCTGAAATTGAAATGTCACCTTTCGGGAGTGCTCTGTTCAACAGCAGTCTGGTAGCCTAGTGGTCAATGTCAGCACCCCTCCATCCAGCAGTCTTGAGTTCAATTCCCGGTGAGGGAGGTCAGATCTTTTCTAGGTTTTTTTTGGTTCTAAAAATGTTTGGGAAGCGAAGGTTCAGGAACATTGCCGGTAGGGAGAGTAAGCTCTTTAAAGGCATGCAATGAGATGTGTTTTTCTTTATTTCTGCATATTTCTGTAGCTAGCTGCATTCTTTCAGTCAACATCCCGCCCCATTTAGTGCTCACGTTTTTAAAGAAGTCCACCATTAGCCCGCAGTGTAAGCCTACCCGGGGCCTCCGCCGATGGTCCATGGTGTGTGGGATCCTTACTGGACCAACCCCAGCCGTAACGCAAATCTTAGCTTTGTCTCATTCGACCCCTAACTCGACCCAAGGAGCTACTGCAAACTCTTAGCCTAACACTAGCCCTAAATGAAAGACGCCTATTGTCCTCACATGTGGGATTTTGTTCTCGCTGCTAGTGCATACGAAACTTGGTTCCGACGTGTCCAGGAGTGGGAGAATTACCAGGGACCTTGCAATCTCGTGCCTGGGGGTTTCTAAGCTGGGCATAGGAGCTCCACTGGATGGAGCCAAGTGTCTTGAACTGAGTTTTTGTGATGCAGCAGGAAAAGGCGCTGCAAAAAGGAGCAACTACCAAGGCAAAGAGATGTGCATTCATTAGGGCATCGTGTCGGCAGATTTGTGGCCCTGCCAAGCACGTGTTTATTGACAGGATCGTGAACGCATGTCCGTTTTCAGTGAACAGTGATTTATGCTTTACCCTTTTTTGGTGAAAACGCACACGAGTCAGATGTGTGCTTTCAGTCTGGGTGTTCAGAAAAGCAAGAATTCATAAACACATGCCATTCCCTGGCTCCCAATTGTCCTGTCTGTACACGTGGCATGAAGATAAAAAAGAAACAGCTATTGGCAGCGGTGGGATTCGAACCCACGCCTCCAAAGAGACTGGAGCCTAAATCCAGCGCCTTAGACCGCTCGGCCACGCTACCCTGCTGGTACTGAAACGAGAGCCTCTGAGACCTGTATTTTTTTAGGGATTGGCTGGTTTGGCCATTAATTCAAAATCAAAGCAAAGCATGAACTTGGATTGAATTCTAGCACTGGCTGTGCAAAGCCCGAACTGAACAATAAAGCACACTTGTCAGCCTGAAATTGAAATGTCACCTTTCGGGAGTGCTCTGTTCAACAGCAGTCTGGTAGCCTAGTGGTCAATGTCAGCACCCCTCCATCCAGCAGTCTTGAGTTCAATTCCCGGTGAGGGAGGTCAGATCTTTTCTAGGTTTTTTTTGGTTCTAAAAATGTTTGGGAAGCGAAGGTTCAGGAACATTGCCGGTAGGGAGAGTAAGCTCTTTAAAGGCATGCAATGAGATGTGTTTTTCTTTATTTCTGCATATTTCTGTAGCTAGCTGCATTCTTTCAGTCAACATCCCGCCCCATTTAGTGCTCACGTTTTTAAAGAAGTCCACCATTAGCCCGCAGTGTAAGCCTACCCGGGGCCTCCGCCGATGGTCCATGGTGTGTGGGATCCTTACTGGACCAACCCCAGCCGTAACGCAAATCTTAGCTTTGTCTCATTCGACCCCTAACTCGACCCAAGGAGCTACTGCAAACTCTTAGCCTAACACTAGCCCTAAATGAAAGACGCCTATTGTCCTCACATGTGGGATTTTGTTCTCGCTGCTAGTGCATACGAAACTTGGTTCCGACGTGTCCAGGAGTGGGAGAATTACCAGGGACCTTGCAATCTCGTGCCTGGGGGTTTCTAAGCTGGGCATAGGAGCTCCACTGGATGGAGCCAAGTGTCTTGAACTGAGTTTTTGTGATGCAGCAGGAAAAGGCGCTGCAAAAAGGAGCAACTACCAAGGCAAAGAGATGTGCATTCATTAGGGCATCGTGTCGGCAGATTTGTGGCCCTGCCAAGCACGTGTTTATTGACAGGATCGTGAACGCATGTCCGTTTTCAGTGAACAGTGATTTATGCTTTACCCTTTTTTGGTGAAAACGCACACGAGTCAGATGTGTGCTTTCAGTCTGGGTGTTCAGAAAAGCAAGAATTCATAAACACATGCCATTCCCTGGCTCCCAATTGTCCTGTCTGTACACGTGGCATGAAGATAAAAAAGAAACAGCTATTGGCAGCGGTGGGATTCGAACCCACGCCTCCAAAGAGACTGGAGCCTAAATCCAGCGCCTTAGACCGCTCGGCCACGCTACCCTGCTGGTACTGAAACGAGAGCCTCTGAGACCTGTATTTTTTTAGGGATTGGCTGGTTTGGCCATTAATTCAAAATCAAAGCAAAGCATGAACTTGGATTGAATTCTAGCACTGGCTCTGCAAAGCCCGAACTGAACAATAAAGCACACTTGTCAGCCTGAAATTGAAATGTCACCTTTCGGGAGTGCTCTGTTCAACAGCAGTCTGGTAGCCTAGTGGTCAATGTCAGCACCCCTCCATCCAGCAGTCTTGAGTTCAATTCCCGGTGAGGGAGGTCAGATCTTTTCTAGGTTTTTTTTGGTTCTAAAAATGTTTGGGAAGCGAAGGTTCAGGAACATTGCCGGTAGGGAGAGTAAGCTCTTTAAAGGCATGCAATGAGATGTGTTTTTCTTTATTTCTGCATATTTCTGTAGCTAGCTGCATTCTTTCAGTCAACATCCCGCCCCATTTAGTGCTCACGTTTTTAAAGAAGTCCACCATTAGCCCGCAGTGTAAGCCTACCCGGGGCCTCCGCCGATGGTCCATGGTGTGTGGGATCCTTACTGGACCAACCCCAGCCGTAACGCAAATCTTAGCTTTGTCTCATTCGACCCCTAACTCGACCCAAGGAGCTACTGCAAACTCTTAGCCTAACACTAGCCCTAAATGAAAGACGCCTATTGTCCTCACATGTGGGATTTTGTTCTCGCTGCTAGTGCATACGAAACTTGGTTCCGACGTGTCCAGGAGTGGGAGAATTACCAGGGACCTTGCAATCTCGTGCCTGGGGGTTTCTAAGCTGGGCATAGGAGCTCCACTGGATGGAGCCAAGTGTCTTGAACTGAGTTTTTGTGATGCAGCAGGAAAAGGCGCTGCAAAAAGGAGCAACTACCAAGGCAAAGAGATGTGCATTCATTAGGGCATCGTGTCGGCAGATTTGTGGCCCTGCCAAGCACGTGTTTATTGACAGGATCGTGAACGCATGTCCGTTTTCAGTGAACAGTGATTTATGCTTTACCCTTTTTTGGTGAAAACGCACACGAGTCAGATGTGTGCTTTCAGTCTGGGTGTTCAGAAAAGCAAGAATTCATAAACACATGCCATTCCCTGGCTCCCAATTGTCCTGTCTGTACACGTGGCATGAAGATAAAAAAGAAACAGCTATTGGCAGCGGTGGGATTCGAACCCACGCCTCCAAAGA
The DNA here is from genome assembly GCF_040938575.1 of Ambystoma mexicanum. NCBI lineage: Eukaryota > Metazoa > Chordata > Amphibia > Caudata > Ambystomatidae > Ambystoma > Ambystoma mexicanum. The sequence goes on along the minus strand of NC_090921.1, from coordinate 13,784,561 downwards.
GACTGGAGCCTAAATCCAGCGCCTTAGACCGCTCGGCCACGCTACCCTGCTGGTACTGAAACGAGAGCCTCTGAGACCTGTATTTTTTTAGGGATTGGCTGGTTTGGCCATTAATTCAAAATCAAAGCAAAGCATGAACTTGGATTGAATTCTAGCACTGGCTGTGCAAAGCCCGAACTGAACAATAAAGCACACTTGTCAGCCTGAAATTGAAATGTCACCTTTCGGGAGTGCTCTGTTCAACAGCAGTCTGGTAGCCTAGTGGTCAATGTCAGCACCCCTCCATCCAGCAGTCTTGAGTTCAATTCCCGGTGAGGGAGGTCAGATCTTTTCTAGGTTTTTTTTGGTTCTAAAAATGTTTGGGAAGCGAAGGTTCAGGAACATTGCCGGTAGGGAGAGTAAGCTCTTTAAAGGCATGCAATGAGATGTGTTTTTCTTTATTTCTGCATATTTCTGTAGCTAGCTGCATTCTTTCAGTCAACATCCCGCCCCATTTAGTGCTCACGTTTTTAAAGAAGTCCACCATTAGCCCGCAGTGTAAGCCTACCCGGGGCCTCCGCCGATGGTCCATGGTGTGTGGGATCCTTACTGGACCAACCCCAGCCGTAACGCAAATCTTAGCTTTGTCTCATTCGACCCCTAACTCGACCCAAGGAGCTACTGCAAACTCTTAGCCTAACACTAGCCCTAAATGAAAGACGCCTATTGTCCTCACATGTGGGATTTTGTTCTCGCTGCTAGTGCATACGAAACTTGGTTCCGACGTGTCCAGGAGTGGGAGAATTACCAGGGACCTTGCAATCTCGTGCCTGGGGGTTTCTAAGCTGGGCATAGGAGCTCCACTGGATGGAGCCAAGTGTCTTGAACTGAGTTTTTGTGATGCAGCAGGAAAAGGCGCTGCAAAAAGGAGCAACTACCAAGGCAAAGAGATGTGCATTCATTAGGGCATCGTGTCGGCAGATTTGTGGCCCTGCCAAGCACGTGTTTATTGACAGGATCGTGAACGCATGTCCGTTTTCAGTGAACAGTGATTTATGCTTTACCCTTTTTTGGTGAAAACGCACACGAGTCAGATGTGTGCTTTCAGTCTGGGTGTTCAGAAAAGCAAGAATTCATAAACACATGCCATTCCCTGGCTCCCAATTGTCCTGTCTGTACACGTGGCATGAAGATAAAAAAGAAACAGCTATTGGCAGCGGTGGGATTCGAACCCACGCCTCCAAAGAGACTGGAGCCTAAATCCAGCGCCTTAGACCGCTCGGCCACGCTACCCTGCTGGTACTGAAACGAGAGCCTCTGAGACCTGTATTTTTTTAGGGATTGGCTGGTTTGGCCATTAATTCAAAATCAAAGCAAAGCATGAACTTGGATTGAATTCTAGCACTGGCTGTGCAAAGCCCGAACTGAACAATAAAGCACACTTGTCAGCCTGAAATTGAAATGTCACCTTTCGGGAGTGCTCTGTTCGACAGCAGTCTGGTAGCCTAGTGGTCAATGTCAGCACCCCTCCATCCAGCAGTCCTGAGTTCAATTCCCGGTGAGGGAGGTCAGATCTTTTCTAGGTTTTTTTTGGTTCTAAAAATGTTTGGGAAGCGAAGGTTCAGGAACATTGCCGGTAGGGAGAGTAAGCTCTTTAAAGGCATGCAATGAGATGTGTTTTTCTTTATTTCTGCATATTTCTGTAGCTAGCTGCATTCTTTCAGTCAACATCCCGCCCCATTTAGTGCTCACGTTTTTAAAGAAGTCCACCATTAGCCCGCAGTGTAAGCCTACCCGGGGCCTCCGCCGATGGTCCATGGTGTGTGGGATCCTTACTGGACCAACCCCAGCCGTAACGCAAATCTTAGCTTTGTCTCATTCGACCCCTAACTCGACCCAAGGAGCTACTGCAAACTCTTAGCCTAACACTAGCCCTAAATGAAAGACGCCTATTGTCCTCACATGTGGGATTTTGTTCTCGCTGCTAGTGCATACGAAACTTGGTTCCGACGTGTCCAGGAGTGGGAGAATTACCAGGGACCTTGCAATCTCGTGCCTGGGGGTTTCTAAGCTGGGCATAGGAGCTCCACTGGATGGAGCCAAGTGTCTTGAACTGAGTTTTTGTGATGCAGCAGGAAAAGGCGCTGCAAAAAGGAGCAACTACCAAGGCAAAGAGATGTGCATTCATTAGGGCATCGTGTCGGCAGATTTGTGGCCCTGCCAAGCACGTGTTTATTGACAGGATCGTGAACGCATGTCCGTTTTCAGTGAACAGTGATTTATGCTTTACCCTTTTTTGGTGAAAACGCACACGAGTCAGATGTGTGCTTTCAGTCTGGGTGTTCAGAAAAGCAAGAATTCATAAACACATGCCATTCCCTGGCTCCCAATTGTCCTGTCTGTACACGTGGCATGAAGATAAAAAAGAAACAGCTATTGGCAGCGGTGGGATTCGAACCCACGCCTCCAAAGAGACTGGAGCCTAAATCCAGCGCCTTAGACCGCTCGTCCACGCTACCCTGCTGGTACTGAAACGAGAGCCTCTGAGACCTGTATTTTTTTAGGGATTGGCTGGTTTGGCCATTAATTCAAAATCAAAGCAAAGCATGAACTTGGATTGAATTCTAGCACTGGCTCTGCAAAGCCCGAACTGAACAATAAAGCACACTTGTCAGCCTGAAATTGAAATGTCACCTTTCGGGAGTGCTCTGTTCAACAGCAGTCTGGTAGCCTAGTGGTCAATGTCAGCACCCCTCCATCCAGCAGTCTTGAGTTCAATTCCCGGTGAGGGAGGTCAGATCTTTTCTAGGTTTTTTTTGGTTCTAAAAATGTTTGGGAAGCGAAGGTTCAGGAACATTGCCGGTAGGGAGAGTAAGCTCTTTAAAGGCATGCAATGAGATGTGTTTTTCTTTATTTCTGCATATTTCTGTAGCTAGCTGCATTCTTTCAGTCAACATCCCGCCCCATTTAGTGCTCACGTTTTTAAAGAAGTCCACCATTAGCCCGCAGTGTAAGCCTACCCGGGGCCTCCGCCGATGGTCCATGGTGTGTGGGATCCTTACTGGACCAACCCCAGCCGTAACGCAAATCTTAGCTTTGTCTCATTCGACCCCTAACTCGACCCAAGGAGCTACTGCAAACTCTTAGCCTAACACTAGCCCTAAATGAAAGACGCCTATTGTCCTCACATGTGGGATTTTGTTCTCGCTGCTAGTGCATACGAAACTTGGTTCCGACGTGTCCAGGAGTGGGAGAATTACCAGGGACCTTGCAATCTCGTGCCTGGGGGTTTCTAAGCTGGGCATAGGAGCTCCACTGGATGGAGCCAAGTGTCTTGAACTGAGTTTTTGTGATGCAGCAGGAAAAGGCGCTGCAAAAAGGAGCAACTACCAAGGCAAAGAGATGTGCATTCATTAGGGCATCGTGTCGGCAGATTTGTGGCCCTGCCAAGCACGTGTTTATTGACAGGATCGTGAACGCATGTCCGTTTTCAGTGAACAGTGATTTATGCTTTACCCTTTTTTGGTGAAAACGCACACGAGTCAGATGTGTGCTTTCAGTCTGGGTGTTCAGAAAAGCAAGAATTCATAAACACATGCCATTCCCTGGCTCCCAATTGTCCTGTCTGTACACGTGGCATGAAGATAAAAAAGAAACAGCTATTGGCAGCGGTGGGATTCGAACCCACGCCTCCAAAGAGACTGGAGCCTAAATCCAGCGCCTTAGACCGCTCGGCCACGCTACCCTGCTGGTACTGAAACGAGAGCCTCTGAGACCTGTATTTTTTTAGGGATTGGCTGGTTTGGCCATTAATTCAAAATCAAAGCAAAGCATGAACTTGGATTGAATTCTAGCACTGGCTGTGCAAAGCCCGAACTGAACAATAAAGCACACTTGTCAGCCTGAAATTGAAATGTCACCTTTCGGGAGTGCTCTGTTCAACAGCAGTCTGGTAGCCTGGTGGTCAATGTCAGCACCCCTCCATCCAGCAGTCTTGAGTTCAATTCCCGGTGAGGGAGGTCAGATCTTTTCTAGGTTTTTTTTGGTTCTAAAAATGTTTGGGAAGCGAAGGTTCAGGAACATTGCCGGTAGGGAGAGTAAGCTCTTTAAAGGCATGCAATGAGATGTGTTTTTCTTTATTTCTGCATATTTCTGTAGCTAGCTGCATTCTTTCAGTCAACATCCCGCCCCATTTAGTGCTCACGTTTTTAAAGAAGTCCACCATTAGCCCGCAGTGTAAGCCTACCCGGGGCCTCCGCCGATGGTCCATGGTGTGTGGGATCCTTACTGGACCAACCCCAGCCGTAACGCAAATCTTAGCTTTGTCTCATTCGACCCCTAACTCGACCCAAGGAGCTACTGCAAACTCTTAGCCTAACACTAGCCCTAAATGAAAGACGCCTATTGTCCTCACATGTGGGATTTTGTTCTCGCTGCTAGTGCATACGAAACTTGGTTCCGACGTGTCCAGGAGTGGGAGAATTACCAGGGACCTTGCAATCTCGTGCCTGGGGGTTTCTAAGCTGGGCATAGGAGCTCCACTGGATGGAGCCAAGTGTCTTGAACTGAGTTTTTGTGATGCAGCAGGAAAAGGCGCTGCAAAAAGGAGCAACTACCAAGGCAAAGAGATGTGCATTCATTAGGGCATCGTGTCGGCAGATTTGTGGCCCTGCCAAGCACGTGTTTATTGACAGGATCGTGAACGCATGTCCGTTTTCAGTGAACAGTGATTTATGCTTTACCCTTTTTTGGTGAAAACGCACACGAGTCAGATGTGTGCTTTCAGTCTGGGTGTTCAGAAAAGCAAGAATTCATAAACACATGCCATTCCCTGGCTCCCAATTGTCCTGTCTGTACACGTGGCATGAAGATAAAAAAGAAACAGCTATTGGCAGCGGTGGGATTCGAACCCACGCCTCCAAAGAGACTGGAGCCTAAATCCAGCGCCTTAGACCGCTCGGCCACGCTACCCTGCTGGTACTGAAACGAGAGCCTCTGAGACCTGTATTTTTTTAGGGATTGGCTGGTTTGGCCATTAATTCAAAATCAAAGCAAAGCATGAACTTGGATTGAATTCTAGCACTGGCTGTGCAAAGCCCGAACTGAACAATAAAGCACACTTGTCAGCCTGAAATTGAAATGTCACCTTTCGGGAGTGCTCTGTTCAACAGCAGTCTGGTAGCCTAGTGGTCAATGTCAGCACCCCTCCATCCAGCAGTCTTGAGTTCAATTCCCGGTGAGGGAGGTCAGATCTTTTCTAGGTTTTTTTTGGTTCTAAAAATGTTTGGGAAGCGAAGGTTCAGGAACATTGCCGGTAGGGAGAGTAAGCTCTTTAAAGGCATGCAATGAGATGTGTTTTTCTTTATTTCTGCATATTTCTGTAGCTAGCTGCATTCTTTCAGTCAACATCCCGCCCCATTTAGTGCTCACGTTTTTAAAGAAGTCCACCATTAGCCCGCAGTGTAAGCCTACCCGGGGCCTCCGCCGATGGTCCATGGTGTGTGGGATCCTTACTGGACCAACCCCAGCCGTAACGCAAATCTTAGCTTTGTCTCATTCGACCCCTAACTCGACCCAAGGAGCTACTGCAAACTCTTAGCCTAACACTAGCCCTAAAGGAAAGACGCCTATTGTCCTCACATGTGGGATTTTGTTCTCGCTGCTAGTGCATACGAAACTTGGTTCCGACGTGTCCAGGAGTGGGAGAATTACCAGGGACCTTGCAATCTCGTGCCTGGGGGTTTCTAAGCTGGGCATAGGAGCTCCACTGGATGGAGCCAAGTGTCTTGAACTGAGTTTTTGTGATGCAGCAGGAAAAGGCGCTGCAAAAAGGAGCAACTACCAAGGCAAAGAGATGTGCATTCATTAGGGCATCGTGTCGGCAGATTTGTGGCCCTGCCAAGCACGTGTTTATTGACAGGATCGTGAACGCATGTCCGTTTTCAGTGAACAGTGATTTATGCTTTACCCTTTTTTGGTGAAAACGCACACGAGTCAGATGTGTGCTTTCAGTCTGGGTGTTCAGAAAAGCAAGAATTCATAAACACATGCCATTCCCTGGCTCCCAATTGTCCTGTCTGTACACGTGGCATGAAGATAAAAAAGAAACAGCTATTGGCAGCGGTGGGATTCGAACCCACGCCTCCAAAGAGACTGGAGCCTAAATCCAGCGCCTTAGACCGCTCGGCCACGCTACCCTGCTGGTACTGAAACGAGAGCCTCTGAGACCTGTATTTTTTTAGGGATTGGCTGGTTTGGCCATTAATTCAAAATCAAAGCAAAGCATGAACTTGGATTGAATTCTAGCACTGGCTGTGCAAAGCCCGAACTGAACAATAAAGCACACTTGTCAGCCTGAAATTGAAATGTCACCTTTCGGGAGTGCTCTGTTCAACAGCAGTCTGGTAGCCTAGTGGTCAATGTCAGCACCCCTCCATCCAGCAGTCTTGAGTTCAATTCCCGGTGAGGGAGGTCAGATCTTTTCTAGGTTTTTTTTGGTTCTAAAAATGTTTGGGAAGCGAAGGTTCAGGAACATTGCCGGTAGGGAGAGTAAGCTCTTTAAAGGCATGCAATGAGATGTGTTTTTCTTTATTTCTGCATATTTCTGTAGCTAGCTGCATTCTTTCAGTCAACATCCCGCCCCATTTAGTGCTCACGTTTTTAAAGAAGTCCACCATTAGCCCGCAGTGTAAGCCTACCCGGGGCCTCCGCCGATGGTCCATGGTGTGTGGGATCCTTACTGGACCAACCCCAGCCGTAACGCAAATCTTAGCTTTGTCTCATTCGACCCCTAACTCGACCCAAGGAGCTACTGCAAACTCTTAGCCTAACACTAGCCCTAAATGAAAGACGCCTATTGTCCTCACATGTGGGATTTTGTTCTCGCTGCTAGTGCATACGAAACTTGGTTCCGATGTGTCCAGGAGTGGGAGAATTACCAGGGACCTTGCAATCTCGTGCCTGGGGGTTTCTAAGCTGGGCATAGGAGCTCCACTGGATGGAGCCAAGTGTCTTGAACTGAGTTTTTGTGATGCAGCAGGAAAAGGCGCTGCAAAAAGGAGCAACTACCAAGGCAAAGAGATGTGCATTCATTAGGGCATCGTGTCGGCAGATTTGTGGCCCTGCCAAGCACGTGTTTATTGACAGGATCGTGAACGCATGTCCGTTTTCAGTGAACAGTGATTTATGCTTTACCCTTTTTTGGTGAAAACGCACACGAGTCAGATGTGTGCTTTCAGTCTGGGTGTTCAGAAAAGCAAGAATTCATAAACACATGCCATTCCCTGGCTCCCAATTGTCCTGTCTGTACACGTGGCATGAAGATAAAAAAGAAACAGCTATTGGCAGCGGTGGGATTCGAACCCACGCCTCCAAAGAGACTGGAGCCTAAATCCAGCGCCTTAGACCGCTCGGCCACGCTACCCTGCTGGTACTGAAACGAGAGCCTCTGAGACCTGTATTTTTTTAGGGATTGGCTGGTTTGGCCATTAATTCAAAATCAAAGCAAAGCATGAACTTGGATTGAATTCTAGCACTGGCTGTGCAAAGCCCGAACTGAACAATAAAGCACACTTGTCAGCCTGAAATTGAAATGTCACCTTTCGGGAGTGCTCTGTTCAACAGCAGTCTGGTAGCCTAGTGGTCAATGTCAGCACCCCTCCATCCAGCAGTCTTGAGTTCAATTCCCGGTGAGGGAGGTCAGATCTTTTCTAGGTTTTTTTTGGTTCTAAAAATGTTTGGGAAGCGAAGGTTCAGGAACATTGCCGGTAGGGAGAGTAAGCTCTTTAAAGGCATGCAATGAGATGTGTTTTTCTTTATTTCTGCATATTTCTGTAGCTAGCTGCATTCTTTCAGTCAACATCCCGCCCCATTTAGTGCTCACGTTTTTAAAGAAGTCCACCATTAGCCCGCAGTGTAAGCCTACCCGGGGCCTCCGCCGATGGTCCATGGTGTGTGGGATCCTTACTGGACCAACCCCAGCCGTAACGCAAATCTTAGCTTTGTCTCATTCGACCCCTAACTCGACCCAAGGAGCTACTGCAAACTCTTAGCCTAACACTAGCCCTAAATGAAAGACGCCTATTGTCCTCACATGTGGGATTTTGTTCTCGCTGCTAGTGCATACGAAACTTGGTTCCGACGTGTCCAGGAGTGGGAGAATTACCAGGGACCTTGCAATCTCGTGCCTGGGGGTTTCTAAGCTGGGCATAGGAGCTCCACTGGATGGAGCCAAGTGTCTTGAACTGAGTTTTTGTGATGCAGCAGGAAAAGGCGCTGCAAAAAGGAGCAACTACCAAGGCAAAGAGATGTGCATTCATTAGGGCATCGTGTCGGCAGATTTGTGGCCCTGCCAAGCACGTGTTTATTGACAGGATCGTGAACGCATGTCCGTTTTCAGTGAACAGTGATTTATGCTTTACCCTTTTTTGGTGAAAACGCACACGAGTCAGATGTGTGCTTTCAGTCTGGGTGTTCAGAAAAGCAAGAATTCATAAACACATGCCATTCCCTGGCTCCCAATTGTCCTGTCTGTACACGTGGCATGAAGATAAAAAAGAAACAGCTATTGGCAGCGGTGGGATTCGAACCCACGCCTCCAAAGAGACTGGAGCCTAAATCCAGCGCCTTAGACCGCTCGGCCACGCTACCCTGCTGGTACTGAAACGAGAGCCTCTGAGACCTGTATTTTTTTAGGGATTGGCTGGTTTGGCCATTCATTCAAAATCAAAGCAAAGCATGAACTTGGATTGAATTCTAGCACTGGCTCTGCAAAGCCCGAACTGAACAATAAAGCACACTTGTCAGCCTGAAATTGAAATGTCACCTTTCGGGAGTGCTCTGTTCAACAGCAGTCTGGTAGCCTAGTGGTCAATGTCAGCACCCCTCCATCCAGCAGTCTTGAGTTCAATTCCCGGTGAGGGAGGTCAGATCTTTTCTAGGTTTTTTTTGGTTCTAAAAATGTTTGGGAAGCGAAGGTTCAGGAACATTGCCGGTAGGGAGAGTAAGCTCTTTAAAGGCATGCAATGAGATGTGTTTTTCTTTATTTCTGCATATTTCTGTAGCTAGCTGCATTCTTTCAGTCAACATCCCGCCCCATTTAGTGCTCACGTTTTTAAAGAAGTCCACCATTAGCCCGCAGTGTAAGCCTACCCGGGGCCTCCGCCGATGGTCCATGGTGTGTGGGATCCTTACTGGACCAACCCCAGCCGTAACGCAAATCTTAGCTTTGTCTCATTCGACCCCTAACTCGACCCAAGGAGCTACTGCAAACTCTTAGCCTAACACTAGCCCTAAATGAAAGACGCCTATTGTCCTCACATGTGGGATTTTGTTCTCGCTGCTAGTGCATACGAAACTTGGTTCCGACGTGTCCAGGAGTGGGAGAATTACCAGGGACCTTGCAATCTCGTGCCTGGGGGTTTCTAAGCTGGGCATAGGAGCTCCACTGGATGGAGCCAAGTGTCTTGAACTGAGTTTTTGTGATGCAGCAGGAAAAGGCGCTGCAAAAAGGAGCAACTACCAAGGCAAAGAGATGTGCATTCATTAGGGCATCGTGTCGGCAGATTTGTGGCCCTGCCAAGCACGTGTTTATTGACAGGATCGTGAACGCATGTCCGTTTTCAGTGAACAGTGATTTATGCTTTACCCTTTTTTGGTGAAAACGCACACGAGTCAGATGTGTGCTTTCAGTCTGGGTGTTCAGAAAAGCAAGAATTCATAAACACATGCCATTCCCTGGCTCCCAATTGTCCTGTCTGTACACGTGGCATGAAGATAAAAAAGAAACAGCTATTGGCAGCGGTGGGATTCGAACCCACGCCTCCAAAGAGACTGGAGCCTAAATCCAGCGCCTTAGACCGCTCGGCCACGCTACCCTGCTGGTACTGAAACGAGAGCCTCTGAGACCTGTATTTTTTTAGGGATTGGCTGGTTTGGCCATTAATTCAAAATCAAAGCAAAGCATGAACTTGGATTGAATTCTAGCACTGGCTGTGCAAAGCCCGAACTGAACAATAAAGCACACTTGTCAGCCTGAAATTGAAATGTCACCTTTCGGGAGTGCTCTGTTCAACAGCAGTCTGGTAGCCTAGTGGTCAATGTCAGCACCCCTCCATCCAGCAGTCTTGAGTTCAATTCCCGGTGAGGGAGGTCAGATCTTTTCTAGGTTTTTTTTGGTTCTAAAAATGTTTGGGAAGCGAAGGTTCAGGAACATTGCCGGTAGGGAGAGTAAGCTCTTTAAAGGCATGCAATGAGATGTGTTTTTCTTTATTTCTGCATATTTCTGTAGCTAGCTGCATTCTTTCAGTCAACATCCCGCCCCATTTAGTGCTCACGTTTTTAAAGAAGTCCACCATTAGCCCGCAGTGTAAGCCTACCCGGGGCCTCCGCCGATGGTCCATGGTGTGTGGGATCCTTACTGGACCAACCCCAGCCGTAACGCAAATCTTAGCTTTGTCTCATTCGACCCCTAACTCGACCCAAGGAGCTACTGCAAACTCTTAGCCTAACACTAGCCCTAAATGAAAGACGCCTATTGTCCTCACATGTGGGATTTTGTTCTCGCTGCTAGTGCATACGAAACTTGGTTCCGACGTGTCCAGGAGTGGGAGAATTACCAGGGACCTTGCAATCTCGTGCCTGGGGGTTTCTAAGCTGGGCATAGGAGCTCCACTGGATGGAGCCAAGTGTCTTGAACTGAGTTTTTGTGATGCAGCAGGAAAAGGCGCTGCAAAAAGGAGCAACTACCAAGGCAAAGAGATGTGCATTCATTAGGGCATCGTGTCGGCAGATTTGTGGCCCTGCCAAGCACGTGTTTATTGACAGGATCGTGAACGCATGTCCGTTTTCAGTGAACAGTGATTTATGCTTTACCCTTTTTTGGTGAAAACGCACACGAGTCAGATGTGTGCTTTCAGTCTGGGTGTTCAGAAAAGCAAGAATTCATAAACACATGCCATTCCCTGGCTCCCAATTGTCCTGTCTGTACACGTGGCATGAAGATAAAAAAGAAACAGCTATTGGCAGCGGTGGGATTCGAACCCACGCCTCCAAAGAGACTGGAGCCTAAATCCAGCGCCTTAGACCGCTCGGCCACGCTACCCTGCTGGTACTGAAACGAGAGCCTCTGAGACCTGTATTTTTTTAGGGATTGGCTGGTTTGGCCATTAATTCAAAATCAAAGCAAAGCATGAACTTGGATTGAATTCTAGCACTGGCTGTGCAAAGCCCGAACTGAACAATAAAGCACACTTGTCAGCCTGAAATTGAAATGTCACCTTTCGGGAGTGCTCTGTTCGACAGCAGTCTGGTAGCCTAGTGGTCAATGTCAGCACCCCTCCATCCAGCAGTCTTGAGTTCAATTCCCGGTGAGGGAGGTCAGATCTTTTCTAGGTTTTTTTTGGTTCTAAAAATGTTTGGGAAGCGAAGGTTCAGGAACATTGCCGGTAGGGAGAGTAAGCTCTTTAAAGGCATGCAATGAGATGTGTTTTTCTTTATTTCTGCATATTTCTGTAGCTAGCTGCATTCTTTCAGTCAACATCCCGCCCCATTTAGTGCTCACGTTTTTAAAGAAGTCCACCATTAGCCCGCAGTGTAAGCCTACCCGGGGCCTCCGCCGATGGTCCATGGTGTGTGGGATCCTTACTGGACCAACCCCAGCCGTAACGCAAATCTTAGCTTTGTCTCATTCGACCCCTAACTCGACCCAAGGAGCTACTGCAAACTCTTAGCCTAACACTAGCCCTAAATGAAAGACGCCTATTGTCCTCACATGTGGGATTTTGTTCTCGCTGCTAGTGCATACGAAACTTGGTTCCGACGTGTCCAGGAGTGGGAGAATTACCAGGGACCTTGCAATCTCGTGCCTGGGGGTTTCTAAGCTGGGCATAGGAGCTCCACTGGATGGAGCCAAGTGTCTTGAACTGAGTTTTTGTGATGCAGCAGGAAAAGGCGCTGCAAAAAGGAGCAACTACCAAGGCAAAGAGATGTGCATTCATTAGGGCATCGTGTCGGCAGATTTGTGGCCCTGCCAAGCACGTGTTTATTGACAGGATCGTGAACGCATGTCCGTTTTCAGTGAACAGTGATTTATGCTTTACCCTTTTTTGGTGAAAACGCACACGAGTCAGATGTGTGCTTTCAGTCTGGGTGTTCAGAAAAGCAAGAATTCATAAACACATGCCATTCCCTGGCTCCCAATTGTCCTGTCTGTACACGTGGCATGAAGATAAAAAAGAAACAGCTATTGGCAGCGGTGGGATTCGAACCCACGCCTCCAAAGAGACTGGAGCCTAAATCCAGCGCCTTAGACCGCTCGGCCACGCTACCCTGCTGGTACTGAAACGAGAGCCTCTGAGACCTGTATTTTTTTAGGGATTGGCTGGTTTGGCCATTAATTCAAAATCAAAGCAAAGCATGAACTTGGATTGAATTCTAGCACTGGCTGTGCAAAGCCCGAACTGAACAATAAAGCACACTTGTCAGCCTGAAATTGAAATGTCACCTTTCGGGAGTGCTCTGTTCAACAGCAGTCTGGTAGCCTAGTGGTCAATGTCAGCACCCCTCCATCCAGCAGTCTTGAGTTCAATTCCCGGTGAGGGAGGTCAGATCTTTTCTAGGTTTTTTTTGGTTCTAAAAATGTTTGGGAAGCGAAGGTTCAGGAACATTGCCGGTAGGGAGAGTAAGCTCTTTAAAGGCATGCAATGAGATGTGTTTTTCTTTATTTCTGCATATTTCTGTAGCTAGCTGCATTCTTTCAGTCAACATCCCGCCCCATTTAGTGCTCACGTTTTTAAAGAAGTCCACCATTAGCCCGCAGTGTAAGCCTACCCGGGGCCTCCGCCGATGGTCCATGGTGTGTGGGATCCTTACTGGACCAACCCCAGCCGTAACGCAAATCTTAGCTTTGTCTCATTCGACCCCTAACTCGACCCAAGGAGCTACTGCAAACTCTTAGCCTAACACTAGCCCTAAATGAAAGACGCCTATTGTCCTCACATGTGGGATTTTGTTCTCGCTGCTAGTGCATACGAAACTTGGTTCCGACGTGTCCAGGAGTGGGAGAATTACCAGGGACCTTGCAATCTCGTGCCTGGGGGTTTCTAAGCTGGGCATAGGAGCTCCACTGGATGGAGCCAAGTGTCTTGAACTGAGTTTTTGTGATGCAGCAGGAAAAGGCGCTGCAAAAAGGAGCAACTACCAAGGCAAAGAGATGTGCATTCATTAGGGCATCGTGTCGGCAGATTTGTGGCCCTGCCAAGCACGTGTTTATTGACAGGATCGTGAACGCATGTCCGTTTTCAGTGAACAGTGATTTATGCTTTACCCTTTTTTGGTGAAAACGCACACGAGTCAGATGTGTGCTTTCAGTCTGGGTGTTCAGAAAAGCAAGAATTCATAAACACATGCCATTCCCTGGCTCCCAATTGTCCTGTCTGTACACGTGGCATGAAGATAAAAAAGAAACAGCTATTGGCAGCGGTGGGATTCGAACCCACGCCTCCAAAGAGACTGGAGCCTAAATCCAGCGCCTTAGACCGCTCGGCCACGCTACCCTGCTGGTACTGAAACGAGAGCCTCTGAGACCTGTATTTTTTTAGGGATTGGCTGGTTTGGCCATTAATTCAAAATCAAAGCAAAGCATGAACTTGGATTGAATTCTAGCACTGGCTCTGCAAAGCCCGAACTGAACAATAAAGCACACTTGTCAGCCTGAAATTGAAATGTCACCTTTCGGGAGTGCTCTGTTCAACAGCAGTCTGGTAGCCTAGTGGTCAATGTCAGCACCCCTCCATCCAGCAGTCTTGAGTTCAATTCCCGGTGAGGGAGGTCAGATCTTTTCTAGGTTTTTTTTGGTTCTAAAAATGTTTGGGAAGCGAAGGTTCAGGAACATTGCCGGTAGGGAGAGTAAGCTCTTTAAAGGCATGCAATGAGATGTGTTTTTCTTTATTTCTGCATATTTCTGTAGCTAGCTGCATTCTTTCAGTCAACATCCCGCCCCATTTAGTGCTCACGTTTTTAAAGAAGTCCACCATTAGCCCGCAGTGTAAGCCTACCCGGGGCCTCCGCCGATGGTCCATGGTGTGTGGGATCCTTACTGGACCAACCCCAGCCGTAACGCAAATCTTAGCTTTGTCTCATTCGACCCCTAACTCGACCCAAGGAGCTACTGCAAACTCTTAGCCTAACACTAGCCCTAAATGAAAGACGCCTATTGTCCTCACATGTGGGATTTTGTTCTCGCTGCTAGTGCATACGAAACTTGGTTCCGACGTGTCCAGGAGTGGGAGAATTACCAGGGACCTTGCAATCTCGTGCCTGGGGGTTTCTAAGCTGGGCATAGGAGCTCCACTGGATGGAGCCAAGTGTCTTGAACTGAGTTTTTGTGATGCAGCAGGAAAAGGCGCTGCAAAAAGGAGCAACTACCAAGGCAAAGAGATGTGCATTCATTAGGGCATCGTGTCGGCAGATTTGTGGCCCTGCCAAGCACGTGTTTATTGACAGGATCGTGAACGCATGTCCGTTTTCAGTGAACAGTGATTTATGCTTTACCCTTTTTTGGTGAAAACGCACACGAGTCAGATGTGTGCTTTCAGTCTGGGTGTTCAGAAAAGCAAGAATTCATAAACACATGCCATTCCCTGGCTCCCAATTGTCCTGTCTGTACACGTGGCATGAAGATAAAAAAGAAACAGCTATTGGCAGCGGTGGGATTCGAACCCACGCCTCCAAAGAGACTGGAGCCTAAATCCAGCGCCTTAGACCGCTCGGCCACGCTACCCTGCTGGTACTGAAACGAGAGCCTCTGAGACCTGTATTTTTTTAGGGATTGGCTGGTTTGGCCATTAATTCAAAATCAAAGCAAAGCATGAACTTGGATTGAATTCTAGCACTGGCTGTGCAAAGCCCGAACTGAACAATAAAGCACACTTGTCAGCCTGAAATTGAAATGTCACCTTTCGGGAGTGCTCTGTTCAACAGCAGTCTGGTAGCCTAGTGGTCAATGTCAGCACCCCTCCATCCAGCAGTCTTGAGTTCAATTCCCGGTGAGGGAGGTCAGATCTTTTCTAGGTTTTTTTTGGTTCTAAAAATGTTTGGGAAGCGAAGGTTCAGGAACATTGCCGGTAGGGAGAGTAAGCTCTTTAAAGGCATGCAATGAGATGTGTTTTTCTTTATTTCTGCATATTTCTGTAGCTAGCTGCATTCTTTCAGTCAACATCCCGCCCCATTTAGTGCTCACGTTTTTAAAGAAGTCCACCATTAGCCCGCAGTGTAAGCCTACCCGGGGCCTCCGCCGATGGTCCATGGTGTGTGGGATCCTTACTGGACCAACCCCAGCCGTAACGCAAATCTTAGCTTTGTCTCATTCGACCCCTAACTCGACCCAAGGAGCTACTGCAAACTCTTAGCCTAACACTAGCCCTAAATGAAAGACGCCTATTGTCCTCACATGTGGGATTTTGTTCTCGCTGCTAGTGCATACGAAACTTGGTTCCGACGTGTCCAGGAGTGGGAGAATTACCAGGGACCTTGCAATCTCGTGCCTGGGGGTTTCTAAGCTGGGCATAGGAGCTCCACTGGATGGAGCCAAGTGTCTTGAACTGAGTTTTTGTGATGCAGCAGGAAAAGGCGCTGCAAAAAGGAGCAACTACCAAGGCAAAGAGATGTGCATTCATTAGGGCATCGTGTCGGCAGATTTGTGGCCCTGCCCTGAACGTGTTTATTGACAGGATCGTGAACGCATGTCCGTTTTCAGTGAACAGTGATTTATGCTTTACCCTTTTTTGGTGAAAACGCACACGAGTCAGATGTGTGCTTTCAGTCTGGGTGTTCAGAAAAGCAAGAATTCATAAACACATGCCATTCCCTGGCTCCCAATTGTCCTGTCTGTACACGTGGCATGAAGATAAAAAAGAAACAGCTATTGGCAGCGGTGGGATTCGAACCCACGCCTCCAAAGAGACTGGAGCCTAAATCCAGCGCCTTAGACCGCTCGGCCACGCTACCCTGCTGGTACTGAAACGAGAGCCTCTGAGACCTGTATTTTTTTAGGGATTGGCTGGTTTGGCCATTAATTCAAAATCAAAGCAAAGCATGAACTTGGATTGAATTCTAGCACTGGCTGTGCAAAGCCCGAACTGAACAATAAAGCACACTTGTCAGCCTGAAATTGAAATGTCACCTTTCGGGAGTGCTCTGTTCAACAGCAGTCTGGTAGCCTAGTGGTCAATGTCAGCACCCCTCCATCCAGCAGTCTTGAGTTCAATTCCCGGTGAGGGAGGTCAGATCTTTTCTAGGTTTTTTTTGGTTCTAAAAATGTTTGGGAAGCGAAGGTTCAGGAACATTGCCGGTAGGGAGAGTAAGCTCTTTAAAGGCATGCAATGAGATGTGTTTTTCTTTATTTCTGCATATTTCTGTAGCTAGCTGCATTCTTTCAGTCAACATCCCGCCCCATTTAGTGCTCACGTTTTTAAAGAAGTCCACCATTAGCCCGCAGTGTAAGCCTACCCGGGGCCTCCGCCGATGGTCCATGGTGTGTGGGATCCTTACTGGACCAACCCCAGCCGTAACGCAAATCTTAGCTTTGTCTCATTCGACCCCTAACTCGACCCAAGGAGCTACTGCAAACTCTTAGCCTAACACTAGCCCTAAATGAAAGACGCCTATTGTCCTCACATGTGGGATTTTGTTCTCGCTGCTAGTGCATACGAAACTTGGTTCCGACGTGTCCAGGAGTGGGAGAATTACCAGGGACCTTGCAATCTCGTGCCTGGGGGTTTCTAAGCTGGGCATAGGAGCTCCACTGGATGGAGCCAAGTGTCTTGAACTGAGTTTTTGTGATGCAGCAGGAAAAGGCGCTGCAAAAAGGAGCAACTACCAAGGCAAAGAGATGTGCATTCATTAGGGCATCGTGTCGGCAGATTTGTGGCCCTGCCAAGCACGTGTTTATTGACAGGATCGTGAACGCATGTCCGTTTTCAGTGAACAGTGATTTATGCTTTACCCTTTTTTGGTGAAAACGCACACGAGTCAGATGTGTGCTTTCAGTCTGGGTGTTCAGAAAAGCAAGAATTCATAAACACATGCCATTCCCTGGCTCCCAATTGTCCTGTCTGTACACGTGGCATGAAGATAAAAAAGAAACAGCTATTGGCAGCGGTGGGATTCGAACCCACGCCTCCAAAGAGACTGGAGCCTAAATCCAGCGCCTTAGACCGCTCGGCCACGCTACCCTGCTGGTACTGAAACGAGGGCCTCTGAGACCTGTATTTTTTTAGGGATTGGCTGGTTTGGCCATTAATTCAAAATCAAAGCAAAGCATGAACTTGGATTGAATTCTAGCACTGGCTGTGCAAAGCCCGAACTGAACAATAAAGCACACTTGTCAGCCTGAAATTGAAATGTCACCTTTCGGGAGTGCTCTGTTCAACAGCAGTCTGGTAGCCTAGTGGTCAATGTCAGCACCCCTCCATCCAGCAGTCTTGAGTTCAATTCCCGGTGAGGGAGGTCAGATCTTTTCTAGGTTTTTTTTGGTTCTAAAAATGTTTGGGAAGCGAAGGTTCAGGAACATTGCCGGTAGGGAGAGTAAGCTCTTTAAAGGCATGCAATGAGATGTGTTTTTCTTTATTTCTGCATATTTCTGTAGCTAGCTGCATTCTTTCAGTCAACATCCCGCCCCATTTAGTGCTCACGTTTTTAAAGAAGTCCACCATTAGCCCGCAGTGTAAGCCTACCCGGGGCCTCCGCCGATGGTCCATGGTGTGTGGGATCCTTACTGGACCAACCCCAGCCGTAACGCAAATCTTAGCTTTGTCTCATTCGACCCCTAACTCGACCCAAGGAGCTACTGCAAACTCTTAGCCTAACACTAGCCCTAAATGAAAGACGCCTATTGTCCTCACATGTGGGATTTTGTTCTCGCTGCTAGTGCATACGAAACTTGGTTCCGACGTGTCCAGGAGTGGGAGAATTACCAGGGACCTTGCAATCTCGTGCCTGGGGGTTTCTAAGCTGGGCATAGGAGCTCCACTGGATGGAGCCAAGTGTCTTGAACTGAGTTTTTGTGATGCAGCAGGAAAAGGCGCTGCAAAAAGGAGCAACTACCAAGGCAAAGAGATGTGCATTCATTAGGGCATCGTGTCGGCAGATTTGTGGCCCTGCCCTGAACGTGTTTATTGACAGGATCGTGAACGCATGTCCGTTTTCAGTGAACAGTGATTTATGCTTTACCCTTTTTTGGTGAAAACGCACACGAGTCAGATGTGTGCTTTCAGTCTGGGTGTTCAGAAAAGCAAGAATTCATAAACACATGCCATTCCCTGGCTCCCAATTGTCCTGTCTGTACACGTGGCATGAAGATAAAAAAGAAACAGCTATTGGCAGCGGTGGGATTCGAACCCACGCCTCCAAAGAGACTGGAGCCTAAATCCAGCGCCTTAGACCGCTCGGCCACGCTACCCTGCTGGTACTGAAACGAGAGCCTCTGAGACCTGTATTTTTTTAGGGATTGGCTGGTTTGGCCATTAATTCAAAATCAAAGCAAAGCATGAACTTGGATTGAATTCTAGCACTGGCTGTGCAAAGCCCGAACTGAACAATAAAGCACACTTGTCAGCCTGAAATTGAAATGTCACCTTTCGGGAGTGCTCTGTTCGACAGCAGTCTGGTAGCCTAGTGGTCAATGTCAGCACCCCTCCATCCAGCAGTCCTGAGTTCAATTCCCGGTGAGGGAGGTCAGATCTTTTCTAGGTTTTTTTTGGTTCTAAAAATGTTTGGGAAGCGAAGGTTCAGGAACATTGCCGGTAGGGAGAGTAAGCTCTTTAAAGGCATGCAATGAGATGTGTTTTTCTTTATTTCTGCATATTTCTGTAGCTAGCTGCATTCTTTCAGTCAACATCCCGCCCCATTTAGTGCTCACGTTTTTAAAGAAGTCCACCATTAGCCCGCAGTGTAAGCCTACCCGGGGCCTCCGCCGATGGTCCATGGTGTGTGGGATCCTTACTGGACCAACCCCAGCCGTAACGCAAATCTTAGCTTTGTCTCATTCGACCCCTAACTCGACCCAAGGAGCTACTGCAAACTCTTAGCCTAACACTAGCCCTAAATGAAAGACGCCTATTGTCCTCACATGTGGGATTTTGTTCTCGCTGCTAGTGCATACGAAACTTGGTTCCGACGTGTCCAGGAGTGGGAGAATTACCAGGGACCTTGCAATCTCGTGCCTGGGGGTTTCTAAGCTGGGCATAGGAGCTCCACTGGATGGAGCCAAGTGTCTTGAACTGAGTTTTTGTGATGCAGCAGGAAAAGGCGCTGCAAAAAGGAGCAACTACCAAGGCAAAGAGATGTGCATTCATTAGGGCATCGTGTCGGCAGATTTGTGGCCCTGCCAAGCACGTGTTTATTGACAGGATCGTGAACGCATGTCCGTTTTCAGTGAACAGTGATTTATGCTTTACCCTTTTTTGGTGAAAACGCACACGAGTCAGATGTGTGCTTTCAGTCTGGGTGTTCAGAAAAGCAAGAATTCATAAACACATGCCATTCCCTGGCTCCCAATTGTCCTGTCTGTACACGTGGCATGAAGATAAAAAAGAAACAGCTATTGGCAGCGGTGGGATTCGAACCCACGCCTCCAAAGAGACTGGAGCCTAAATCCAGCGCCTTAGACCGCTCGGCCACGCTACCCTGCTGGTACTGAAACGAGAGCCTCTGAGACCTGTATTTTTTTAGGGATTGGCTGGTTTGGCCATTAATTCAAAATCAAAGCAAAGCATGAACTTGGATTGAATTCTAGCACTGGCTGTGCAAAGCCCGAACTGAACAATAAAGCACACTTGTCAGCCTGAAATTGAAATGTCACCTTTCGGGAGTGCTCTGTTCAACAGCAGTCTGGTAGCCTAGTGGTCAATGTCAGCACCCCTCCATCCAGCAGTCTTGAGTTCAATTCCCGGTGAGGGAGGTCAGATCTTTTCTAGGTTTTTTTTGGTTCTAAAAATGTTTGGGAAGCGAAGGTTCAGGAACATTGCCGGTAGGGAGAGTAAGCTCTTTAAAGGCATGCAATGAGATGTGTTTTTCTTTATTTCTGCATATTTCTGTAGCTAGCTGCATTCTTTCAGTCAACATCCCGCCCCATTTAGTGCTCACGTTTTTAAAGAAGTCCACCATTAGCCCGCAGTGTAAGCCTACCCGGGGCCTCCGCCGATGGTCCATGGTGTGTGGGATCCTTACTGGACCAACCCCAGCCGTAACGCAAATCTTAGCTTTGTCTCATTCGACCCCTAACTCGACCCAAGGAGCTACTGCAAACTCTTAGCCTAACACTAGCCCTAAATGAAAGACGCCTATTGTCCTCACATGTGGGATTTTGTTCTCGCTGCTAGTGCATACGAAACTTGGTTCCGACGTGTCCAGGAGTGGGAGAATTACCAGGGACCTTGCAATCTCGTGCCTGGGGGTTTCTAAGCTGGGCATAGGAGCTCCACTGGATGGAGCCAAGTGTCTTGAACTGAGTTTTTGTGATGCAGCAGGAAAAGGCGCTGCAAAAAGGAGCAACTACCAAGGCAAAGAGATGTGCATTCATTAGGGCATCGTGTCGGCAGATTTGTGGCCCTGCCAAGCACGTGTTTATTGACAGGATCGTGAACGCATGTCCGTTTTCAGTGAACAGTGATTTATGCTTTACCCTTTTTTGGTGAAAACGCACACGAGTCAGATGTGTGCTTTCAGTCTGGGTGTTCAGAAAAGCAAGAATTCATAAACACATGCCATTCCCTGGCTCCCAATTGTCCTGTCTGTACACGTGGCATGAAGATAAAAAAGAAACAGCTATTGGCAGCGGTGGGATTCGAACCCACGCCTCCAAAGAGACTGGAGCCTAAATCCAGCGCCTTAGACCGCTCGGCCACGCTACCCTGCTGGTACTGAAACGAGAGCCTCTGAGACCTGTATTTTTTTAGGGATTGGCTGGTTTGGCCATTAATTCAAAATCAAAGCAAAGCATGAACTTGGATTGAATTCTAGCACTGGCTGTGCAAAGCCCGAACTGAACAATAAAGCACACTTGTCAGCCTGAAATTGAAATGTCACCTTTCGGGAGTGCTCTGTTCAACAGCAGTCTGGTAGCCTAGTGGTCAATGTCAGCACCCCTCCATCCAGCAGTCTTGAGTTCAATTCCCGGTGAGGGAGGTCAGATCTTTTCTAGGTTTTTTTTGGTTCTAAAAATGTTTGGGAAGCGAAGGTTCAGGAACATTGCCGGTAGGGAGAGTAAGCTCTTTAAAGGCATGCAATGAGATGTGTTTTTCTTTATTTCTGCATATTTCTGTAGCTAGCTGCATTCTTTCAGTCAACATCCCGCCCCATTTAGTGCTCACGTTTTTAAAGAAGTCCACCATTAGCCCGCAGTGTAAGCCTACCCGGGGCCTCCGCCGATGGTCCATGGTGTGTGGGATCCTTACTGGACCAACCCCAGCCGTAACGCAAATCTTAGCTTTGTCTCATTCGACCCCTAACTCGACCCAAGGAGCTACTGCAAACTCTTAGCCTAACACTAGCCCTAAATGAAAGACGCCTATTGTCCTCACATGTGGGATTTTGTTCTCGCTGCTAGTGCATACGAAACTTGGTTCCGACGTGTCCAGGAGTGGGAGAATTACCAGGGACCTTGCAATCTCGTGCCTGGGGGTTTCTAAGCTGGGCATAGGAGCTCCACTGGATGGAGCCAAGTGTCTTGAACTGAGTTTTTGTGATGCAGCAGGAAAAGGCGCTGCAAAAAGGAGCAACTACCAAGGCAAAGAGATGTGCATTCATTAGGGCATCGTGTCGGCAGATTTGTGGCCCTGCCAAGCACGTGTTTATTGACAGGATCGTGAACGCATGTCCGTTTTCAGTGAACAGTGATTTATGCTTTACCCTTTTTTGGTGAAAACGCACACGAGTCAGATGTGTGCTTTCAGTCTGGGTGTTCAGAAAAGCAAGAATTCATAAACACATGCCATTCCCTGGCTCCCAATTGTCCTGTCTGTACACGTGGCATGAAGATAAAAAAGAAACAGCTATTGGCAGCGGTGGGATTCGAACCCACGCCTCCAAAGAGACTGGAGCCTAAATCCAGCGCCTTAGACCGCTCGGCCACGCTACCCTGCTGGTACTGAAACGAGAGCCTCTGAGACCTGTATTTTTTTAGGGATTGGCTGGTTTGGCCATTAATTCAAAATCAAAGCAAAGCATGAACTTGGATTGAATTCTAGCACTGGCTGTGCAAAGCCCGAACTGAACAATAAAGCACACTTGTCAGCCTGAAATTGAAATGTCACCTTTCGGGAGTGCTCTGTTCGACAGCAGTCTGGTAGCCTAGTGGTCAATGTCAGCACCCCTCCATCCAGCAGTCTTGAGTTCAATTCCCGGTGAGGGAGGTCAGATCTTTTCTAGGTTTTTTTTGGTTCTAAAAATGTTTGGGAAGCGAAGGTTCAGGAACATTGCCGGTAGGGAGAGTAAGCTCTTTAAAGGCATGCAATGAGATGTGTTTTTCTTTATTTCTGCATATTTCTGTAGCTAGCTGCATTCTTTCAGTCAACATCCCGCCCCATTTAGTGCTCACGTTTTTAAAGAAGTCCACCATTAGCCCGCAGTGTAAGCCTACCCGGGGCCTCCGCCGATGGTCCATGGTGTGTGGGATCCTTACTGGACCAACCCCAGCCGTAACGCAAATCTTAGCTTTGTCTCATTCGACCCCTAACTCGACCCAAGGAGCTACTGCAAACTCTTAGCCTAACACTAGCCCTAAATGAAAGACGCCTATTGTCCTCACATGTGGGATTTTGTTCTCGCTGCTAGTGCATACGAAACTTGGTTCCGACGTGTCCAGGAGTGGGAGAATTACCAGGGACCTTGCAATCTCGTGCCTGGGGGTTTCTAAGCTGGGCATAGGAGCTCCACTGGATGGAGCCAAGTGTCTTGAACTGAGTTTTTGTGATGCAGCAGGAAAAGGCGCTGCAAAAAGGAGCAACTACCAAGGCAAAGAGATGTGCATTCATTAGGGCATCGTGTCGGCAGATTTGTGGCCCTGCCAAGCACGTGTTTATTGACAGGATCGTGAACGCATGTCCGTTTTCAGTGAACAGTGATTTATGCTTTACCCTTTTTTGGTGAAAACGCACACGAGTCAGATGTGTGCTTTCAGTCTGGGTGTTCAGAAAAGCAAGAATTCATAAACACATGCCATTCCCTGGCTCCCAATTGTCCTGTCTGTACACGTGGCATGAAGATAAAAAAGAAACAGCTATTGGCAGCGGTGGGATTCGAACCCACGCCTCCAAAGAGACTGGAGCCTAAATCCAGCGCCTTAGACCGCTCGGCCACGCTACCCTGCTGGTACTGAAACGAGAGCCTCTGAGACCTGTATTTTTTTAGGGATTGGCTGGTTTGGCCATTAATTCAAAATCAAAGCAAAGCATGAACTTGGATTGAATTCTAGCACTGGCTGTGCAAAGCCCGAACTGAACAATAAAGCACACTTGTCAGCCTGAAATTGAAATGTCACCTTTCGGGAGTGCTCTGTTCGACAGCAGTCTGGTAGCCTAGTGGTCAATGTCAGCACCCCTCCATCCAGCAGTCCTGAGTTCAATTCCCGGTGAGGGAGGTCAGATCTTTTCTAGGTTTTTTTTGGTTCTAAAAATGTTTGGGAAGCGAAGGTTCAGGAACATTGCCGGTAGGGAGAGTAAGCTCTTTAAAGGCATGCAATGAGATGTGTTTTTCTTTATTTCTGCATATTTCTGTAGCTAGCTGCATTCTTTCAGTCAACATCCCGCCCCATTTAGTGCTCACGTTTTTAAAGAAGTCCACCATTAGCCCGCAGTGTAAGCCTACCCGGGGCCTCCGCCGATGGTCCATGGTGTGTGGGATCCTTACTGGACCAACCCCAGCCGTAACGCAAATCTTAGCTTTGTCTCATTCGACCCCTAACTCGACCCAAGGAGCTACTGCAAACTCTTAGCCTAACACTAGCCCTAAATGAAAGACGCCTATTGTCCTCACATGTGGGATTTTGTTCTCGCTGCTAGTGCATACGAAACTTGGTTCCGACGTGTCCAGGAGTGGGAGAATTACCAGGGACCTTGCAATCTCGTGCCTGGGGGTTTCTAAGCTGGGCATAGGAGCTCCACTGGATGGAGCCAAGTGTCTTGAACTGAGTTTTTGTGATGCAGCAGGAAAAGGCGCTGCAAAAAGGAGCAACTACCAAGGCAAAGAGATGTGCATTCATTAGGGCATCGTGTCGGCAGATTTGTGGCCCTGCCAAGCACGTGTTTATTGACAGGATCGTGAACGCATGTCCGTTTTCAGTGAACAGTGATTTATGCTTTACCCTTTTTTGGTGAAAACGCACACGAGTCAGATGTGTGCTTTCAGTCTGGGTGTTCAGAAAAGCAAGAATTCATAAACACATGCCATTCCCTGGCTCCCAATTGTCCTGTCTGTACACGTGGCATGAAGATAAAAAAGAAACAGCTATTGGCAGCGGTGGGATTCGAACCCACGCCTCCAAAGAGACTGGAGCCTAAATCCAGCGCCTTAGACCGCTCGTCCACGCTACCCTGCTGGTACTGAAACGAGAGCCTCTGAGACCTGTATTTTTTTAGGGATTGGCTGGTTTGGCCATTAATTCAAAATCAAAGCAAAGCATGAACTTGGATTGAATTCTAGCACTGGCTCTGCAAAGCCCGAACTGAACAATAAAGCACACTTGTCAGCCTGAAATTGAAATGTCACCTTTCGGGAGTGCTCTGTTCAACAGCAGTCTGGTAGCCTAGTGGTCAATGTCAGCACCCCTCCATCCAGCAGTCTTGAGTTCAATTCCCGGTGAGGGAGGTCAGATCTTTTCTAGGTTTTTTTTGGTTCTAAAAATGTTTGGGAAGCGAAGGTTCAGGAACATTGCCGGTAGGGAGAGTAAGCTCTTTAAAGGCATGCAATGAGATGTGTTTTTCTTTATTTCTGCATATTTCTGTAGCTAGCTGCATTCTTTCAGTCAACATCCCGCCCCATTTAGTGCTCACGTTTTTAAAGAAGTCCACCATTAGCCCGCAGTGTAAGCCTACCCGGGGCCTCCGCCGATGGTCCATGGTGTGTGGGATCCTTACTGGACCAACCCCAGCCGTAACGCAAATCTTAGCTTTGTCTCATTCGACCCCTAACTCGACCCAAGGAGCTACTGCAAACTCTTAGCCTAACACTAGCCCTAAATGAAAGACGCCTATTGTCCTCACATGTGGGATTTTGTTCTCGCTGCTAGTGCATACGAAACTTGGTTCCGACGTGTCCAGGAGTGGGAGAATTACCAGGGACCTTGCAATCTCGTGCCTGGGGGTTTCTAAGCTGGGCATAGGAGCTCCACTGGATGGAGCCAAGTGTCTTGAACTGAGTTTTTGTGATGCAGCAGGAAAAGGCGCTGCAAAAAGGAGCAACTACCAAGGCAAAGAGATGTGCATTCATTAGGGCATCGTGTCGGCAGATTTGTGGCCCTGCCAAGCACGTGTTTATTGACAGGATCGTGAACGCATGTCCGTTTTCAGTGAACAGTGATTTATGCTTTACCCTTTTTTGGTGAAAACGCACACGAGTCAGATGTGTGCTTTCAGTCTGGGTGTTCAGAAAAGCAAGAATTCATAAACACATGCCATTCCCTGGCTCCCAATTGTCCTGTCTGTACACGTGGCATGAAGATAAAAAAGAAACAGCTATTGGCAGCGGTGGGATTCGAACCCACGCCTCCAAAGAGACTGGAGCCTAAATCCAGCGCCTTAGACCGCTCGGCCACGCTACCCTGCTGGTACTGAAACGAGAGCCTCTGAGACCTGTATTTTTTTAGGGATTGGCTGGTTTGGCCATTAATTCAAAATCAAAGCAAAGCATGAACTTGGATTGAATTCTAGCACTGGCTGTGCAAAGCCCGAACTGAACAATAAAGCACACTTGTCAGCCTGAAATTGAAATGTCACCTTTCGGGAGTGCTCTGTTCAACAGCAGTCTGGTAGCCTAGTGGTCAATGTCAGCACCCCTCCATCCAGCAGTCTTGAGTTCAATTCCCGGTGAGGGAGGTCAGATCTTTTCTAGGTTTTTTTTGGTTCTAAAAATGTTTGGGAAGCGAAGGTTCAGGAACATTGCCGGTAGGGAGAGTAAGCTCTTTAAAGGCATGCAATGAGATGTGTTTTTCTTTATTTCTGCATATTTCTGTAGCTAGCTGCATTCTTTCAGTCAACATCCCGCCCCATTTAGTGCTCACGTTTTTAAAGAAGTCCACCATTAGCCCGCAGTGTAAGCCTACCCGGGGCCTCCGCCGATGGTCCATGGTGTGTGGGATCCTTACTGGACCAACCCCAGCCGTAACGCAAATCTTAGCTTTGTCTCATTCGACCCCTAACTCGACCCAAGGAGCTACTGCAAACTCTTAGCCTAACACTAGCCCTAAATGAAAGACGCCTATTGTCCTCACATGTGGGATTTTGTTCTCGCTGCTAGTGCATACGAAACTTGGTTCCGACGTGTCCAGGAGTGGGAGAATTACCAGGGACCTTGCAATCTCGTGCCTGGGGGTTTCTAAGCTGGGCATAGGAGCTCCACTGGATGGAGCCAAGTGTCTTGAACTGAGTTTTTGTGATGCAGCAGGAAAAGGCGCTGCAAAAAGGAGCAACTACCAAGGCAAAGAGATGTGCATTCATTAGGGCATCGTGTCGGCAGATTTGTGGCCCTGCCAAGCACGTGTTTATTGACAGGATCGTGAACGCATGTCCGTTTTCAGTGAACAGTGATTTATGCTTTACCCTTTTTTGGTGAAAACGCACACGAGTCAGATGTGTGCTTTCAGTCTGGGTGTTCAGAAAAGCAAGAATTCATAAACACATGCCATTCCCTGGCTCCCAATTGTCCTGTCTGTACACGTGGCATGAAGATAAAAAAGAAACAGCTATTGGCAGCGGTGGGATTCGAACCCACGCCTCCAAAGAGACTGGAGCCTAAATCCAGCGCCTTAGACCGCTCGGCCACGCTACCCTGCTGGTACTGAAACGAGAGCCTCTGAGACCTGTATTTTTTTAGGGATTGGCTGGTTTGGCCATTAATTCAAAATCAAAGCAAAGCATGAACTTGGATTGAATTCTAGCACTGGCTGTGCAAAGCCCGAACTGAACAATAAAGCACACTTGTCAGCCTGAAATTGAAATGTCACCTTTCGGGAGTGCTCTGTTCGACAGCAGTCTGGTAGCCTAGTGGTCAATGTCAGCACCCCTCCATCCAGCAGTCCTGAGTTCAATTCCCGGTGAGGGAGGTCAGATCTTTTCTAGGTTTTTTTTGGTTCTAAAAATGTTTGGGAAGCGAAGGTTCAGGAACATTGCCGGTAGGGAGAGTAAGCTCTTTAAAGGCATGCAATGAGATGTGTTTTTCTTTATTTCTGCATATTTCTGTAGCTAGCTGCATTCTTTCAGTCAACATCCCGCCCCATTTAGTGCTCACGTTTTTAAAGAAGTCCACCATTAGCCCGCAGTGTAAGCCTACCCGGGGCCTCCGCCGATGGTCCATGGTGTGTGGGATCCTTACTGGACCAACCCCAGCCGTAACGCAAATCTTAGCTTTGTCTCATTCGACCCCTAACTCGACCCAAGGAGCTACTGCAAACTCTTAGCCTAACACTAGCCCTAAATGAAAGACGCCTATTGTCCTCACATGTGGGATTTTGTTCTCGCTGCTAGTGCATACGAAACTTGGTTCCGACGTGTCCAGGAGTGGGAGAATTACCAGGGACCTTGCAATCTCGTGCCTGGGGGTTTCTAAGCTGGGCATAGGAGCTCCACTGGATGGAGCCAAGTGTCTTGAACTGAGTTTTTGTGATGCAGCAGGAAAAGGCGCTGCAAAAAGGAGCAACTACCAAGGCAAAGAGATGTGCATTCATTAGGGCATCGTGTCGGCAGATTTGTGGCCCTGCCAAGCACGTGTTTATTGACAGGATCGTGAACGCATGTCCGTTTTCAGTGAACAGTGATTTATGCTTTACCCTTTTTTGGTGAAAACGCACACGAGTCAGATGTGTGCTTTCAGTCTGGGTGTTCAGAAAAGCAAGAATTCATAAACACATGCCATTCCCTGGCTCCCAATTGTCCTGTCTGTACACGTGGCATGAAGATAAAAAAGAAACAGCTATTGGCAGCGGTGGGATTCGAACCCACGCCTCCAAAGAGACTGGAGCCTAAATCCAGCGCCTTAGACCGCTCGGCCACGCTACCCTGCTGGTACTGAAACGAGAGCCTCTGAGACCTGTATTTTTTTAGGGATTGGCTGGTTTGGCCATTAATTCAAAATCAAAGCAAAGCATGAACTTGGATTGAATTCTAGCACTGGCTGTGCAAAGCCCGAACTGAACAATAAAGCACACTTGTCAGCCTGAAATTGAAATGTCACCTTTCGGGAGTGCTCTGTTCAACAGCAGTCTGGTAGCCTAGTGGTCAATGTCAGCACCCCTCCATCCAGCAGTCTTGAGTTCAATTCCCGGTGAGGGAGGTCAGATCTTTTCTAGGTTTTTTTTGGTTCTAAAAATGTTTGGGAAGCGAAGGTTCAGGAACATTGCCGGTAGGGAGAGTAAGCTCTTTAAAGGCATGCAATGAGATGTGTTTTTCTTTATTTCTGCATATTTCTGTAGCTAGCTGCATTCTTTCAGTCAACATCCCGCCCCATTTAGTGCTCACGTTTTTAAAGAAGTCCACCATTAGCCCGCAGTGTAAGCCTACCCGGGGCCTCCGCCGATGGTCCATGGTGTGTGGGATCCTTACTGGACCAACCCCAGCCGTAACGCAAATCTTAGCTTTGTCTCATTCGACCCCTAACTCGACCCAAGGAGCTACTGCAAACTCTTAGCCTAACACTAGCCCTAAATGAAAGACGCCTATTGTCCTCACATGTGGGATTTTGTTCTCGCTGCTAGTGCATACGAAACTTGGTTCCGACGTGTCCAGGAGTGGGAGAATTACCAGGGACCTTGCAATCTCGTGCCTGGGGGTTTCTAAGCTGGGCATAGGAGCTCCACTGGATGGAGCCAAGTGTCTTGAACTGAGTTTTTGTGATGCAGCAGGAAAAGGCGCTGCAAAAAGGAGCAACTACCAAGGCAAAGAGATGTGCATTCATTAGGGCATCGTGTCGGCAGATTTGTGGCCCTGCCAAGCACGTGTTTATTGACAGGATCGTGAACGCATGTCCGTTTTCAGTGAACAGTGATTTATGCTTTACCCTTTTTTGGTGAAAACGCACACGAGTCAGATGTGTGCTTTCAGTCTGGGTGTTCAGAAAAGCAAGAATTCATAAACACATGCCATTCCCTGGCTCCCAATTGTCCTGTCTGTACACGTGGCATGAAGATAAAAAAGAAACAGCTATTGGCAGCGGTGGGATTCGAACCCACGCCTCCAAAGAGACTGGAGCCTAAATCCAGCGCCTTAGACCGCTCGGCCACGCTACCCTGCTGGTACTGAAACGAGAGCCTCTGAGACCTGTATTTTTTTAGGGATTGGCTGGTTTGGCCATTAATTCAAAATCAAAGCAAAGCATGAACTTGGATTGAATTCTAGCACTGGCTCTGCAAAGCCCGAACTGAACAATAAAGCACACTTGTCAGCCTGAAATTGAAATGTCACCTTTCGGGAGTGCTCTGTTCAACAGCAGTCTGGTAGCCTAGTGGTCAATGTCAGCACCCCTCCATCCAGCAGTCTTGAGTTCAATTCCCGGTGAGGGAGGTCAGATCTTTTCTAGGTTTTTTTTGGTTCTAAAAATGTTTGGGAAGCGAAGGTTCAGGAACATTGCCGGTAGGGAGAGTAAGCTCTTTAAAGGCATGCAATGAGATGTGTTTTTCTTTATTTCTGCATATTTCTGTAGCTAGCTGCATTCTTTCAGTCAACATCCCGCCCCATTTAGTGCTCACGTTTTTAAAGAAGTCCACCATTAGCCCGCAGTGTAAGCCTACCCGGGGCCTCCGCCGATGGTCCATGGTGTGTGGGATCCTTACTGGACCAACCCCAGCCGTAACGCAAATCTTAGCTTTGTCTCATTCGACCCCTAACTCGACCCAAGGAGCTACTGCAAACTCTTAGCCTAACACTAGCCCTAAATGAAAGACGCCTATTGTCCTCACATGTGGGATTTTGTTCTCGCTGCTAGTGCATACGAAACTTGGTTCCGACGTGTCCAGGAGTGGGAGAATTACCAGGGACCTTGCAATCTCGTGCCTGGGGGTTTCTAAGCTGGGCATAGGAGCTCCACTGGATGGAGCCAAGTGTCTTGAACTGAGTTTTTGTGATGCAGCAGGAAAAGGCGCTGCAAAAAGGAGCAACTACCAAGGCAAAGAGATGTGCATTCATTAGGGCATCGTGTCGGCAGATTTGTGGCCCTGCCCTGAACGTGTTTATTGACAGGATCGTGAACGCATGTCCGTTTTCAGTGAACAGTGATTTATGCTTTACCCTTTTTTGGTGAAAACGCACACGAGTCAGATGTGTGCTTTCAGTCTGGGTGTTCAGAAAAGCAAGAATTCATAAACACATGCCATTCCCTGGCTCCCAATTGTCCTGTCTGTACACGTGGCATGAAGATAAAAAAGAAACAGCTATTGGCAGCGGTGGGATTCGAACCCACGCCTCCAAAGAGACTGGAGCCTAAATCCAGCGCCTTAGACCGCTCGGCCACGCTACCCTGCTGGTACTGAAACGAGAGCCTCTGAGACCTGTATTTTTTTAGGGATTGGCTGGTTTGGCCATTAATTCAAAATCAAAGCAAAGCATGAACTTGGATTGAATTCTAGCACTGGCTGTGCAAAGCCCGAACTGAACAATAAAGCACACTTGTCAGCCTGAAATTGAAATGTCACCTTTCGGGAGTGCTCTGTTCAACAGCAGTCTGGTAGCCTAGTGGTCAATGTCAGCACCCCTCCATCCAGCAGTCTTGAGTTCAATTCCCGGTGAGGGAGGTCAGATCTTTTCTAGGTTTTTTTTGGTTCTAAAAATGTTTGGGAAGCGAAGGTTCAGGAACATTGCCGGTAGGGAGAGTAAGCTCTTTAAAGGCATGCAATGAGATGTGTTTTTCTTTATTTCTGCATATTTCTGTAGCTAGCTGCATTCTTTCAGTCAACATCCCGCCCCATTTAGTGCTCACGTTTTTAAAGAAGTCCACCATTAGCCCGCAGTGTAAGCCTACCCGGGGCCTCCGCCGATGGTCCATGGTGTGTGGGATCCTTACTGGACCAACCCCAGCCGTAACGCAAATCTTAGCTTTGTCTCATTCGACCCCTAACTCGACCCAAGGAGCTACTGCAAACTCTTAGCCTAACACTAGCCCTAAATGAAAGACGCCTATTGTCCTCACATGTGGGATTTTGTTCTCGCTGCTAGTGCATACGAAACTTGGTTCCGACGTGTCCAGGAGTGGGAGAATTACCAGGGACCTTGCAATCTCGTGCCTGGGGGTTTCTAAGCTGGGCATAGGAGCTCCACTGGATGGAGCCAAGTGTCTTGAACTGAGTTTTTGTGATGCAGCAGGAAAAGGCGCTGCAAAAAGGAGCAACTACCAAGGCAAAGAGATGTGCATTCATTAGGGCATCGTGTCGGCAGATTTGTGGCCCTGCCAAGCACGTGTTTATTGACAGGATCGTGAACGCATGTCCGTTTTCAGTGAACAGTGATTTATGCTTTACCCTTTTTTGGTGAAAACGCACACGAGTCAGATGTGTGCTTTCAGTCTGGGTGTTCAGAAAAGCAAGAATTCATAAACACATGCCATTCCCTGGCTCCCAATTGTCCTGTCTGTACACGTGGCATGAAGATAAAAAAGAAACAGCTATTGGCAGCGGTGGGATTCGAACCCACGCCTCCAAAGAGACTGGAGCCTAAATCCAGCGCCTTAGACCGCTCGGCCACGCTACCCTGCTGGTACTGAAACGAGAGCCTCTGAGACCTGTATTTTTTTAGGGATTGGCTGGTTTGGCCATTAATTCAAAATCAAAGCAAAGCATGAACTTGGATTGAATTCTAGCACTGGCTGTGCAAAGCCCGAACTGAACAATAAAGCACACTTGTCAGCCTGAAATTGAAATGTCACCTTTCGGGAGTGCTCTGTTCAACAGCAGTCTGGTAGCCTAGTGGTCAATGTCAGCACCCCTCCATCCAGCAGTCTTGAGTTCAATTCCCGGTGAGGGAGGTCAGATCTTTTCTAGGTTTTTTTTGGTTCTAAAAATGTTTGGGAAGCGAAGGTTCAGGAACATTGCCGGTAGGGAGAGTAAGCTCTTTAAAGGCATGCAATGAGATGTGTTTTTCTTTATTTCTGCATATTTCTGTAGCTAGCTGCATTCTTTCAGTCAACATCCCGCCCCATTTAGTGCTCACGTTTTTAAAGAAGTCCACCATTAGCCCGCAGTGTAAGCCTACCCGGGGCCTCCGCCGATGGTCCATGGTGTGTGGGATCCTTACTGGACCAACCCCAGCCGTAACGCAAATCTTAGCTTTGTCTCATTCGACCCCTAACTCGACCCAAGGAGCTACTGCAAACTCTTAGCCTAACACTAGCCCTAAATGAAAGACGCCTATTGTCCTCACATGTGGGATTTTGTTCTCGCTGCTAGTGCATACGAAACTTGGTTCCGACGTGTCCAGGAGTGGGAGAATTACCAGGGACCTTGCAATCTCGTGCCTGGGGGTTTCTAAGCTGGGCATAGGAGCTCCACTGGATGGAGCCAAGTGTCTTGAACTGAGTTTTTGTGATGCAGCAGGAAAAGGCGCTGCAAAAAGGAGCAACTACCAAGGCAAAGAGATGTGCATTCATTAGGGCATCGTGTCGGCAGATTTGTGGCCCTGCCAAGCACGTGTTTATTGACAGGATCGTGAACGCATGTCCGTTTTCAGTGAACAGTGATTTATGCTTTACCCTTTTTTGGTGAAAACGCACACGAGTCAGATGTGTGCTTTCAGTCTGGGTGTTCAGAAAAGCAAGAATTCATAAACACATGCCATTCCCTGGCTCCCAATTGTCCTGTCTGTACACGTGGCATGAAGATAAAAAAGAAACAGCTATTGGCAGCGGTGGGATTCGAACCCACGCCTCCAAAGAGACTGGAGCCTAAATCCAGCGCCTTAGACCGCTCGGCCACGCTACCCTGCTGGTACTGAAACGAGAGCCTCTGAGACCTGTATTTTTTTAGGGATTGGCTGGTTTG
Organism: Ambystoma mexicanum; assembly: GCF_040938575.1. NCBI lineage: Eukaryota > Metazoa > Chordata > Amphibia > Caudata > Ambystomatidae > Ambystoma > Ambystoma mexicanum. Next base: position 13,751,353 of record NC_090921.1, on the reverse strand, counting down.
GCCATTAATTCAAAATCAAAGCAAAGCATGAACTTGGATTGAATTCTAGCACTGGCTGTGCAAAGCCCGAACTGAACAATAAAGCACACTTGTCAGCCTGAAATTGAAATGTCACCTTTCGGGAGTGCTCTGTTCAACAGCAGTCTGGTAGCCTAGTGGTCAATGTCAGCACCCCTCCATCCAGCAGTCTTGAGTTCAATTCCCGGTGAGGGAGGTCAGATCTTTTCTAGGTTTTTTTTGGTTCTAAAAATGTTTGGGAAGCGAAGGTTCAGGAACATTGCCGGTAGGGAGAGTAAGCTCTTTAAAGGCATGCAATGAGATGTGTTTTTCTTTATTTCTGCATATTTCTGTAGCTAGCTGCATTCTTTCAGTCAACATCCCGCCCCATTTAGTGCTCACGTTTTTAAAGAAGTCCACCATTAGCCCGCAGTGTAAGCCTACCCGGGGCCTCCGCCGATGGTCCATGGTGTGTGGGATCCTTACTGGACCAACCCCAGCCGTAACGCAAATCTTAGCTTTGTCTCATTCGACCCCTAACTCGACCCAAGGAGCTACTGCAAACTCTTAGCCTAACACTAGCCCTAAATGAAAGACGCCTATTGTCCTCACATGTGGGATTTTGTTCTCGCTGCTAGTGCATACGAAACTTGGTTCCGACGTGTCCAGGAGTGGGAGAATTACCAGGGACCTTGCAATCTCGTGCCTGGGGGTTTCTAAGCTGGGCATAGGAGCTCCACTGGATGGAGCCAAGTGTCTTGAACTGAGTTTTTGTGATGCAGCAGGAAAAGGCGCTGCAAAAAGGAGCAACTACCAAGGCAAAGAGATGTGCATTCATTAGGGCATCGTGTCGGCAGATTTGTGGCCCTGCCCTGAACGTGTTTATTGACAGGATCGTGAACGCATGTCCGTTTTCAGTGAACAGTGATTTATGCTTTACCCTTTTTTGGTGAAAACGCACACGAGTCAGATGTGTGCTTTCAGTCTGGGTGTTCAGAAAAGCAAGAATTCATAAACACATGCCATTCCCTGGCTCCCAATTGTCCTGTCTGTACACGTGGCATGAAGATAAAAAAGAAACAGCTATTGGCAGCGGTGGGATTCGAACCCACGCCTCCAAAGAGACTGGAGCCTAAATCCAGCGCCTTAGACCGCTCGGCCACGCTACCCTGCTGGTACTGAAACGAGAGCCTCTGAGACCTGTATTTTTTTAGGGATTGGCTGGTTTGGCCATTAATTCAAAATCAAAGCAAAGCATGAACTTGGATTGAATTCTAGCACTGGCTGTGCAAAGCCCGAACTGAACAATAAAGCACACTTGTCAGCCTGAAATTGAAATGTCACCTTTCGGGAGTGCTCTGTTCGACAGCAGTCTGGTAGCCTAGTGGTCAATGTCAGCACCCCTCCATCCAGCAGTCCTGAGTTCAATTCCCGGTGAGGGAGGTCAGATCTTTTCTAGGTTTTTTTTGGTTCTAAAAATGTTTGGGAAGCGAAGGTTCAGGAACATTGCCGGTAGGGAGAGTAAGCTCTTTAAAGGCATGCAATGAGATGTGTTTTTCTTTATTTCTGCATATTTCTGTAGCTAGCTGCATTCTTTCAGTCAACATCCCGCCCCATTTAGTGCTCACGTTTTTAAAGAAGTCCACCATTAGCCCGCAGTGTAAGCCTACCCGGGGCCTCCGCCGATGGTCCATGGTGTGTGGGATCCTTACTGGACCAACCCCAGCCGTAACGCAAATCTTAGCTTTGTCTCATTCGACCCCTAACTCGACCCAAGGAGCTACTGCAAACTCTTAGCCTAACACTAGCCCTAAATGAAAGACGCCTATTGTCCTCACATGTGGGATTTTGTTCTCGCTGCTAGTGCATACGAAACTTGGTTCCGACGTGTCCAGGAGTGGGAGAATTACCAGGGACCTTGCAATCTCGTGCCTGGGGGTTTCTAAGCTGGGCATAGGAGCTCCACTGGATGGAGCCAAGTGTCTTGAACTGAGTTTTTGTGATGCAGCAGGAAAAGGCGCTGCAAAAAGGAGCAACTACCAAGGCAAAGAGATGTGCATTCATTAGGGCATCGTGTCGGCAGATTTGTGGCCCTGCCAAGCACGTGTTTATTGACAGGATCGTGAACGCATGTCCGTTTTCAGTGAACAGTGATTTATGCTTTACCCTTTTTTGGTGAAAACGCACACGAGTCAGATGTGTGCTTTCAGTCTGGGTGTTCAGAAAAGCAAGAATTCATAAACACATGCCATTCCCTGGCTCCCAATTGTCCTGTCTGTACACGTGGCATGAAGATAAAAAAGAAACAGCTATTGGCAGCGGTGGGATTCGAACCCACGCCTCCAAAGAGACTGGAGCCTAAATCCAGCGCCTTAGACCGCTCGTCCACGCTACCCTGCTGGTACTGAAACGAGAGCCTCTGAGACCTGTATTTTTTTAGGGATTGGCTGGTTTGGCCATTAATTCAAAATCAAAGCAAAGCATGAACTTGGATTGAATTCTAGCACTGGCTCTGCAAAGCCCGAACTGAACAATAAAGCACACTTGTCAGCCTGAAATTGAAATGTCACCTTTCGGGAGTGCTCTGTTCAACAGCAGTCTGGTAGCCTAGTGGTCAATGTCAGCACCCCTCCATCCAGCAGTCTTGAGTTCAATTCCCGGTGAGGGAGGTCAGATCTTTTCTAGGTTTTTTTTGGTTCTAAAAATGTTTGGGAAGCGAAGGTTCAGGAACATTGCCGGTAGGGAGAGTAAGCTCTTTAAAGGCATGCAATGAGATGTGTTTTTCTTTATTTCTGCATATTTCTGTAGCTAGCTGCATTCTTTCAGTCAACATCCCGCCCCATTTAGTGCTCACGTTTTTAAAGAAGTCCACCATTAGCCCGCAGTGTAAGCCTACCCGGGGCCTCCGCCGATGGTCCATGGTGTGTGGGATCCTTACTGGACCAACCCCAGCCGTAACGCAAATCTTAGCTTTGTCTCATTCGACCCCTAACTCGACCCAAGGAGCTACTGCAAACTCTTCGCCTAACACTAGCCCTAAATGAAAGACGCCTATTGTCCTCACATGTGGGATTTTGTTCTCGCTGCTAGTGCATACGAAACTTGGTTCCGACGTGTCCAGGAGTGGGAGAATTACCAGGGACCTTGCAATCTCGTGCCTGGGGGTTTCTAAGCTGGGCATAGGAGCTCCACTGGATGGAGCCAAGTGTCTTGAACTGAGTTTTTGTGATGCAGCAGGAAAAGGCGCTGCAAAAAGGAGCAACTACCAAGGCAAAGAGATGTGCATTCATTAGGGCATCGTGTCGGCAGATTTGTGGCCCTGCCAAGCACGTGTTTATTGACAGGATCGTGAACGCATGTCCGTTTTCAGTGAACAGTGATTTATGCTTTACCCTTTTTTGGTGAAAACGCACACGAGTCAGATGTGTGCTTTCAGTCTGGGTGTTCAGAAAAGCAAGAATTCATAAACACATGCCATTCCCTGGCTCCCAATTGTCCTGTCTGTACACGTGGCATGAAGATAAAAAAGAAACAGCTATTGGCAGCGGTGGGATTCGAACCCACGCCTCCAAAGAGACTGGAGCCTAAATCCAGCGCCTTAGACCGCTCGGCCACGCTACCCTGCTGGTACTGAAACGAGAGCCTCTGAGACCTGTATTTTTTTAGGGATTGGCTGGTTTGGCCATTAATTCAAAATCAAAGCAAAGCATGAACTTGGATTGAATTCTAGCACTGGCTGTGCAAAGCCCGAACTGAACAATAAAGCACACTTGTCAGCCTGAAATTGAAATGTCACCTTTCGGGAGTGCTCTGTTCAACAGCAGTCTGGTAGCCTAGTGGTCAATGTCAGCACCCCTCCATCCAGCAGTCTTGAGTTCAATTCCCGGTGAGGGAGGTCAGATCTTTTCTAGGTTTTTTTTGGTTCTAAAAATGTTTGGGAAGCGAAGGTTCAGGAACATTGCCGGTAGGGAGAGTAAGCTCTTTAAAGGCATGCAATGAGATGTGTTTTTCTTTATTTCTGCATATTTCTGTAGCTAGCTGCATTCTTTCAGTCAACATCCCGCCCCATTTAGTGCTCACGTTTTTAAAGAAGTCCACCATTAGCCCGCAGTGTAAGCCTACCCGGGGCCTCCGCCGATGGTCCATGGTGTGTGGGATCCTTACTGGACCAACCCCAGCCGTAACGCAAATCTTAGCTTTGTCTCATTCGACCCCTAACTCGACCCAAGGAGCTACTGCAAACTCTTAGCCTAACACTAGCCCTAAATGAAAGACGCCTATTGTCCTCACATGTGGGATTTTGTTCTCGCTGCTAGTGCATACGAAACTTGGTTCCGACGTGTCCAGGAGTGGGAGAATTACCAGGGACCTTGCAATCTCGTGCCTGGGGGTTTCTAAGCTGGGCATAGGAGCTCCACTGGATGGAGCCAAGTGTCTTGAACTGAGTTTTTGTGATGCAGCAGGAAAAGGCGCTGCAAAAAGGAGCAACTACCAAGGCAAAGAGATGTGCATTCATTAGGGCATCGTGTCGGCAGATTTGTGGCCCTGCCAAGCACGTGTTTATTGACAGGATCGTGAACGCATGTCCGTTTTCAGTGAACAGTGATTTATGCTTTACCCTTTTTTGGTGAAAACGCACACGAGTCAGATGTGTGCTTTCAGTCTGGGTGTTCAGAAAAGCAAGAATTCATAAACACATGCCATTCCCTGGCTCCCAATTGTCCTGTCTGTACACGTGGCATGAAGATAAAAAAGAAACAGCTATTGGCAGCGGTGGGATTCGAACCCACGCCTCCAAAGAGACTGGAGCCTAAATCCAGCGCCTTAGACCGCTCGGCCACGCTACCCTGCTGGTACTGAAACGAGGGCCTCTGAGACCTGTATTTTTTTAGGGATTGGCTGGTTTGGCCATTAATTCAAAATCAAAGCAAAGCATGAACTTGGATTGAATTCTAGCACTGGCTGTGCAAAGCCCGAACTGAACAATAAAGCACACTTGTCAGCCTGAAATTGAAATGTCACCTTTCGGGAGTGCTCTGTTCAACAGCAGTCTGGTAGCCTAGTGGTCAATGTCAGCACCCCTCCATCCAGCAGTCTTGAGTTCAATTCCCGGTGAGGGAGGTCAGATCTTTTCTAGGTTTTTTTTGGTTCTAAAAATGTTTGGGAAGCGAAGGTTCAGGAACATTGCCGGTAGGGAGAGTAAGCTCTTTAAAGGCATGCAATGAGATGTGTTTTTCTTTATTTCTGCATATTTCTGTAGCTAGCTGCATTCTTTCAGTCAACATCCCGCCCCATTTAGTGCTCACGTTTTTAAAGAAGTCCACCATTAGCCCGCAGTGTAAGCCTACCCGGGGCCTCCGCCGATGGTCCATGGTGTGTGGGATCCTTACTGGACCAACCCCAGCCGTAACGCAAATCTTAGCTTTGTCTCATTCGACCCCTAACTCGACCCAAGGAGCTACTGCAAACTCTTAGCCTAACACTAGCCCTAAATGAAAGACGCCTATTGTCCTCACATGTGGGATTTTGTTCTCGCTGCTAGTGCATACGAAACTTGGTTCCGACGTGTCCAGGAGTGGGAGAATTACCAGCGACCTTGCAATCTCGTGCCTGGGGGTTTCTAAGCTGGGCATAGGAGCTCCACTGGATGGAGCCAAGTGTCTTGAACTGAGTTTTTGTGATGCAGCAGGAAAAGGCGCTGCAAAAAGGAGCAACTACCAAGGCAAAGAGATGTGCATTCATTAGGGCATCGTGTCGGCAGATTTGTGGCCCTGCCCTGAACGTGTTTATTGACAGGATCGTGAACGCATGTCCGTTTTCAGTGAACAGTGATTTATGCTTTACCCTTTTTTGGTGAAAACGCACACGAGTCAGATGTGTGCTTTCAGTCTGGGTGTTCAGAAAAGCAAGAATTCATAAACACATGCCATTCCCTGGCTCCCAATTGTCCTGTCTGTACACGTGGCATGAAGATAAAAAAGAAACAGCTATTGGCAGCGGTGGGATTCGAACCCACGCCTCCAAAGAGACTGGAGCCTAAATCCAGCGCCTTAGACCGCTCGGCCACGCTACCCTGCTGGTACTGAAACGAGAGCCTCTGAGACCTGTATTTTTTTAGGGATTGGCTGGTTTGGCCATTAATTCAAAATCAAAGCAAAGCATGAACTTGGATTGAATTCTAGCACTGGCTGTGCAAAGCCCGAACTGAACAATAAAGCACACTTGTCAGCCTGAAATTGAAATGTCACCTTTCGGGAGTGCTCTGTTCGACAGCAGTCTGGTAGCCTAGTGGTCAATGTCAGCACCCCTCCATCCAGCAGTCCTGAGTTCAATTCCCGGTGAGGGAGGTCAGATCTTTTCTAGGTTTTTTTTGGTTCTAAAAATGTTTGGGAAGCGAAGGTTCAGGAACATTGCCGGTAGGGAGAGTAAGCTCTTTAAAGGCATGCAATGAGATGTGTTTTTCTTTATTTCTGCATATTTCTGTAGCTAGCTGCATTCTTTCAGTCAACATCCCGCCCCATTTAGTGCTCACGTTTTTAAAGAAGTCCACCATTAGCCCGCAGTGTAAGCCTACCCGGGGCCTCCGCCGATGGTCCATGGTGTGTGGGATCCTTACTGGACCAACCCCAGCCGTAACGCAAATCTTAGCTTTGTCTCATTCGACCCCTAACTCGACCCAAGGAGCTACTGCAAACTCTTAGCCTAACACTAGCCCTAAATGAAAGACGCCTATTGTCCTCACATGTGGGATTTTGTTCTCGCTGCTAGTGCATACGAAACTTGGTTCCGACGTGTCCAGGAGTGGGAGAATTACCAGGGACCTTGCAATCTCGTGCCTGGGGGTTTCTAAGCTGGGCATAGGAGCTCCACTGGATGGAGCCAAGTGTCTTGAACTGAGTTTTTGTGATGCAGCAGGAAAAGGCGCTGCAAAAAGGAGCAACTACCAAGGCAAAGAGATGTGCATTCATTAGGGCATCGTGTCGGCAGATTTGTGGCCCTGCCAAGCACGTGTTTATTGACAGGATCGTGAACGCATGTCCGTTTTCAGTGAACAGTGATTTATGCTTTACCCTTTTTTGGTGAAAACGCACACGAGTCAGATGTGTGCTTTCAGTCTGGGTGTTCAGAAAAGCAAGAATTCATAAACACATGCCATTCCCTGGCTCCCAATTGTCCTGTCTGTACACGTGGCATGAAGATAAAAAAGAAACAGCTATTGGCAGCGGTGGGATTCGAACCCACGCCTCCAAAGAGACTGGAGCCTAAATCCAGCGCCTTAGACCGCTCGTCCACGCTACCCTGCTGGTACTGAAACGAGAGCCTCTGAGACCTGTATTTTTTTAGGGATTGGCTGGTTTGGCCATTAATTCAAAATCAAAGCAAAGCATGAACTTGGATTGAATTCTAGCACTGGCTCTGCAAAGCCCGAACTGAACAATAAAGCACACTTGTCAGCCTGAAATTGAAATGTCACCTTTCGGGAGTGCTCTGTTCAACAGCAGTCTGGTAGCCTAGTGGTCAATGTCAGCACCCCTCCATCCAGCAGTCTTGAGTTCAATTCCCGGTGAGGGAGGTCAGATCTTTTCTAGGTTTTTTTTGGTTCTAAAAATGTTTGGGAAGCGAAGGTTCAGGAACATTGCCGGTAGGGAGAGTAAGCTCTTTAAAGGCATGCAATGAGATGTGTTTTTCTTTATTTCTGCATATTTCTGTAGCTAGCTGCATTCTTTCAGTCAACATCCCGCCCCATTTAGTGCTCACGTTTTTAAAGAAGTCCACCATTAGCCCGCAGTGTAAGCCTACCCGGGGCCTCCGCCGATGGTCCATGGTGTGTGGGATCCTTACTGGACCAACCCCAGCCGTAACGCAAATCTTAGCTTTGTCTCATTCGACCCCTAACTCGACCCAAGGAGCTACTGCAAACTCTTCGCCTAACACTAGCCCTAAATGAAAGACGCCTATTGTCCTCACATGTGGGATTTTGTTCTCGCTGCTAGTGCATACGAAACTTGGTTCCGACGTGTCCAGGAGTGGGAGAATTACCAGGGACCTTGCAATCTCGTGCCTGGGGGTTTCTAAGCTGGGCATAGGAGCTCCACTGGATGGAGCCAAGTGTCTTGAACTGAGTTTTTGTGATGCAGCAGGAAAAGGCGCTGCAAAAAGGAGCAACTACCAAGGCAAAGAGATGTGCATTCATTAGGGCATCGTGTCGGCAGATTTGTGGCCCTGCCAAGCACGTGTTTATTGACAGGATCGTGAACGCATGTCCGTTTTCAGTGAACAGTGATTTATGCTTTACCCTTTTTTGGTGAAAACGCACACGAGTCAGATGTGTGCTTTCAGTCTGGGTGTTCAGAAAAGCAAGAATTCATAAACACATGCCATTCCCTGGCTCCCAATTGTCCTGTCTGTACACGTGGCATGAAGATAAAAAAGAAACAGCTATTGGCAGCGGTGGGATTCGAACCCACGCCTCCAAAGAGACTGGAGCCTAAATCCAGCGCCTTAGACCGCTCGGCCACGCTACCCTGCTGGTACTGAAACGAGAGCCTCTGAGACCTGTATTTTTTTAGGGATTGGCTGGTTTGGCCATTAATTCAAAATCAAAGCAAAGCATGAACTTGGATTGAATTCTAGCACTGGCTGTGCAAAGCCCGAACTGAACAATAAAGCACACTTGTCAGCCTGAAATTGAAATGTCACCTTTCGGGAGTGCTCTGTTCAACAGCAGTCTGGTAGCCTAGTGGTCAATGTCAGCACCCCTCCATCCAGCAGTCTTGAGTTCAATTCCCGGTGAGGGAGGTCAGATCTTTTCTAGGTTTTTTTTGGTTCTAAAAATGTTTGGGAAGCGAAGGTTCAGGAACATTGCCGGTAGGGAGAGTAAGCTCTTTAAAGGCATGCAATGAGATGTGTTTTTCTTTATTTCTGCATATTTCTGTAGCTAGCTGCATTCTTTCAGTCAACATCCCGCCCCATTTAGTGCTCACGTTTTTAAAGAAGTCCACCATTAGCCCGCAGTGTAAGCCTACCCGGGGCCTCCGCCGATGGTCCATGGTGTGTGGGATCCTTACTGGACCAACCCCAGCCGTAACGCAAATCTTAGCTTTGTCTCATTCGACCCCTAACTCGACCCAAGGAGCTACTGCAAACTCTTAGCCTAACACTAGCCCTAAATGAAAGACGCCTATTGTCCTCACATGTGGGATTTTGTTCTCGCTGCTAGTGCATACGAAACTTGGTTCCGACGTGTCCAGGAGTGGGAGAATTACCAGGGACCTTGCAATCTCGTGCCTGGGGGTTTCTAAGCTGGGCATAGGAGCTCCACTGGATGGAGCCAAGTGTCTTGAACTGAGTTTTTGTGATGCAGCAGGAAAAGGCGCTGCAAAAAGGAGCAACTACCAAGGCAAAGAGATGTGCATTCATTAGGGCATCGTGTCGGCAGATTTGTGGCCCTGCCAAGCACGTGTTTATTGACAGGATCGTGAACGCATGTCCGTTTTCAGTGAACAGTGATTTATGCTTTACCCTTTTTTGGTGAAAACGCACACGAGTCAGATGTGTGCTTTCAGTCTGGGTGTTCAGAAAAGCAAGAATTCATAAACACATGCCATTCCCTGGCTCCCAATTGTCCTGTCTGTACACGTGGCATGAAGATAAAAAAGAAACAGCTATTGGCAGCGGTGGGATTCGAACCCACGCCTCCAAAGAGACTGGAGCCTAAATCCAGCGCCTTAGACCGCTCGGCCACGCTACCCTGCTGGTACTGAAACGAGGGCCTCTGAGACCTGTATTTTTTTAGGGATTGGCTGGTTTGGCCATTAATTCAAAATCAAAGCAAAGCATGAACTTGGATTGAATTCTAGCACTGGCTGTGCAAAGCCCGAACTGAACAATAAAGCACACTTGTCAGCCTGAAATTGAAATGTCACCTTTCGGGAGTGCTCTGTTCAACAGCAGTCTGGTAGCCTAGTGGTCAATGTCAGCACCCCTCCATCCAGCAGTCTTGAGTTCAATTCCCGGTGAGGGAGGTCAGATCTTTTCTAGGTTTTTTTTGGTTCTAAAAATGTTTGGGAAGCGAAGGTTCAGGAACATTGCCGGTAGGGAGAGTAAGCTCTTTAAAGGCATGCAATGAGATGTGTTTTTCTTTATTTCTGCATATTTCTGTAGCTAGCTGCATTCTTTCAGTCAACATCCCGCCCCATTTAGTGCTCACGTTTTTAAAGAAGTCCACCATTAGCCCGCAGTGTAAGCCTACCCGGGGCCTCCGCCGATGGTCCATGGTGTGTGGGATCCTTACTGGACCAACCCCAGCCGTAACGCAAATCTTAGCTTTGTCTCATTCGACCCCTAACTCGACCCAAGGAGCTACTGCAAACTCTTAGCCTAACACTAGCCCTAAATGAAAGACGCCTATTGTCCTCACATGTGGGATTTTGTTCTCGCTGCTAGTGCATACGAAACTTGGTTCCGACGTGTCCAGGAGTGGGAGAATTACCAGGGACCTTGCAATCTCGTGCCTGGGGGTTTCTAAGCTGGGCATAGGAGCTCCACTGGATGGAGCCAAGTGTCTTGAACTGAGTTTTTGTGATGCAGCAGGAAAAGGCGCTGCAAAAAGGAGCAACTACCAAGGCAAAGAGATGTGCATTCATTAGGGCATCGTGTCGGCAGATTTGTGGCCCTGCCCTGAACGTGTTTATTGACAGGATCGTGAACGCATGTCCGTTTTCAGTGAACAGTGATTTATGCTTTACCCTTTTTTGGTGAAAACGCACACGAGTCAGATGTGTGCTTTCAGTCTGGGTGTTCAGAAAAGCAAGAATTCATAAACACATGCCATTCCCTGGCTCCCAATTGTCCTGTCTGTACACGTGGCATGAAGATAAAAAAGAAACAGCTATTGGCAGCGGTGGGATTCGAACCCACGCCTCCAAAGAGACTGGAGCCTAAATCCAGCGCCTTAGACCGCTCGGCCACGCTACCCTGCTGGTACTGAAACGAGAGCCTCTGAGACCTGTATTTTTTTAGGGATTGGCTGGTTTGGCCATTAATTCAAAATCAAAGCAAAGCATGAACTTGGATTGAATTCTAGCACTGGCTGTGCAAAGCCCGAACTGAACAATAAAGCACACTTGTCAGCCTGAAATTGAAATGTCACCTTTCGGGAGTGCTCTGTTCGACAGCAGTCTGGTAGCCTAGTGGTCAATGTCAGCACCCCTCCATCCAGCAGTCCTGAGTTCAATTCCCGGTGAGGGAGGTCAGATCTTTTCTAGGTTTTTTTTGGTTCTAAAAATGTTTGGGAAGCGAAGGTTCAGGAACATTGCCGGTAGGGAGAGTAAGCTCTTTAAAGGCATGCAATGAGATGTGTTTTTCTTTATTTCTGCATATTTCTGTAGCTAGCTGCATTCTTTCAGTCAACATCCCGCCCCATTTAGTGCTCACGTTTTTAAAGAAGTCCACCATTAGCCCGCAGTGTAAGCCTACCCGGGGCCTCCGCCGATGGTCCATGGTGTGTGGGATCCTTACTGGACCAACCCCAGCCGTAACGCAAATCTTAGCTTTGTCTCATTCGACCCCTAACTCGACCCAAGGAGCTACTGCAAACTCTTAGCCTAACACTAGCCCTAAATGAAAGACGCCTATTGTCCTCACATGTGGGATTTTGTTCTCGCTGCTAGTGCATACGAAACTTGGTTCCGACGTGTCCAGGAGTGGGAGAATTACCAGGGACCTTGCAATCTCGTGCCTGGGGGTTTCTAAGCTGGGCATAGGAGCTCCACTGGATGGAGCCAAGTGTCTTGAACTGAGTTTTTGTGATGCAGCAGGAAAAGGCGCTGCAAAAAGGAGCAACTACCAAGGCAAAGAGATGTGCATTCATTAGGGCATCGTGTCGGCAGATTTGTGGCCCTGCCAAGCACGTGTTTATTGACAGGATCGTGAACGCATGTCCGTTTTCAGTGAACAGTGATTTATGCTTTACCCTTTTTTGGTGAAAACGCACACGAGTCAGATGTGTGCTTTCAGTCTGGGTGTTCAGAAAAGCAAGAATTCATAAACACATGCCATTCCCTGGCTCCCAATTGTCCTGTCTGTACACGTGGCATGAAGATAAAAAAGAAACAGCTATTGGCAGCGGTGGGATTCGAACCCACGCCTCCAAAGAGACTGGAGCCTAAATCCAGCGCCTTAGACCGCTCGGCCACGCTACCCTGCTGGTACTGAAACGAGAGCCTCTGAGACCTGTATTTTTTTAGGGATTGGCTGGTTTGGCCATTAATTCAAAATCAAAGCAAAGCATGAACTTGGATTGAATTCTAGCACTGGCTGTGCAAAGCCCGAACTGAACAATAAAGCACACTTGTCAGCCTGAAATTGAAATGTCACCTTTCGGGAGTGCTCTGTTCAACAGCAGTCTGGTAGCCTAGTGGTCAATGTCAGCACCCCTCCATCCAGCAGTCTTGAGTTCAATTCCCGGTGAGGGAGGTCAGATCTTTTCTAGGTTTTTTTTGGTTCTAAAAATGTTTGGGAAGCGAAGGTTCAGGAACATTGCCGGTAGGGAGAGTAAGCTCTTTAAAGGCATGCAATGAGATGTGTTTTTCTTTATTTCTGCATATTTCTGTAGCTAGCTGCATTCTTTCAGTCAACATCCCGCCCCATTTAGTGCTCACGTTTTTAAAGAAGTCCACCATTAGCCCGCAGTGTAAGCCTACCCGGGGCCTCCGCCGATGGTCCATGGTGTGTGGGATCCTTACTGGACCAACCCCAGCCGTAACGCAAATCTTAGCTTTGTCTCATTCGACCCCTAACTCGACCCAAGGAGCTACTGCAAACTCTTAGCCTAACACTAGCCCTAAATGAAAGACGCCTATTGTCCTCACATGTGGGATTTTGTTCTCGCTGCTAGTGCATACGAAACTTGGTTCCGACGTGTCCAGGAGTGGGAGAATTACCAGGGACCTTGCAATCTCGTGCCTGGGGGTTTCTAAGCTGGGCATAGGAGCTCCACTGGATGGAGCCAAGTGTCTTGAACTGAGTTTTTGTGATGCAGCAGGAAAAGGCGCTGCAAAAAGGAGCAACTACCAAGGCAAAGAGATGTGCATTCATTAGGGCATCGTGTCGGCAGATTTGTGGCCCTGCCAAGCACGTGTTTATTGACAGGATCGTGAACGCATGTCCGTTTTCAGTGAACAGTGATTTATGCTTTACCCTTTTTTGGTGAAAACGCACACGAGTCAGATGTGTGCTTTCAGTCTGGGTGTTCAGAAAAGCAAGAATTCATAAACACATGCCATTCCCTGGCTCCCAATTGTCCTGTCTGTACACGTGGCATGAAGATAAAAAAGAAACAGCTATTGGCAGCGGTGGGATTCGAACCCACGCCTCCAAAGAGACTGGAGCCTAAATCCAGCGCCTTAGACCGCTCGGCCACGCTACCCTGCTGGTACTGAAACGAGAGCCTCTGAGACCTGTATTTTTTTAGGGATTGGCTGGTTTGGCCATTAATTCAAAATCAAAGCAAAGCATGAACTTGGATTGAATTCTAGCACTGGCTGTGCAAAGCCCGAACTGAACAATAAAGCACACTTGTCAGCCTGAAATTGAAATGTCACCTTTCGGGAGTGCTCTGTTCAACAGCAGTCTGGTAGCCTAGTGGTCAATGTCAGCACCCCTCCATCCAGCAGTCTTGAGTTCAATTCCCGGTGAGGGAGGTCAGATCTTTTCTAGGTTTTTTTTGGTTCTAAAAATGTTTGGGAAGCGAAGGTTCAGGAACATTGCCGGTAGGGAGAGTAAGCTCTTTAAAGGCATGCAATGAGATGTGTTTTTCTTTATTTCTGCATATTTCTGTAGCTAGCTGCATTCTTTCAGTCAACATCCCGCCCCATTTAGTGCTCACGTTTTTAAAGAAGTCCACCATTAGCCCGCAGTGTAAGCCTACCCGGGGCCTCCGCCGATGGTCCATGGTGTGTGGGATCCTTACTGGACCAACCCCAGCCGTAACGCAAATCTTAGCTTTGTCTCATTCGACCCCTAACTCGACCCAAGGAGCTACTGCAAACTCTTAGCCTAACACTAGCCCTAAATGAAAGACGCCTATTGTCCTCACATGTGGGATTTTGTTCTCGCTGCTAGTGCATACGAAACTTGGTTCCGACGTGTCCAGGAGTGGGAGAATTACCAGGGACCTTGCAATCTCGTGCCTGGGGGTTTCTAAGCTGGGCATAGGAGCTCCACTGGATGGAGCCAAGTGTCTTGAACTGAGTTTTTGTGATGCAGCAGGAAAAGGCGCTGCAAAAAGGAGCAACTACCAAGGCAAAGAGATGTGCATTCATTAGGGCATCGTGTCGGCAGATTTGTGGCCCTGCCAAGCACGTGTTTATTGACAGGATCGTGAACGCATGTCCGTTTTCAGTGAACAGTGATTTATGCTTTACCCTTTTTTGGTGAAAACGCACACGAGTCAGATGTGTGCTTTCAGTCTGGGTGTTCAGAAAAGCAAGAATTCATAAACACATGCCATTCCCTGGCTCCCAATTGTCCTGTCTGTACACGTGGCATGAAGATAAAAAAGAAACAGCTATTGGCAGCGGTGGGATTCGAACCCACGCCTCCAAAGAGACTGGAGCCTAAATCCAGCGCCTTAGACCGCTCGGCCACGCTACCCTGCTGGTACTGAAACGAGAGCCTCTGAGACCTGTATTTTTTTAGGGATTGGCTGGTTTGGCCATTAATTCAAAATCAAAGCAAAGCATGAACTTGGATTGAATTCTAGCACTGGCTGTGCAAAGCCCGAACTGAACAATAAAGCACACTTGTCAGCCTGAAATTGAAATGTCACCTTTCGGGAGTGCTCTGTTCGACAGCAGTCTGGTAGCCTAGTGGTCAATGTCAGCACCCCTCCATCCAGCAGTCTTGAGTTCAATTCCCGGTGAGGGAGGTCAGATCTTTTCTAGGTTTTTTTTGGTTCTAAAAATGTTTGGGAAGCGAAGGTTCAGGAACATTGCCGGTAGGGAGAGTAAGCTCTTTAAAGGCATGCAATGAGATGTGTTTTTCTTTATTTCTGCATATTTCTGTAGCTAGCTGCATTCTTTCAGTCAACATCCCGCCCCATTTAGTGCTCACGTTTTTAAAGAAGTCCACCATTAGCCCGCAGTGTAAGCCTACCCGGGGCCTCCGCCGATGGTCCATGGTGTGTGGGATCCTTACTGGACCAACCCCAGCCGTAACGCAAATCTTAGCTTTGTCTCATTCGACCCCTAACTCGACCCAAGGAGCTACTGCAAACTCTTAGCCTAACACTAGCCCTAAATGAAAGACGCCTATTGTCCTCACATGTGGGATTTTGTTCTCGCTGCTAGTGCATACGAAACTTGGTTCCGACGTGTCCAGGAGTGGGAGAATTACCAGGGACCTTGCAATCTCGTGCCTGGGGGTTTCTAAGCTGGGCATAGGAGCTCCACTGGATGGAGCCAAGTGTCTTGAACTGAGTTTTTGTGATGCAGCAGGAAAAGGCGCTGCAAAAAGGAGCAACTACCAAGGCAAAGAGATGTGCATTCATTAGGGCATCGTGTCGGCAGATTTGTGGCCCTGCCAAGCACGTGTTTATTGACAGGATCGTGAACGCATGTCCGTTTTCAGTGAACAGTGATTTATGCTTTACCCTTTTTTGGTGAAAACGCACACGAGTCAGATGTGTGCTTTCAGTCTGGGTGTTCAGAAAAGCAAGAATTCATAAACACATGCCATTCCCTGGCTCCCAATTGTCCTGTCTGTACACGTGGCATGAAGATAAAAAAGAAACAGCTATTGGCAGCGGTGGGATTCGAACCCACGCCTCCAAAGAGACTGGAGCCTAAATCCAGCGCCTTAGACCGCTCGGCCACGCTACCCTGCTGGTACTGAAACGAGAGCCTCTGAGACCTGTATTTTTTTAGGGATTGGCTGGTTTGGCCATTAATTCAAAATCAAAGCAAAGCATGAACTTGGATTGAATTCTAGCACTGGCTGTGCAAAGCCCGAACTGAACAATAAAGCACACTTGTCAGCCTGAAATTGAAATGTCACCTTTCGGGAGTGCTCTGTTCGACAGCAGTCTGGTAGCCTAGTGGTCAATGTCAGCACCCCTCCATCCAGCAGTCCTGAGTTCAATTCCCGGTGAGGGAGGTCAGATCTTTTCTAGGTTTTTTTTGGTTCTAAAAATGTTTGGGAAGCGAAGGTTCAGGAACATTGCCGGTAGGGAGAGTAAGCTCTTTAAAGGCATGCAATGAGATGTGTTTTTCTTTATTTCTGCATATTTCTGTAGCTAGCTGCATTCTTTCAGTCAACATCCCGCCCCATTTAGTGCTCACGTTTTTAAAGAAGTCCACCATTAGCCCGCAGTGTAAGCCTACCCGGGGCCTCCGCCGATGGTCCATGGTGTGTGGGATCCTTACTGGACCAACCCCAGCCGTAACGCAAATCTTAGCTTTGTCTCATTCGACCCCTAACTCGACCCAAGGAGCTACTGCAAACTCTTAGCCTAACACTAGCCCTAAATGAAAGACGCCTATTGTCCTCACATGTGGGATTTTGTTCTCGCTGCTAGTGCATACGAAACTTGGTTCCGACGTGTCCAGGAGTGGGAGAATTACCAGGGACCTTGCAATCTCGTGCCTGGGGGTTTCTAAGCTGGGCATAGGAGCTCCACTGGATGGAGCCAAGTGTCTTGAACTGAGTTTTTGTGATGCAGCAGGAAAAGGCGCTGCAAAAAGGAGCAACTACCAAGGCAAAGAGATGTGCATTCATTAGGGCATCGTGTCGGCAGATTTGTGGCCCTGCCAAGCACGTGTTTATTGACAGGATCGTGAACGCATGTCCGTTTTCAGTGAACAGTGATTTATGCTTTACCCTTTTTTGGTGAAAACGCACACGAGTCAGATGTGTGCTTTCAGTCTGGGTGTTCAGAAAAGCAAGAATTCATAAACACATGCCATTCCCTGGCTCCCAATTGTCCTGTCTGTACACGTGGCATGAAGATAAAAAAGAAACAGCTATTGGCAGCGGTGGGATTCGAACCCACGCCTCCAAAGAGACTGGAGCCTAAATCCAGCGCCTTAGACCGCTCGTCCACGCTACCCTGCTGGTACTGAAACGAGAGCCTCTGAGACCTGTATTTTTTTAGGGATTGGCTGGTTTGGCCATTAATTCAAAATCAAAGCAAAGCATGAACTTGGATTGAATTCTAGCACTGGCTCTGCAAAGCCCGAACTGAACAATAAAGCACACTTGTCAGCCTGAAATTGAAATGTCACCTTTCGGGAGTGCTCTGTTCAACAGCAGTCTGGTAGCCTAGTGGTCAATGTCAGCACCCCTCCATCCAGCAGTCTTGAGTTCAATTCCCGGTGAGGGAGGTCAGATCTTTTCTAGGTTTTTTTTGGTTCTAAAAATGTTTGGGAAGCGAAGGTTCAGGAACATTGCCGGTAGGGAGAGTAAGCTCTTTAAAGGCATGCAATGAGATGTGTTTTTCTTTATTTCTGCATATTTCTGTAGCTAGCTGCATTCTTTCAGTCAACATCCCGCCCCATTTAGTGCTCACGTTTTTAAAGAAGTCCACCATTAGCCCGCAGTGTAAGCCTACCCGGGGCCTCCGCCGATGGTCCATGGTGTGTGGGATCCTTACTGGACCAACCCCAGCCGTAACGCAAATCTTAGCTTTGTCTCATTCGACCCCTAACTCGACCCAAGGAGCTACTGCAAACTCTTAGCCTAACACTAGCCCTAAATGAAAGACGCCTATTGTCCTCACATGTGGGATTTTGTTCTCGCTGCTAGTGCATACGAAACTTGGTTCCGACGTGTCCAGGAGTGGGAGAATTACCAGGGACCTTGCAATCTCGTGCCTGGGGGTTTCTAAGCTGGGCATAGGAGCTCCACTGGATGGAGCCAAGTGTCTTGAACTGAGTTTTTGTGATGCAGCAGGAAAAGGCGCTGCAAAAAGGAGCAACTACCAAGGCAAAGAGATGTGCATTCATTAGGGCATCGTGTCGGCAGATTTGTGGCCCTGCCAAGCACGTGTTTATTGACAGGATCGTGAACGCATGTCCGTTTTCAGTGAACAGTGATTTATGCTTTACCCTTTTTTGGTGAAAACGCACACGAGTCAGATGTGTGCTTTCAGTCTGGGTGTTCAGAAAAGCAAGAATTCATAAACACATGCCATTCCCTGGCTCCCAATTGTCCTGTCTGTACACGTGGCATGAAGATAAAAAAGAAACAGCTATTGGCAGCGGTGGGATTCGAACCCACGCCTCCAAAGAGACTGGAGCCTAAATCCAGCGCCTTAGACCGCTCGGCCACGCTACCCTGCTGGTACTGAAACGAGAGCCTCTGAGACCTGTATTTTTTTAGGGATTGGCTGGTTTGGCCATTAATTCAAAATCAAAGCAAAGCATGAACTTGGATTGAATTCTAGCACTGGCTGTGCAAAGCCCGAACTGAACAATAAAGCACACTTGTCAGCCTGAAATTGAAATGTCACCTTTCGGGAGTGCTCTGTTCAACAGCAGTCTGGTAGCCTAGTGGTCAATGTCAGCACCCCTCCATCCAGCAGTCTTGAGTTCAATTCCCGGTGAGGGAGGTCAGATCTTTTCTAGGTTTTTTTTGGTTCTAAAAATGTTTGGGAAGCGAAGGTTCAGGAACATTGCCGGTAGGGAGAGTAAGCTCTTTAAAGGCATGCAATGAGATGTGTTTTTCTTTATTTCTGCATATTTCTGTAGCTAGCTGCATTCTTTCAGTCAACATCCCGCCCCATTTAGTGCTCACGTTTTTAAAGAAGTCCACCATTAGCCCGCAGTGTAAGCCTACCCGGGGCCTCCGCCGATGGTCCATGGTGTGTGGGATCCTTACTGGACCAACCCCAGCCGTAACGCAAATCTTAGCTTTGTCTCATTCGACCCCTAACTCGACCCAAGGAGCTACTGCAAACTCTTAGCCTAACACTAGCCCTAAATGAAAGACGCCTATTGTCCTCACATGTGGGATTTTGTTCTCGCTGCTAGTGCATACGAAACTTGGTTCCGACGTGTCCAGGAGTGGGAGAATTACCAGGGACCTTGCAATCTCGTGCCTGGGGGTTTCTAAGCTGGGCATAGGAGCTCCACTGGATGGAGCCAAGTGTCTTGAACTGAGTTTTTGTGATGCAGCAGGAAAAGGCGCTGCAAAAAGGAGCAACTACCAAGGCAAAGAGATGTGCATTCATTAGGGCATCGTGTCGGCAGATTTGTGGCCCTGCCCTGAACGTGTTTATTGACAGGATCGTGAACGCATGTCCGTTTTCAGTGAACAGTGATTTATGCTTTACCCTTTTTTGGTGAAAACGCACACGAGTCAGATGTGTGCTTTCAGTCTGGGTGTTCAGAAAAGCAAGAATTCATAAACACATGCCATTCCCTGGCTCCCAATTGTCCTGTCTGTACACGTGGCATGAAGATAAAAAAGAAACAGCTATTGGCAGCGGTGGGATTCGAACCCACGCCTCCAAAGAGACTGGAGCCTAAATCCAGCGCCTTAGACCGCTCGGCCACGCTACCCTGCTGGTACTGAAACGAGAGCCTCTGAGACCTGTATTTTTTTAGGGATTGGCTGGTTTGGCCATTAATTCAAAATCAAAGCAAAGCATGAACTTGGATTGAATTCTAGCACTGGCTGTGCAAAGCCCGAACTGAACAATAAAGCACACTTGTCAGCCTGAAATTGAAATGTCACCTTTCGGGAGTGCTCTGTTCGACAGCAGTCTGGTAGCCTAGTGGTCAATGTCAGCACCCCTCCATCCAGCAGTCCTGAGTTCAATTCCCGGTGAGGGAGGTCAGATCTTTTCTAGGTTTTTTTTGGTTCTAAAAATGTTTGGGAAGCGAAGGTTCAGGAACATTGCCGGTAGGGAGAGTAAGCTCTTTAAAGGCATGCAATGAGATGTGTTTTTCTTTATTTCTGCATATTTCTGTAGCTAGCTGCATTCTTTCAGTCAACATCCCGCCCCATTTAGTGCTCACGTTTTTAAAGAAGTCCACCATTAGCCCGCAGTGTAAGCCTACCCGGGGCCTCCGCCGATGGTCCATGGTGTGTGGGATCCTTACTGGACCAACCCCAGCCGTAACGCAAATCTTAGCTTTGTCTCATTCGACCCCTAACTCGACCCAAGGAGCTACTGCAAACTCTTAGCCTAACACTAGCCCTAAATGAAAGACGCCTATTGTCCTCACATGTGGGATTTTGTTCTCGCTGCTAGTGCATACGAAACTTGGTTCCGACGTGTCCAGGAGTGGGAGAATTACCAGGGACCTTGCAATCTCGTGCCTGGGGGTTTCTAAGCTGGGCATAGGAGCTCCACTGGATGGAGCCAAGTGTCTTGAACTGAGTTTTTGTGATGCAGCAGGAAAAGGCGCTGCAAAAAGGAGCAACTACCAAGGCAAAGAGATGTGCATTCATTAGGGCATCGTGTCGGCAGATTTGTGGCCCTGCCAAGCACGTGTTTATTGACAGGATCGTGAACGCATGTCCGTTTTCAGTGAACAGTGATTTATGCTTTACCCTTTTTTGGTGAAAACGCACACGAGTCAGATGTGTGCTTTCAGTCTGGGTGTTCAGAAAAGCAAGAATTCATAAACACATGCCATTCCCTGGCTCCCAATTGTCCTGTCTGTACACGTGGCATGAAGATAAAAAAGAAACAGCTATTGGCAGCGGTGGGATTCGAACCCACGCCTCCAAAGAGACTGGAGCCTAAATCCAGCGCCTTAGACCGCTCGGCCACGCTACCCTGCTGGTACTGAAACGAGAGCCTCTGAGACCTGTATTTTTTTAGGGATTGGCTGGTTTGGCCATTAATTCAAAATCAAAGCAAAGCATGAACTTGGATTGAATTCTAGCACTGGCTGTGCAAAGCCCGAACTGAACAATAAAGCACACTTGTCAGCCTGAAATTGAAATGTCACCTTTCGGGAGTGCTCTGTTCAACAGCAGTCTGGTAGCCTAGTGGTCAATGTCAGCACCCCTCCATCCAGCAGTCTTGAGTTCAATTCCCGGTGAGGGAGGTCAGATCTTTTCTAGGTTTTTTTTGGTTCTAAAAATGTTTGGGAAGCGAAGGTTCAGGAACATTGCCGGTAGGGAGAGTAAGCTCTTTAAAGGCATGCAATGAGATGTGTTTTTCTTTATTTCTGCATATTTCTGTAGCTAGCTGCATTCTTTCAGTCAACATCCCGCCCCATTTAGTGCTCACGTTTTTAAAGAAGTCCACCATTAGCCCGCAGTGTAAGCCTACCCGGGGCCTCCGCCGATGGTCCATGGTGTGTGGGATCCTTACTGGACCAACCCCAGCCGTAACGCAAATCTTAGCTTTGTCTCATTCGACCCCTAACTCGACCCAAGGAGCTACTGCAAACTCTTAGCCTAACACTAGCCCTAAATGAAAGACGCCTATTGTCCTCACATGTGGGATTTTGTTCTCGCTGCTAGTGCATACGAAACTTGGTTCCGACGTGTCCAGGAGTGGGAGAATTACCAGGGACCTTGCAATCTCGTGCCTGGGGGTTTCTAAGCTGGGCATAGGAGCTCCACTGGATGGAGCCAAGTGTCTTGAACTGAGTTTTTGTGATGCAGCAGGAAAAGGCGCTGCAAAAAGGAGCAACTACCAAGGCAAAGAGATGTGCATTCATTAGGGCATCGTGTCGGCAGATTTGTGGCCCTGCCAAGCACGTGTTTATTGACAGGATCGTGAACGCATGTCCGTTTTCAGTGAACAGTGATTTATGCTTTACCCTTTTTTGGTGAAAACGCACACGAGTCAGATGTGTGCTTTCAGTCTGGGTGTTCAGAAAAGCAAGAATTCATAAACACATGCCATTCCCTGGCTCCCAATTGTCCTGTCTGTACACGTGGCATGAAGATAAAAAAGAAACAGCTATTGGCAGCGGTGGGATTCGAACCCACGCCTCCAAAGAGACTGGAGCCTAAATCCAGCGCCTTAGACCGCTCGGCCACGCTACCCTGCTGGTACTGAAACGAGAGCCTCTGAGACCTGTATTTTTTTAGGGATTGGCTGGTTTGGCCATTAATTCAAAATCAAAGCAAAGCATGAACTTGGATTGAATTCTAGCACTGGCTGTGCAAAGCCCGAACTGAACAATAAAGCACACTTGTCAGCCTGAAATTGAAATGTCACCTTTCGGGAGTGCTCTGTTCAACAGCAGTCTGGTAGCCTAGTGGTCAATGTCAGCACCCCTCCATCCAGCAGTCTTGAGTTCAATTCCCGGTGAGGGAGGTCAGATCTTTTCTAGGTTTTTTTTGGTTCTAAAAATGTTTGGGAAGCGAAGGTTCAGGAACATTGCCGGTAGGGAGAGTAAGCTCTTTAAAGGCATGCAATGAGATGTGTTTTTCTTTATTTCTGCATATTTCTGTAGCTAGCTGCATTCTTTCAGTCAACATCCCGCCCCATTTAGTGCTCACGTTTTTAAAGAAGTCCACCATTAGCCCGCAGTGTAAGCCTACCCGGGGCCTCCGCCGATGGTCCATGGTGTGTGGGATCCTTACTGGACCAACCCCAGCCGTAACGCAAATCTTAGCTTTGTCTCATTCGACCCCTAACTCGACCCAAGGAGCTACTGCAAACTCTTAGCCTAACACTAGCCCTAAATGAAAGACGCCTATTGTCCTCACATGTGGGATTTTGTTCTCGCTGCTAGTGCATACGAAACTTGGTTCCGACGTGTCCAGGAGTGGGAGAATTACCAGGGACCTTGCAATCTCGTGCCTGGGGGTTTCTAAGCTGGGCATAGGAGCTCCACTGGATGGAGCCAAGTGTCTTGAACTGAGTTTTTGTGATGCAGCAGGAAAAGGCGCTGCAAAAAGGAGCAACTACCAAGGCAAAGAGATGTGCATTCATTAGGGCATCGTGTCGGCAGATTTGTGGCCCTGCCCTGAACGTGTTTATTGACAGGATCGTGAACGCATGTCCGTTTTCAGTGAACAGTGATTTATGCTTTACCCTTTTTTGGTGAAAACGCACACGAGTCAGATGTGTGCTTTCAGTCTGGGTGTTCAGAAAAGCAAGAATTCATAAACACATGCCATTCCCTGGCTCCCAATTGTCCTGTCTGTACACGTGGCATGAAGATAAAAAAGAAACAGCTATTGGCAGCGGTGGGATTCGAACCCACGCCTCCAAAGAGACTGGAGCCTAAATCCAGCGCCTTAGACCGCTCGGCCACGCTACCCTGCTGGTACTGAAACGAGAGCCTCTGAGACCTGTATTTTTTTAGGGATTGGCTGGTTTGGCCATTAATTCAAAATCAAAGCAAAGCATGAACTTGGATTGAATTCTAGCACTGGCTGTGCAAAGCCCGAACTGAACAATAAAGCACACCTGTCAGCCTGAAATTGAAATGTCACCTTTCGGGAGTGCTCTGTTCAACAGCACTCTGGTAGCCTAGTGGTCAATGTCAGCACCCCTCCATCCAGCAGTCTTGAGATCAATTCCCGGTGAGGGAGGTCAGATCTTTTCTAGGTTTTTTTTGGTTCTAAAAATGTTTGGGAAGCGAAGGTTCAGGAACATTGCCGGTAGGGAGAGTAAGCTCTTTAAAGGCATGCAATGAGATGTGTTTTTCTTTATTTCTGCATATTTCTGTAGCTAGCTGCATTCTTTCAGTCAACATCCCGCCCCATTTAGTGCTCACGTTTTTAAAGAAGTCCACCATTAGCCCGCAGTGTAAGCCTACCCGGGGCCTCCGCCGATGGTCCATGGTGTGTGGGATCCTTACTGGACCAACCCCAGCCGTAACGCAAATCTTAGCTTTGTCTCATTCGACCCCTAACTCGACCCACGGAGCTACTGCAAACTCTTAGCCTAACACTAGCCCTAAATGAAAGACGCCTATTGTCCTCACATGTAGGATTTTGTTCTCGCTGCTAGTGCATACGAAACTTGGTTCCGACGTGTCCAGGAGTGGGAGAATTACCAGGGACCTTGCAATCTCGTGCCTGGGGGTTTCTAAGCTGGGCATAGGAGCTCCACTGGATGGAGCCAAGTGTCTTGAACTGAGTTTTTGTGATGCAGCAGGAAAAGGCGCTGCAAAAAGGAGCAACTACCAAGGCAAAGAGATGTGCATTCATTAGGGCATCGTGTCGGCAGATTTGTGGCCCTGCCAAGCACGTGTTTATTGACAGGATCGTGAACGCATGTCCGTTTTCAGTGAACAGTGATTTATGCTTTACCCTTTTTTGGTGAAAACGCACACGAGTCAGATGTGTGCTTTCAGTCTGGGTGTTCAGAAAAGCAAGAATTCATAAACACATGCCATTCCCTGGCTCCCAATTGTCCTGTCTGTACACGTGGCATGAAGATAAAAAAGAAACAGCTATTGGCAGCGGTGGGATTCGAACCCACGCCTCCAAAGAGACTGGAGCCTAAATCCAGCGCCTTAGACCGCTCGGCCACGCTACCCTGCTGGTACTGAAACGAGAGCCTCTGAGACCTGTATTTTTTTAGGGATTGGCTGGTTTGGCCATTGATTCAAAATCAAAGCAAAGCATGAACTTGGATTGAATTCTAGCACTGGCTCTGCAAAGCCCGAACTGAACAATAAAGCACACCTGTCAGCCTGAAATTGAAATGTCACCTTTCGGGAGTGCTCTGTTCGACAGCAGTCTGGCAGCCTAGTGGTCAATGTCAGCACCCCTCCATCCAGCAGTCTTGAGTTCAATTCCCGGTGAGGGAGGTCAGATCTTTTCTAGGTTTTTTTTGGTTCTAAAAATGTTTGGGAAGCGAAGGTTCAGGAACATTGCCGGTAGGGAGAGTAAGCTCTTTAAAGGCATGCAATGAGATGTGTTTTTCTTTATTTCTGCATATTTCTGTAGCTAGCTGCATTCTTTCAGTCAACATCCCGCCCCATTTAGTGCTCACGTTTTTAAAGAAGTCCACCATTAGCCCGCAGTGTAAGCCTACCCGGGGCCTCCGCCGATGGTCCATGGTGTGTGGGATCCTTACTGGACCAACCCCAGCCGTAACGCAAATCTTAGCTTTGTCTCATTCGACCCCTAACTCGACCCAAGGAGCTACTGCAAACTCTTAGCCTAACACTAGCCCTAAATGAAAGACGCCTATTGTCCTCACATGTGGGATTTTGTTCTCGCTGCTAGTGCATACGAAACTTGGTTCCGACGTGTCCAGGAGTGGGAGAATTACCAGGGACCTTGCAATCTCGTGCCTGGGGGTTTCTAAGCTGGGCATAGGAGCTCCACTGGATGGAGCCAAGTGTCTTGAACTGAGTTTTTGTGATGCAGCAGGAAAAGGCGCTGCAAAAAGGAGCAACTACCAAGGCAAAGAGATGTGCATTCATTAGGGCATCGTGTCGGCAGATTTGTGGCCCTGCCAAGCACGTGTTTATTGACAGGATCGTGAACGCATGTCCGTTTTCAGTGAACAGTGATTTATGCTTTACCCTTTTTTGGTGAAAACGCACACGAGTCAGATGTGTGCTTTCAGTCTGGGTGTTCAGAAAAGCAAGAATTCATAAACACATGCCATTCCCTGGCTCCCAATTGTCCTGTCTGTACACGTGGCATGAAGATAAAAAAGAAACAGCTATTGGCAGCGGTGGGATTCGAACCCACGCCTCCAAAGAGACTGGAGCCTAAATCCAGCGCCTTAGACCGCTCGGCCACGCTACCCTGCTGGTACTGAAACGAGGGCCTCTGAGACCTGTATTTTTTTAGGGATTGGCTGGTTTGGCCATTAATTCAAAATCAAAGCAAAGCATGAACTTGGATTGAATTCTAGCACTGGCTGTGCAAAGCCCGAACTGAACAATAAAGCACACTTGTCAGCCTGAAATTGAAATGTCACCTTTCGGGAGTGCTCTGTTCAACAGCAGTCTGGTAGCCTAGTGGTCAATGTCAGCACCCCTCCATCCAGCAGTCTTGAGTTCAATTCCCGGTGAGGGAGGTCAGATCTTTTCTAGGTTTTTTTTGGTTCTAAAAATGTTTGGGAAGCGAAGGTTCAGGAACATTGCCGGTAGGGAGAGTAAGCTCTTTAAAGGCATGCAATGAGATGTGTTTTTCTTTATTTCTGCATATTTCTGTAGCTAGCTGCATTCTTTCAGTCAACATCCCGCCCCATTTAGTGCTCACGTTTTTAAAGAAGTCCACCATTAGCCCGCAGTGTAAGCCTACCCGGGGCCTCCGCCGATGGTCCATGGTGTGTGGGATCCTTACTGGACCAACCCCAGCCGTAACGCAAATCTTAGCTTTGTCTCATTCGACCCCTAACTCGACCCAAGGAGCTACTGCAAACTCTTAGCCTAACACTAGCCCTAAATGAAAGACGCCTATTGTCCTCACATGTGGGATTTTGTTCTCGCTGCTAGTGCATACGAAACTTGGTTCCGACGTGTCCAGGAGTGGGAGAATTACCAGGGACCTTGCAATCTCGTGCCTGGGGGTTTCTAAGCTGGGCATAGGAGCTCCACTGGATGGAGCCAAGTGTCTTGAACTGAGTTTTTGTGATGCAGCAGGAAAAGGCGCTGCAAAAAGGAGCAACTACCAAGGCAAAGAGATGTGCATTCATTAGGGCATCGTGTCGGCAGATTTGTGGCCCTGCCCTGAACGTGTTTATTGACAGGATCG
Source organism: Ambystoma mexicanum (assembly GCF_040938575.1). Lineage (NCBI taxonomy): Eukaryota > Metazoa > Chordata > Amphibia > Caudata > Ambystomatidae > Ambystoma > Ambystoma mexicanum. The sequence continues at coordinate 13,724,713 of NC_090921.1, read as the reverse complement.
TGAACGCATGTCCGTTTTCAGTGAACAGTGATTTATGCTTTACCCTTTTTTGGTGAAAACGCACACGAGTCAGATGTGTGCTTTCAGTCTGGGTGTTCAGAAAAGCAAGAATTCATAAACACATGCCATTCCCTGGCTCCCAATTGTCCTGTCTGTACACGTGGCATGAAGATAAAAAAGAAACAGCTATTGGCAGCGGTGGGATTCGAACCCACGCCTCCAAAGAGACTGGAGCCTAAATCCAGCGCCTTAGACCGCTCGGCCACGCTACCCTGCTGGTACTGAAACGAGAGCCTCTGAGACCTGTATTTTTTTAGGGATTGGCTGGTTTGGCCATTAATTCAAAATCAAAGCAAAGCATGAACTTGGATTGAATTCTAGCACTGGCTGTGCAAAGCCCGAACTGAACAATAAAGCACACTTGTCAGCCTGAAATTGAAATGTCACCTTTCGGGAGTGCTCTGTTCGACAGCAGTCTGGTAGCCTAGTGGTCAATGTCAGCACCCCTCCATCCAGCAGTCCTGAGTTCAATTCCCGGTGAGGGAGGTCAGATCTTTTCTAGGTTTTTTTTGGTTCTAAAAATGTTTGGGAAGCGAAGGTTCAGGAACATTGCCGGTAGGGAGAGTAAGCTCTTTAAAGGCATGCAATGAGATGTGTTTTTCTTTATTTCTGCATATTTCTGTAGCTAGCTGCATTCTTTCAGTCAACATCCCGCCCCATTTAGTGCTCACGTTTTTAAAGAAGTCCACCATTAGCCCGCAGTGTAAGCCTACCCGGGGCCTCCGCCGATGGTCCATGGTGTGTGGGATCCTTACTGGACCAACCCCAGCCGTAACGCAAATCTTAGCTTTGTCTCATTCGACCCCTAACTCGACCCAAGGAGCTACTGCAAACTCTTAGCCTAACACTAGCCCTAAATGAAAGACGCCTATTGTCCTCACATGTGGGATTTTGTTCTCGCTGCTAGTGCATACGAAACTTGGTTCCGACGTGTCCAGGAGTGGGAGAATTACCAGGGACCTTGCAATCTCGTGCCTGGGGGTTTCTAAGCTGGGCATAGGAGCTCCACTGGATGGAGCCAAGTGTCTTGAACTGAGTTTTTGTGATGCAGCAGGAAAAGGCGCTGCAAAAAGGAGCAACTACCAAGGCAAAGAGATGTGCATTCATTAGGGCATCGTGTCGGCAGATTTGTGGCCCTGCCAAGCACGTGTTTATTGACAGGATCGTGAACGCATGTCCGTTTTCAGTGAACAGTGATTTATGCTTTACCCTTTTTTGGTGAAAACGCACACGAGTCAGATGTGTGCTTTCAGTCTGGGTGTTCAGAAAAGCAAGAATTCATAAACACATGCCATTCCCTGGCTCCCAATTGTCCTGTCTGTACACGTGGCATGAAGATAAAAAAGAAACAGCTATTGGCAGCGGTGGGATTCGAACCCACGCCTCCAAAGAGACTGGAGCCTAAATCCAGCGCCTTAGACCGCTCGGCCACGCTACCCTGCTGGTACTGAAACGAGAGCCTCTGAGACCTGTATTTTTTTAGGGATTGGCTGGTTTGGCCATTAATTCAAAATCAAAGCAAAGCATGAACTTGGATTGAATTCTAGCACTGGCTGTGCAAAGCCCGAACTGAACAATAAAGCACACTTGTCAGCCTGAAATTGAAATGTCACCTTTCGGGAGTGCTCTGTTCAACAGCAGTCTGGTAGCCTAGTGGTCAATGTCAGCACCCCTCCATCCAGCAGTCTTGAGTTCAATTCCCGGTGAGGGAGGTCAGATCTTTTCTAGGTTTTTTTTGGTTCTAAAAATGTTTGGGAAGCGAAGGTTCAGGAACATTGCCGGTAGGGAGAGTAAGCTCTTTAAAGGCATGCAATGAGATGTGTTTTTCTTTATTTCTGCATATTTCTGTAGCTAGCTGCATTCTTTCAGTCAACATCCCGCCCCATTTAGTGCTCACGTTTTTAAAGAAGTCCACCATTAGCCCGCAGTGTAAGCCTACCCGGGGCCTCCGCCGATGGTCCATGGTGTGTGGGATCCTTACTGGACCAACCCCAGCCGTAACGCAAATCTTAGCTTTGTCTCATTCGACCCCTAACTCGACCCAAGGAGCTACTGCAAACTCTTAGCCTAACACTAGCCCTAAATGAAAGACGCCTATTGTCCTCACATGTGGGATTTTGTTCTCGCTGCTAGTGCATACGAAACTTGGTTCCGACGTGTCCAGGAGTGGGAGAATTACCAGGGACCTTGCAATCTCGTGCCTGGGGGTTTCTAAGCTGGGCATAGGAGCTCCACTGGATGGAGCCAAGTGTCTTGAACTGAGTTTTTGTGATGCAGCAGGAAAAGGCGCTGCAAAAAGGAGCAACTACCAAGGCAAAGAGATGTGCATTCATTAGGGCATCGTGTCGGCAGATTTGTGGCCCTGCCCTGAACGTGTTTATTGACAGGATCGTGAACGCATGTCCGTTTTCAGTGAACAGTGATTTATGCTTTACCCTTTTTTGGTGAAAACGCACACGAGTCAGATGTGTGCTTTCAGTCTGGGTGTTCAGAAAAGCAAGAATTCATAAACACATGCCATTCCCTGGCTCCCAATTGTCCTGTCTGTACACGTGGCATGAAGATAAAAAAGAAACAGCTATTGGCAGCGGTGGGATTCGAACCCACGCCTCCAAAGAGACTGGAGCCTAAATCCAGCGCCTTAGACCGCTCGGCCACGCTACCCTGCTGGTACTGAAACGAGAGCCTCTGAGACCTGTATTTTTTTAGGGATTGGCTGGTTTGGCCATTAATTCAAAATCAAAGCAAAGCATGAACTTGGATTGAATTCTAGCACTGGCTGTGCAAAGCCCGAACTGAACAATAAAGCACACCTGTCAGCCTGAAATTGAAATGTCACCTTTCGGGAGTGCTCTGTTCAACAGCACTCTGGTAGCCTAGTGGTCAATGTCAGCACCCCTCCATCCAGCAGTCTTGAGATCAATTCCTGGTGAGGGAGGTCAGATCTTTTCTAGGTTTTTTTTGGTTCTAAAAATGTTTGGGAAGCGAAGGTTCAGGAACATTGCCGGTAGGGAGAGTAAGCTCTTTAAAGGCATGCAATGAGATGTGTTTTTCTTTATTTCTGCATATTTCTGTAGCTAGCTGCATTCTTTCAGTCAACATCCCGCCCCATTTAGTGCTCACGTTTTTAAAGAAGTCCACCATTAGCCCGCAGTGTAAGCCTACCCGGGGCCTCCGCCGATGGTCCATGGTGTGTGGGATCCTTACTGGACCAACCCCAGCCGTAACGCAAATCTTAGCTTTGTCTCATTCGACCCCTAACTCGACCCACGGAGCTACTGCAAACTCTTAGCCTAACACTAGCCCTAAATGAAAGACGCCTATTGTCCTCACATGTAGGATTTTGTTCTCGCTGCTAGTGCATACGAAACTTGGTTCCGACGTGTCCAGGAGTGGGAGAATTACCAGGGACCTTGCAATCTCGTGCCTGGGGGTTTCTAAGCTGGGCATAGGAGCTCCACTGGATGGAGCCAAGTGTCTTGAACTGAGTTTTTGTGATGCAGCAGGAAAAGGCGCTGCAAAAAGGAGCAACTACCAAGGCAAAGAGATGTGCATTCATTAGGGCATCGTGTCGGCAGATTTGTGGCCCTGCCAAGCACGTGTTTATTGACAGGATCGTGAACGCATGTCCGTTTTCAGTGAACAGTGATTTATGCTTTACCCTTTTTTGGTGAAAACGCACACGAGTCAGATGTGTGCTTTCAGTCTGGGTGTTCAGAAAAGCAAGAATTCATAAACACATGCCATTCCCTGGCTCCCAATTGTCCTGTCTGTACACGTGGCATGAAGATAAAAAAGAAACAGCTATTGGCAGCGGTGGGATTCGAACCCACGCCTCCAAAGAGACTGGAGCCTAAATCCAGCGCCTTAGACCGCTCGGCCACGCTACCCTGCTGGTACTGAAACGAGAGCCTCTGAGACCTGTATTTTTTTAGGGATTGGCTGGTTTGGCCATTGATTCAAAATCAAAGCAAAGCATGAACTTGGATTGAATTCTAGCACTGGCTCTGCAAAGCCCGAACTGAACAATAAAGCACACCTGTCAGCCTGAAATTGAAATGTCACCTTTCGGGAGTGCTCTGTTCGACAGCAGTCTGGCAGCCTAGTGGTCAATGTCAGCACCCCTCCATCCAGCAGTCTTGAGTTCAATTCCCGGTGAGGGAGGTCAGATCTTTTCTAGGTTTTTTTTGGTTCTAAAAATGTTTGGGAAGCGAAGGTTCAGGAACATTGCCGGTAGGGAGAGTAAGCTCTTTAAAGGCATGCAATGAGATGTGTTTTTCTTTATTTCTGCATATTTCTGTAGCTAGCTGCATTCTTTCAGTCAACATCCCGCCCCATTTAGTGCTCACGTTTTTAAAGAAGTCCACCATTAGCCCGCAGTGTAAGCCTACCCGGGGCCTCCGCCGATGGTCCATGGTGTGTGGGATCCTTACTGGACCAACCCCAGCCGTAACGCAAATCTTAGCTTTGTCTCATTCGACCCCTAACTCGACCCAAGGAGCTACTGCAAACTCTTAGCCTAACACTAGCCCTAAATGAAAGACGCCTATTGTCCTCACATGTGGGATTTTGTTCTCGCTGCTAGTGCATACGAAACTTGGTTCCGACGTGTCCAGGAGTGGGAGAATTACCAGGGACCTTGCAATCTCGTGCCTGGGGGTTTCTAAGCTGGGCATAGGAGCTCCACTGGATGGAGCCAAGTGTCTTGAACTGAGTTTTTGTGATGCAGCAGGAAAAGGCGCTGCAAAAAGGAGCAACTACCAAGGCAAAGAGATGTGCATTCATTAGGGCATCGTGTCGGCAGATTTGTGGCCCTGCCAAGCACGTGTTTATTGACAGGATCGTGAACGCATGTCCGTTTTCAGTGAACAGTGATTTATGCTTTACCCTTTTTTGGTGAAAACGCACACGAGTCAGATGTGTGCTTTCAGTCTGGGTGTTCAGAAAAGCAAGAATTCATAAACACATGCCATTCCCTGGCTCCCAATTGTCCTGTCTGTACACGTGGCATGAAGATAAAAAAGAAACAGCTATTGGCAGCGGTGGGATTCGAACCCACGCCTCCAAAGAGACTGGAGCCTAAATCCAGCGCCTTAGACCGCTCGGCCACGCTACCCTGCTGGTACTGAAACGAGGGCCTCTGAGACCTGTATTTTTTTAGGGATTGGCTGGTTTGGCCATTAATTCAAAATCAAAGCAAAGCATGAACTTGGATTGAATTCTAGCACTGGCTGTGCAAAGCCCGAACTGAACAATAAAGCACACTTGTCAGCCTGAAATTGAAATGTCACCTTTCGGGAGTGCTCTGTTCAACAGCAGTCTGGTAGCCTAGTGGTCAATGTCAGCACCCCTCCATCCAGCAGTCTTGAGTTCAATTCCCGGTGAGGGAGGTCAGATCTTTTCTAGGTTTTTTTTGGTTCTAAAAATGTTTGGGAAGCGAAGGTTCAGGAACATTGCCGGTAGGGAGAGTAAGCTCTTTAAAGGCATGCAATGAGATGTGTTTTTCTTTATTTCTGCATATTTCTGTAGCTAGCTGCATTCTTTCAGTCAACATCCCGCCCCATTTAGTGCTCACGTTTTTAAAGAAGTCCACCATTAGCCCGCAGTGTAAGCCTACCCGGGGCCTCCGCCGATGGTCCATGGTGTGTGGGATCCTTACTGGACCAACCCCAGCCGTAACGCAAATCTTAGCTTTGTCTCATTCGACCCCTAACTCGACCCAAGGAGCTACTGCAAACTCTTAGCCTAACACTAGCCCTAAATGAAAGACGCCTATTGTCCTCACATGTGGGATTTTGTTCTCGCTGCTAGTGCATACGAAACTTGGTTCCGACGTGTCCAGGAGTGGGAGAATTACCAGGGACCTTGCAATCTCGTGCCTGGGGGTTTCTAAGCTGGGCATAGGAGCTCCACTGGATGGAGCCAAGTGTCTTGAACTGAGTTTTTGTGATGCAGCAGGAAAAGGCGCTGCAAAAAGGAGCAACTACCAAGGCAAAGAGATGTGCATTCATTAGGGCATCGTGTCGGCAGATTTGTGGCCCTGCCCTGAACGTGTTTATTGACAGGATCGTGAACGCATGTCCGTTTTCAGTGAACAGTGATTTATGCTTTACCCTTTTTTGGTGAAAACGCACACGAGTCAGATGTGTGCTTTCAGTCTGGGTGTTCAGAAAAGCAAGAATTCATAAACACATGCCATTCCCTGGCTCCCAATTGTCCTGTCTGTACACGTGGCATGAAGATAAAAAAGAAACAGCTATTGGCAGCGGTGGGATTCGAACCCACGCCTCCAAAGAGACTGGAGCCTAAATCCAGCGCCTTAGACCGCTCGGCCACGCTACCCTGCTGGTACTGAAACGAGAGCCTCTGAGACCTGTATTTTTTTAGGGATTGGCTGGTTTGGCCATTAATTCAAAATCAAAGCAAAGCATGAACTTGGATTGAATTCTAGCACTGGCTGTGCAAAGCCCGAACTGAACAATAAAGCACACTTGTCAGCCTGAAATTGAAATGTCACCTTTCGGGAGTGCTCTGTTCGACAGCAGTCTGGTAGCCTAGTGGTCAATGTCAGCACCCCTCCATCCAGCAGTCCTGAGTTCAATTCCCGGTGAGGGAGGTCAGATCTTTTCTAGGTTTTTTTTGGTTCTAAAAATGTTTGGGAAGCGAAGGTTCAGGAACATTGCCGGTAGGGAGAGTAAGCTCTTTAAAGGCATGCAATGAGATGTGTTTTTCTTTATTTCTGCATATTTCTGTAGCTAGCTGCATTCTTTCAGTCAACATCCCGCCCCATTTAGTGCTCACGTTTTTAAAGAAGTCCACCATTAGCCCGCAGTGTAAGCCTACCCGGGGCCTCCGCCGATGGTCCATGGTGTGTGGGATCCTTACTGGACCAACCCCAGCCGTAACGCAAATCTTAGCTTTGTCTCATTCGACCCCTAACTCGACCCAAGGAGCTACTGCAAACTCTTAGCCTAACACTAGCCCTAAATGAAAGACGCCTATTGTCCTCACATGTGGGATTTTGTTCTCGCTGCTAGTGCATACGAAACTTGGTTCCGACGTGTCCAGGAGTGGGAGAATTACCAGGGACCTTGCAATCTCGTGCCTGGGGGTTTCTAAGCTGGGCATAGGAGCTCCACTGGATGGAGCCAAGTGTCTTGAACTGAGTTTTTGTGATGCAGCAGGAAAAGGCGCTGCAAAAAGGAGCAACTACCAAGGCAAAGAGATGTGCATTCATTAGGGCATCGTGTCGGCAGATTTGTGGCCCTGCCAAGCACGTGTTTATTGACAGGATCGTGAACGCATGTCCGTTTTCAGTGAACAGTGATTTATGCTTTACCCTTTTTTGGTGAAAACGCACACGAGTCAGATGTGTGCTTTCAGTCTGGGTGTTCAGAAAAGCAAGAATTCATAAACACATGCCATTCCCTGGCTCCCAATTGTCCTGTCTGTACACGTGGCATGAAGATAAAAAAGAAACAGCTATTGGCAGCGGTGGGATTCGAACCCACGCCTCCAAAGAGACTGGAGCCTAAATCCAGCGCCTTAGACCGCTCGGCCACGCTACCCTGCTGGTACTGAAACGAGAGCCTCTGAGACCTGTATTTTTTTAGGGATTGGCTGGTTTGGCCATTAATTCAAAATCAAAGCAAAGCATGAACTTGGATTGAATTCTAGCACTGGCTGTGCAAAGCCCGAACTGAACAATAAAGCACACTTGTCAGCCTGAAATTGAAATGTCACCTTTCGGGAGTGCTCTGTTCAACAGCAGTCTGGTAGCCTAGTGGTCAATGTCAGCACCCCTCCATCCAGCAGTCTTGAGTTCAATTCCCGGTGAGGGAGGTCAGATCTTTTCTAGGTTTTTTTTGGTTCTAAAAATGTTTGGGAAGCGAAGGTTCAGGAACATTGCCGGTAGGGAGAGTAAGCTCTTTAAAGGCATGCAATGAGATGTGTTTTTCTTTATTTCTGCATATTTCTGTAGCTAGCTGCATTCTTTCAGTCAACATCCCGCCCCATTTAGTGCTCACGTTTTTAAAGAAGTCCACCATTAGCCCGCAGTGTAAGCCTACCCGGGGCCTCCGCCGATGGTCCATGGTGTGTGGGATCCTTACTGGACCAACCCCAGCCGTAACGCAAATCTTAGCTTTGTCTCATTCGACCCCTAACTCGACCCAAGGAGCTACTGCAAACTCTTAGCCTAACACTAGCCCTAAATGAAAGACGCCTATTGTCCTCACATGTGGGATTTTGTTCTCGCTGCTAGTGCATACGAAACTTGGTTCCGACGTGTCCAGGAGTGGGAGAATTACCAGGGACCTTGCAATCTCGTGCCTGGGGGTTTCTAAGCTGGGCATAGGAGCTCCACTGGATGGAGCCAAGTGTCTTGAACTGAGTTTTTGTGATGCAGCAGGAAAAGGCGCTGCAAAAAGGAGCAACTACCAAGGCAAAGAGATGTGCATTCATTAGGGCATCGTGTCGGCAGATTTGTGGCCCTGCCAAGCACGTGTTTATTGACAGGATCGTGAACGCATGTCCGTTTTCAGTGAACAGTGATTTATGCTTTACCCTTTTTTGGTGAAAACGCACACGAGTCAGATGTGTGCTTTCAGTCTGGGTGTTCAGAAAAGCAAGAATTCATAAACACATGCCATTCCCTGGCTCCCAATTGTCCTGTCTGTACACGTGGCATGAAGATAAAAAAGAAACAGCTATTGGCAGCGGTGGGATTCGAACCCACGCCTCCAAAGAGACTGGAGCCTAAATCCAGCGCCTTAGACCGCTCGGCCACGCTACCCTGCTGGTACTGAAACGAGAGCCTCTGAGACCTGTATTTTTTTAGGGATTGGCTGGTTTGGCCATTAATTCAAAATCAAAGCAAAGCATGAACTTGGATTGAATTCTAGCACTGGCTGTGCAAAGCCCGAACTGAACAATAAAGCACACTTGTCAGCCTGAAATTGAAATGTCACCTTTCGGGAGTGCTCTGTTCAACAGCAGTCTGGTAGCCTAGTGGTCAATGTCAGCACCCCTCCATCCAGCAGTCTTGAGTTCAATTCCCGGTGAGGGAGGTCAGATCTTTTCTAGGTTTTTTTTGGTTCTAAAAATGTTTGGGAAGCGAAGGTTCAGGAACATTGCCGGTAGGGAGAGTAAGCTCTTTAAAGGCATGCAATGAGATGTGTTTTTCTTTATTTCTGCATATTTCTGTAGCTAGCTGCATTCTTTCAGTCAACATCCCGCCCCATTTAGTGCTCACGTTTTTAAAGAAGTCCACCATTAGCCCGCAGTGTAAGCCTACCCGGGGCCTCCGCCGATGGTCCATGGTGTGTGGGATCCTTACTGGACCAACCCCAGCCGTAACGCAAATCTTAGCTTTGTCTCATTCGACCCCTAACTCGACCCAAGGAGCTACTGCAAACTCTTAGCCTAACACTAGCCCTAAATGAAAGACGCCTATTGTCCTCACATGTGGGATTTTGTTCTCGCTGCTAGTGCATACGAAACTTGGTTCCGACGTGTCCAGGAGTGGGAGAATTACCAGGGACCTTGCAATCTCGTGCCTGGGGGTTTCTAAGCTGGGCATAGGAGCTCCACTGGATGGAGCCAAGTGTCTTGAACTGAGTTTTTGTGATGCAGCAGGAAAAGGCGCTGCAAAAAGGAGCAACTACCAAGGCAAAGAGATGTGCATTCATTAGGGCATCGTGTCGGCAGATTTGTGGCCCTGCCAAGCACGTGTTTATTGACAGGATCGTGAACGCATGTCCGTTTTCAGTGAACAGTGATTTATGCTTTACCCTTTTTTGGTGAAAACGCACACGAGTCAGATGTGTGCTTTCAGTCTGGGTGTTCAGAAAAGCAAGAATTCATAAACACATGCCATTCCCTGGCTCCCAATTGTCCTGTCTGTACACGTGGCATGAAGATAAAAAAGAAACAGCTATTGGCAGCGGTGGGATTCGAACCCACGCCTCCAAAGAGACTGGAGCCTAAATCCAGCGCCTTAGACCGCTCGGCCACGCTACCCTGCTGGTACTGAAACGAGAGCCTCTGAGACCTGTATTTTTTTAGGGATTGGCTGGTTTGGCCATTAATTCAAAATCAAAGCAAAGCATGAACTTGGATTGAATTCTAGCACTGGCTGTGCAAAGCCCGAACTGAACAATAAAGCACACTTGTCAGCCTGAAATTGAAATGTCACCTTTCGGGAGTGCTCTGTTCAACAGCAGTCTGGTAGCCTAGTGGTCAATGTCAGCACCCCTCCATCCAGCAGTCTTGAGTTCAATTCCCGGTGAGGGAGGTCAGATCTTTTCTAGGTTTTTTTTGGTTCTAAAAATGTTTGGGAAGCGAAGGTTCAGGAACATTGCCGGTAGGGAGAGTAAGCTCTTTAAAGGCATGCAATGAGATGTGTTTTTCTTTATTTCTGCATATTTCTGTAGCTAGCTGCATTCTTTCAGTCAACATCCCGCCCCATTTAGTGCTCACGTTTTTAAAGAAGTCCACCATTAGCCCGCAGTGTAAGCCTACCCGGGGCCTCCGCCGATGGTCCATGGTGTGTGGGATCCTTACTGGACCAACCCCAGCCGTAACGCAAATCTTAGCTTTGTCTCATTCGACCCCTAACTCGACCCAAGGAGCTACTGCAAACTCTTAGCCTAACACTAGCCCTAAATGAAAGACGCCTATTGTCCTCACATGTGGGATTTTGTTCTCGCTGCTAGTGCATACGAAACTTGGTTCCGACGTGTCCAGGAGTGGGAGAATTACCAGGGACCTTGCAATCTCGTGCCTGGGGGTTTCTAAGCTGGGCATAGGAGCTCCACTGGATGGAGCCAAGTGTCTTGAACTGAGTTTTTGTGATGCAGCAGGAAAAGGCGCTGCAAAAAGGAGCAACTACCAAGGCAAAGAGATGTGCATTCATTAGGGCATCGTGTCGGCAGATTTGTGGCCCTGCCAAGCACGTGTTTATTGACAGGATCGTGAACGCATGTCCGTTTTCAGTGAACAGTGATTTATGCTTTACCCTTTTTTGGTGAAAACGCACACGAGTCAGATGTGTGCTTTCAGTCTGGGTGTTCAGAAAAGCAAGAATTCATAAACACATGCCATTCCCTGGCTCCCAATTGTCCTGTCTGTACACGTGGCATGAAGATAAAAAAGAAACAGCTATTGGCAGCGGTGGGATTCGAACCCACGCCTCCAAAGAGACTGGAGCCTAAATCCAGCGCCTTAGACCGCTCGGCCACGCTACCCTGCTGGTACTGAAACGAGAGCCTCTGAGACCTGTATTTTTTTAGGGATTGGCTGGTTTGGCCATTAATTCAAAATCAAAGCAAAGCATGAACTTGGATTGAATTCTAGCACTGGCTGTGCAAAGCCCGAACTGAACAATAAAGCACACTTGTCAGCCTGAAATTGAAATGTCACCTTTCGGGAGTGCTCTGTTCAACAGCAGTCTGGTAGCCTAGTGGTCAATGTCAGCACCCCTCCATCCAGCAGTCTTGAGTTCAATTCCCGGTGAGGGAGGTCAGATCTTTTCTAGGTTTTTTTTGGTTCTAAAAATGTTTGGGAAGCGAAGGTTCAGGAACATTGCCGGTAGGGAGAGTAAGCTCTTTAAAGGCATGCAATGAGATGTGTTTTTCTTTATTTCTGCATATTTCTGTAGCTAGCTGCATTCTTTCAGTCAACATCCCGCCCCATTTAGTGCTCACGTTTTTAAAGAAGTCCACCATTAGCCCGCAGTGTAAGCCTACCCGGGGCCTCCGCCGATGGTCCATGGTGTGTGGGATCCTTACTGGACCAACCCCAGCCGTAACGCAAATCTTAGCTTTGTCTCATTCGACCCCTAACTCGACCCAAGGAGCTACTGCAAACTCTTAGCCTAACACTAGCCCTAAATGAAAGACGCCTATTGTCCTCACATGTGGGATTTTGTTCTCGCTGCTAGTGCATACGAAACTTGGTTCCGACGTGTCCAGGAGTGGGAGAATTACCAGGGACCTTGCAATCTCGTGCCTGGGGGTTTCTAAGCTGGGCATAGGAGCTCCACTGGATGGAGCCAAGTGTCTTGAACTGAGTTTTTGTGATGCAGCAGGAAAAGGCGCTGCAAAAAGGAGCAACTACCAAGGCAAAGAGATGTGCATTCATTAGGGCATCGTGTCGGCAGATTTGTGGCCCTGCCAAGCACGTGTTTATTGACAGGATCGTGAACGCATGTCCGTTTTCAGTGAACAGTGATTTATGCTTTACCCTTTTTTGGTGAAAACGCACACGAGTCAGATGTGTGCTTTCAGTCTGGGTGTTCAGAAAAGCAAGAATTCATAAACACATGCCATTCCCTGGCTCCCAATTGTCCTGTCTGTACACGTGGCATGAAGATAAAAAAGAAACAGCTATTGGCAGCGGTGGGATTCGAACCCACGCCTCCAAAGAGACTGGAGCCTAAATCCAGCGCCTTAGACCGCTCGGCCACGCTACCCTGCTGGTACTGAAACGAGAGCCTCTGAGACCTGTATTTTTTTAGGGATTGGCTGGTTTGGCCATTAATTCAAAATCAAAGCAAAGCATGAACTTGGATTGAATTCTAGCACTGGCTGTGCAAAGCCCGAACTGAACAATAAAGCACACTTGTCAGCCTGAAATTGAAATGTCACCTTTCGGGAGTGCTCTGTTCGACAGCAGTCTGGTAGCCTAGTGGTCAATGTCAGCACCCCTCCATCCAGCAGTCCTGAGTTCAATTCCCGGTGAGGGAGGTCAGATCTTTTCTAGGTTTTTTTTGGTTCTAAAAATGTTTGGGAAGCGAAGGTTCAGGAACATTGCCGGTAGGGAGAGTAAGCTCTTTAAAGGCATGCAATGAGATGTGTTTTTCTTTATTTCTGCATATTTCTGTAGCTAGCTGCATTCTTTCAGTCAACATCCCGCCCCATTTAGTGCTCACGTTTTTAAAGAAGTCCACCATTAGCCCGCAGTGTAAGCCTACCCGGGGCCTCCGCCGATGGTCCATGGTGTGTGGGATCCTTACTGGACCAACCCCAGCCGTAACGCAAATCTTAGCTTTGTCTCATTCGACCCCTAACTCGACCCAAGGAGCTACTGCAAACTCTTAGCCTAACACTAGCCCTAAATGAAAGACGCCTATTGTCCTCACATGTGGGATTTTGTTCTCGCTGCTAGTGCATACGAAACTTGGTTCCGACGTGTCCAGGAGTGGGAGAATTACCAGGGACCTTGCAATCTCGTGCCTGGGGGTTTCTAAGCTGGGCATAGGAGCTCCACTGGATGGAGCCAAGTGTCTTGAACTGAGTTTTTGTGATGCAGCAGGAAAAGGCGCTGCAAAAAGGAGCAACTACCAAGGCAAAGAGATGTGCATTCATTAGGGCATCGTGTCGGCAGATTTGTGGCCCTGCCAAGCACGTGTTTATTGACAGGATCGTGAACGCATGTCCGTTTTCAGTGAACAGTGATTTATGCTTTACCCTTTTTTGGTGAAAACGCACACGAGTCAGATGTGTGCTTTCAGTCTGGGTGTTCAGAAAAGCAAGAATTCATAAACACATGCCATTCCCTGGCTCCCAATTGTCCTGTCTGTACACGTGGCATGAAGATAAAAAAGAAACAGCTATTGGCAGCGGTGGGATTCGAACCCACGCCTCCAAAGAGACTGGAGCCTAAATCCAGCGCCTTAGACCGCTCGTCCACGCTACCCTGCTGGTACTGAAACGAGAGCCTCTGAGACCTGTATTTTTTTAGGGATTGGCTGGTTTGGCCATTAATTCAAAATCAAAGCAAAGCATGAACTTGGATTGAATTCTAGCACTGGCTCTGCAAAGCCCGAACTGAACAATAAAGCACACTTGTCAGCCTGAAATTGAAATGTCACCTTTCGGGAGTGCTCTGTTCAACAGCAGTCTGGTAGCCTAGTGGTCAATGTCAGCACCCCTCCATCCAGCAGTCTTGAGTTCAATTCCCGGTGAGGGAGGTCAGATCTTTTCTAGGTTTTTTTTGGTTCTAAAAATGTTTGGGAAGCGAAGGTTCAGGAACATTGCCGGTAGGGAGAGTAAGCTCTTTAAAGGCATGCAATGAGATGTGTTTTTCTTTATTTCTGCATATTTCTGTAGCTAGCTGCATTCTTTCAGTCAACATCCCGCCCCATTTAGTGCTCACGTTTTTAAAGAAGTCCACCATTAGCCCGCAGTGTAAGCCTACCCGGGGCCTCCGCCGATGGTCCATGGTGTGTGGGATCCTTACTGGACCAACCCCAGCCGTAACGCAAATCTTAGCTTTGTCTCATTCGACCCCTAACTCGACCCAAGGAGCTACTGCAAACTCTTAGCCTAACACTAGCCCTAAATGAAAGACGCCTATTGTCCTCACATGTGGGATTTTGTTCTCGCTGCTAGTGCATACGAAACTTGGTTCCGACGTGTCCAGGAGTGGGAGAATTACCAGGGACCTTGCAATCTCGTGCCTGGGGGTTTCTAAGCTGGGCATAGGAGCTCCACTGGATGGAGCCAAGTGTCTTGAACTGAGTTTTTGTGATGCAGCAGGAAAAGGCGCTGCAAAAAGGAGCAACTACCAAGGCAAAGAGATGTGCATTCATTAGGGCATCGTGTCGGCAGATTTGTGGCCCTGCCAAGCACGTGTTTATTGACAGGATCGTGAACGCATGTCCGTTTTCAGTGAACAGTGATTTATGCTTTACCCTTTTTTGGTGAAAACGCACACGAGTCAGATGTGTGCTTTCAGTCTGGGTGTTCAGAAAAGCAAGAATTCATAAACACATGCCATTCCCTGGCTCCCAATTGTCCTGTCTGTACACGTGGCATGAAGATAAAAAAGAAACAGCTATTGGCAGCGGTGGGATTCGAACCCACGCCTCCAAAGAGACTGGAGCCTAAATCCAGCGCCTTAGACCGCTCGGCCACGCTACCCTGCTGGTACTGAAACGAGAGCCTCTGAGACCTGTATTTTTTTAGGGATTGGCTGGTTTGGCCATTAATTCAAAATCAAAGCAAAGCATGAACTTGGATTGAATTCTAGCACTGGCTGTGCAAAGCCCGAACTGAACAATAAAGCACACTTGTCAGCCTGAAATTGAAATGTCACCTTTCGGGAGTGCTCTGTTCAACAGCAGTCTGGTAGCCTAGTGGTCAATGTCAGCACCCCTCCATCCAGCAGTCTTGAGTTCAATTCCCGGTGAGGGAGGTCAGATCTTTTCTAGGTTTTTTTTGGTTCTAAAAATGTTTGGGAAGCGAAGGTTCAGGAACATTGCCGGTAGGGAGAGTAAGCTCTTTAAAGGCATGCAATGAGATGTGTTTTTCTTTATTTCTGCATATTTCTGTAGCTAGCTGCATTCTTTCAGTCAACATCCCGCCCCATTTAGTGCTCACGTTTTTAAAGAAGTCCACCATTAGCCCGCAGTGTAAGCCTACCCGGGGCCTCCGCCGATGGTCCATGGTGTGTGGGATCCTTACTGGACCAACCCCAGCCGTAACGCAAATCTTAGCTTTGTCTCATTCGACCCCTAACTCGACCCAAGGAGCTACTGCAAACTCTTAGCCTAACACTAGCCCTAAATGAAAGACGCCTATTGTCCTCACATGTGGGATTTTGTTCTCGCTGCTAGTGCATACGAAACTTGGTTCCGACGTGTCCAGGAGTGGGAGAATTACCAGGGACCTTGCAATCTCGTGCCTGGGGGTTTCTAAGCTGGGCATAGGAGCTCCACTGGATGGAGCCAAGTGTCTTGAACTGAGTTTTTGTGATGCAGCAGGAAAAGGCGCTGCAAAAAGGAGCAACTACCAAGGCAAAGAGATGTGCATTCATTAGGGCATCGTGTCGGCAGATTTGTGGCCCTGCCAAGCACGTGTTTATTGACAGGATCGTGAACGCATGTCCGTTTTCAGTGAACAGTGATTTATGCTTTACCCTTTTTTGGTGAAAACGCACACGAGTCAGATGTGTGCTTTCAGTCTGGGTGTTCAGAAAAGCAAGAATTCATAAACACATGCCATTCCCTGGCTCCCAATTGTCCTGTCTGTACACGTGGCATGAAGATAAAAAAGAAACAGCTATTGGCAGCGGTGGGATTCGAACCCACGCCTCCAAAGAGACTGGAGCCTAAATCCAGCGCCTTAGACCGCTCGGCCACGCTACCCTGCTGGTACTGAAACGAGAGCCTCTGAGACCTGTATTTTTTTAGGGATTGGCTGGTTTGGCCATTAATTCAAAATCAAAGCAAAGCATGAACTTGGATTGAATTCTAGCACTGGCTGTGCAAAGCCCGAACTGAACAATAAAGCACACTTGTCAGCCTGAAATTGAAATGTCACCTTTCGGGAGTGCTCTGTTCAACAGCAGTCTGGTAGCCTAGTGGTCAATGTCAGCACCCCTCCATCCAGCAGTCTTGAGTTCAATTCCCGGTGAGGGAGGTCAGATCTTTTCTAGGTTTTTTTTGGTTCTAAAAATGTTTGGGAAGCGAAGGTTCAGGAACATTGCCGGTAGGGAGAGTAAGCTCTTTAAAGGCATGCAATGAGATGTGTTTTTCTTTATTTCTGCATATTTCTGTAGCTAGCTGCATTCTTTCAGTCAACATCCCGCCCCATTTAGTGCTCACGTTTTTAAAGAAGTCCACCATTAGCCCGCAGTGTAAGCCTACCCGGGGCCTCCGCCGATGGTCCATGGTGTGTGGGATCCTTACTGGACCAACCCCAGCCGTAACGCAAATCTTAGCTTTGTCTCATTCGACCCCTAACTCGACCCAAGGAGCTACTGCAAACTCTTAGCCTAACACTAGCCCTAAATGAAAGACGCCTATTGTCCTCACATGTGGGATTTTGTTCTCGCTGCTAGTGCATACGAAACTTGGTTCCGACGTGTCCAGGAGTGGGAGAATTACCAGGGACCTTGCAATCTCGTGCCTGGGGGTTTCTAAGCTGGGCATAGGAGCTCCACTGGATGGAGCCAAGTGTCTTGAACTGAGTTTTTGTGATGCAGCAGGAAAAGGCGCTGCAAAAAGGAGCAACTACCAAGGCAAAGAGATGTGCATTCATTAGGGCATCGTGTCGGCAGATTTGTGGCCCTGCCAAGCACGTGTTTATTGACAGGATCGTGAACGCATGTCCGTTTTCAGTGAACAGTGATTTATGCTTTACCCTTTTTTGGTGAAAACGCACACGAGTCAGATGTGTGCTTTCAGTCTGGGTGTTCAGAAAAGCAAGAATTCATAAACACATGCCATTCCCTGGCTCCCAATTGTCCTGTCTGTACACGTGGCATGAAGATAAAAAAGAAACAGCTATTGGCAGCGGTGGGATTCGAACCCACGCCTCCAAAGAGACTGGAGCCTAAATCCAGCGCCTTAGACCGCTCGGCCACGCTACCCTGCTGGTACTGAAACGAGAGCCTCTGAGACCTGTATTTTTTTAGGGATTGGCTGGTTTGGCCATTAATTCAAAATCAAAGCAAAGCATGAACTTGGATTGAATTCTAGCACTGGCTGTGCAAAGCCCGAACTGAACAATAAAGCACACTTGTCAGCCTGAAATTGAAATGTCACCTTTCGGGAGTGCTCTGTTCAACAGCAGTCTGGTAGCCTAGTGGTCAATGTCAGCACCCCTCCATCCAGCAGTCTTGAGTTCAATTCCCGGTGAGGGAGGTCAGATCTTTTCTAGGTTTTTTTTGGTTCTAAAAATGTTTGGGAAGCGAAGGTTCAGGAACATTGCCGGTAGGGAGAGTAAGCTCTTTAAAGGCATGCAATGAGATGTGTTTTTCTTTATTTCTGCATATTTCTGTAGCTAGCTGCATTCTTTCAGTCAACATCCCGCCCCATTTAGTGCTCACGTTTTTAAAGAAGTCCACCATTAGCCCGCAGTGTAAGCCTACCCGGGGCCTCCGCCGATGGTCCATGGTGTGTGGGATCCTTACTGGACCAACCCCAGCCGTAACGCAAATCTTAGCTTTGTCTCATTCGACCCCTAACTCGACCCAAGGAGCTACTGCAAACTCTTAGCCTAACACTAGCCCTAAATGAAAGACGCCTATTGTCCTCACATGTGGGATTTTGTTCTCGCTGCTAGTGCATACGAAACTTGGTTCCGACGTGTCCAGGAGTGGGAGAATTACCAGGGACCTTGCAATCTCGTGCCTGGGGGTTTCTAAGCTGGGCATAGGAGCTCCACTGGATGGAGCCAAGTGTCTTGAACTGAGTTTTTGTGATGCAGCAGGAAAAGGCGCTGCAAAAAGGAGCAACTACCAAGGCAAAGAGATGTGCATTCATTAGGGCATCGTGTCGGCAGATTTGTGGCCCTGCCAAGCACGTGTTTATTGACAGGATCGTGAACGCATGTCCGTTTTCAGTGAACAGTGATTTATGCTTTACCCTTTTTTGGTGAAAACGCACACGAGTCAGATGTGTGCTTTCAGTCTGGGTGTTCAGAAAAGCAAGAATTCATAAACACATGCCATTCCCTGGCTCCCAATTGTCCTGTCTGTACACGTGGCATGAAGATAAAAAAGAAACAGCTATTGGCAGCGGTGGGATTCGAACCCACGCCTCCAAAGAGACTGGAGCCTAAATCCAGCGCCTTAGACCGCTCGGCCACGCTACCCTGCTGGTACTGAAACGAGAGCCTCTGAGACCTGTATTTTTTTAGGGATTGGCTGGTTTGGCCATTAATTCAAAATCAAAGCAAAGCATGAACTTGGATTGAATTCTAGCACTGGCTGTGCAAAGCCCGAACTGAACAATAAAGCACACTTGTCAGCCTGAAATTGAAATGTCACCTTTCGGGAGTGCTCTGTTCAACAGCAGTCTGGTAGCCTAGTGGTCAATGTCAGCACCCCTCCATCCAGCAGTCTTGAGTTCAATTCCCGGTGAGGGAGGTCAGATCTTTTCTAGGTTTTTTTTGGTTCTAAAAATGTTTGGGAAGCGAAGGTTCAGGAACATTGCCGGTAGGGAGAGTAAGCTCTTTAAAGGCATGCAATGAGATGTGTTTTTCTTTATTTCTGCATATTTCTGTAGCTAGCTGCATTCTTTCAGTCAACATCCCGCCCCATTTAGTGCTCACGTTTTTAAAGAAGTCCACCATTAGCCCGCAGTGTAAGCCTACCCGGGGCCTCCGCCGATGGTCCATGGTGTGTGGGATCCTTACTGGACCAACCCCAGCCGTAACGCAAATCTTAGCTTTGTCTCATTCGACCCCTAACTCGACCCAAGGAGCTACTGCAAACTCTTAGCCTAACACTAGCCCTAAATGAAAGACGCCTATTGTCCTCACATGTGGGATTTTGTTCTCGCTGCTAGTGCATACGAAACTTGGTTCCGACGTGTCCAGGAGTGGGAGAATTACCAGGGACCTTGCAATCTCGTGCCTGGGGGTTTCTAAGCTGGGCATAGGAGCTCCACTGGATGGAGCCAAGTGTCTTGAACTGAGTTTTTGTGATGCAGCAGGAAAAGGCGCTGCAAAAAGGAGCAACTACCAAGGCAAAGAGATGTGCATTCATTAGGGCATCGTGTCGGCAGATTTGTGGCCCTGCCCTGAACGTGTTTATTGACAGGATCGTGAACGCATGTCCGTTTTCAGTGAACAGTGATTTATGCTTTACCCTTTTTTGGTGAAAACGCACACGAGTCAGATGTGTGCTTTCAGTCTGGGTGTTCAGAAAAGCAAGAATTCATAAACACATGCCATTCCCTGGCTCCCAATTGTCCTGTCTGTACACGTGGCATGAAGATAAAAAAGAAACAGCTATTGGCAGCGGTGGGATTCGAACCCACGCCTCCAAAGAGACTGGAGCCTAAATCCAGCGCCTTAGACCGCTCGGCCACGCTACCCTGCTGGTACTGAAACGAGAGCCTCTGAGACCTGTATTTTTTTAGGGATTGGCTGGTTTGGCCATTAATTCAAAATCAAAGCAAAGCATGAAGAACTTGGATTGAATTCTAGCACTGGCTCTGCAAAGCCCGAACTGAACAATAAAGCACACTTGTCAGCCTGAAATTGAAATGTCACCTTTCGGGAGTGCTCTGTTCGACAGCAGTCTGGTAGCCTAGTGGTCAATGTCAGCACCCCTCCATCCAGCAGTCTTGAGTTCAATTCCCGGTGAGGGAGGTCAGATCTTTTCTAGGTTTTTTTTGGTTCTAAAAATGTTTGGGAAGCGAAGGTTCAGGAACATTGCCGGTAGGGAGAGTAAGCTCTTTAAAGGCATGCAATGAGATGTGTTTTTCTTTATTTCTGCATATTTCTGTAGCTAGCTGCATTCTTTCAGTCAACATCCCGCCCCATTTAGTGCTCACGTTTTTAAAGAAGTCCACCATTAGCCCGCAGTGTAAGCCTACCCGGGGCCTCCGCCGATGGTCCATGGTGTGTGGGATCCTTACTGGACCAACCCCAGCCGTAACGCAAATCTTAGCTTTGTCTCATTCGACCCCTAACTCGACCCAAGGAGCTACTGCAAACTCTTCGCCTAACACTAGCCCTAAATGAAAGACGCCTATTGTCCTCACATGTGGGATTTTGTTCTCGCTGCTAGTGCATACGAAACTTGGTTCCGACGTGTCCAGGAGTGGGAGAATTACCAGGGACCTTGCAATCTCGTGCCTGGGGGTTTCTAAGCTGGGCATAGGAGCTCCACTGGATGGAGCCAAGTGTCTTGAACTGAGTTTTTGTGATGCAGCAGGAAAAGGCGCTGCAAAAAGGAGCAACTACCAAGGCAAAGAGATGTGCATTCATTAGGGCATCGTGTCGGCAGATTTGTGGCCCTGCCAAGCACGTGTTTATTGACAGGATCGTGAACGCATGTCCGTTTTCAGTGAACAGTGATTTATGCTTTACCCTTTTTTGGTGAAAACGCACACGAGTCAGATGTGTGCTTTCAGTCTGGGTGTTCAGAAAAGCAAGAATTCATAAACACATGCCATTCCCTGGCTCCCAATTGTCCTGTCTGTACACGTGGCATGAAGATAAAAAAGAAACAGCTATTGGCAGCGGTGGGATTCGAACCCACGCCTCCAAAGAGACTGGAGCCTAAATCCAGCGCCTTAGACCGCTCGGCCACGCTACCCTGCTGGTACTGAAACGAGAGCCTCTGAGACCTGTATTTTTTTAGGGATTGGCTGGTTTGGCCATTAATTCAAAATCAAAGCAAAGCATGAACTTGGATTGAATTCTAGCACTGGCTGTGCAAAGCCCGAACTGAACAATAAAGCACACTTGTCAGCCTGAAATTGAAATGTCACCTTTCGGGAGTGCTCTGTTCAACAGCAGTCTGGTAGCCTAGTGGTCAATGTCAGCACCCCTCCATCCAGCAGTCTTGAGTTCAATTCCCGGTGAGGGAGGTCAGATCTTTTCTAGGTTTTTTTTGGTTCTAAAAATGTTTGGGAAGCGAAGGTTCAGGAACATTGCCGGTAGGGAGAGTAAGCTCTTTAAAGGCATGCAATGAGATGTGTTTTTCTTTATTTCTGCATATTTCTGTAGCTAGCTGCATTCTTTCAGTCAACATCCCGCCCCATTTAGTGCTCACGTTTTTAAAGAAGTCCACCATTAGCCCGCAGTGTAAGCCTACCCGGGGCCTCCGCCGATGGTCCATGGTGTGTGGGATCCTTACTGGACCAACCCCAGCCGTAACGCAAATCTTAGCTTTGTCTCATTCGACCCCTAACTCGACCCAAGGAGCTACTGCAAACTCTTAGCCTAACACTAGCCCTAAATGAAAGACGCCTATTGTCCTCACATGTGGGATTTTGTTCTCGCTGCTAGTGCATACGAAACTTGGTTCCGACGTGTCCAGGAGTGGGAGAATTACCAGGGACCTTGCAATCTCGTGCCTGGGGGTTTCTAAGCTGGGCATAGGAGCTCCACTGGATGGAGCCAAGTGTCTTGAACTGAGTTTTTGTGATGCAGCAGGAAAAGGCGCTGCAAAAAGGAGCAACTACCAAGGCAAAGAGATGTGCATTCATTAGGGCATCGTGTCGGCAGATTTGTGGCCCTGCCAAGCACGTGTTTATTGACAGGATCGTGAACGCATGTCCGTTTTCAGTGAACAGTGATTTATGCTTTACCCTTTTTTGGTGAAAACGCACACGAGTCAGATGTGTGCTTTCAGTCTGGGTGTTCAGAAAAGCAAGAATTCATAAACACATGCCATTCCCTGGCTCCCAATTGTCCTGTCTGTACACGTGGCATGAAGATAAAAAAGAAACAGCTATTGGCAGCGGTGGGATTCGAACCCACGCCTCCAAAGAGACTGGAGCCTAAATCCAGCGCCTTAGACCGCTCGGCCACGCTACCCTGCTGGTACTGAAACGAGGGCCTCTGAGACCTGTATTTTTTTAGGGATTGGCTGGTTTGGCCATTAATTCAAAATCAAAGCAAAGCATGAACTTGGATTGAATTCTAGCACTGGCTGTGCAAAGCCCGAACTGAACAATAAAGCACACTTGTCAGCCTGAAATTGAAATGTCACCTTTCGGGAGTGCTCTGTTCAACAGCAGTCTGGTAGCCTAGTGGTCAATGTCAGCACCCCTCCATCCAGCAGTCCTGAGTTCAATTCCCGGTGAGGGAGGTCAGATCTTTTCTAGGTTTTTTTTGGTTCTAAAAATGTTTGGGAAGCGAAGGTTCAGGAACATTGCCGGTAGGGAGAGTAAGCTCTTTAAAGGCATGCAATGAGATGTGTTTTTCTTTATTTCTGCATATTTCTGTAGCTAGCTGCATTCTTTCAGTCAACATCCCGCCCCATTTAGTGCTCACGTTTTTAAAGAAGTCCACCATTAGCCCGCAGTGTAAGCCTACCCGGGGCCTCCGCCGATGGTCCATGGTGTGTGGGATCCTTACTGGACCAACCCCAGCCGTAACGCAAATCTTAGCTTTGTCTCATTCGACCCCTAACTCGACCCAAGGAGCTACTGCAAACTCTTAGCCTAACACTAGCCCTAAATGAAAGACGCCTATTGTCCTCACATGTGGGATTTTGTTCTCGCTGCTAGTGCATACGAAACTTGGTTCCGACGTGTCCAGGAGTGGGAGAATTACCAGGGACCTTGCAATCTCGTGCCTGGGGGTTTCTAAGCTGGGCATAGGAGCTCCACTGGATGGAGCCAAGTGTCTTGAACTGAGTTTTTGTGATGCAGCAGGAAAAGGCGCTGCAAAAAGGAGCAACTACCAAGGCAAAGAGATGTGCATTCATTAGGGCATCGTGTCGGCAGATTTGTGGCCCTGCCAAGCACGTGTTTATTGACAGGATCGTGAACGCATGTCCGTTTTCAGTGAACAGTGATTTATGCTTTACCCTTTTTTGGTGAAAACGCACACGAGTCAGATGTGTGCTTTCAGTCTGGGTGTTCAGAAAAGCAAGAATTCATAAACACATGCCATTCCCTGGCTCCCAATTGTCCTGTCTGTACACGTGGCATGAAGATAAAAAAGAAACAGCTATTGGCAGCGGTGGGATTCGAACCCACGCCTCCAAAGAGACTGGAGCCTAAATCCAGCGCCTTAGACCGCTCGGCCACGCTACCCTGCTGGTACTGAAACGAGAGCCTCTGAGACCTGTATTTTTTTAGGGATTGGCTGGTTTGGCCATTAATTCAAAATCAAAGCAAAGCATGAACTTGGATTGAATTCTAGCACTGGCTGTGCAAAGCCCGAACTGAACAATAAAGCACACTTGTCAGCCTGAAATTGAAATGTCACCTTTCGGGAGTGCTCTGTTCAACAGCAGTCTGGTAGCCTAGTGGTCAATGTCAGCACCCCTCCATCCAGCAGTCTTGAGTTCAATTCCCGGTGAGGGAGGTCAGATCTTTTCTAGGTTTTTTTTGGTTCTAAAAATGTTTGGGAAGCGAAGGTTCAGGAACATTGCCGGTAGGGAGAGTAAGCTCTTTAAAGGCATGCAATGAGATGTGTTTTTCTTTATTTCTGCATATTTCTGTAGCTAGCTGCATTCTTTCAGTCAACATCCCGCCCCATTTAGTGCTCACGTTTTTAAAGAAGTCCACCATTAGCCCGCAGTGTAAGCCTACCCGGGGCCTCCGCCGATGGTCCATGGTGTGTGGGATCCTTACTGGACCAACCCCAGCCGTAACGCAAATCTTAGCTTTGTCTCATTCGACCCCTAACTCGACCCAAGGAGCTACTGCAAACTCTTAGCCTAACACTAGCCCTAAATGAAAGACGCCTATTGTCCTCACATGTGGGATTTTGTTCTCGCTGCTAGTGCATACGAAACTTGGTTCCGACGTGTCCAGGAGTGGGAGAATTACCAGGGACCTTGCAATCTCGTGCCTGGGGGTTTCTAAGCTGGGCATAGGAGCTCCACTGGATGGAGCCAAGTGTCTTGAACTGAGTTTTTGTGATGCAGCAGGAAAAGGCGCTGCAAAAAGGAGCAACTACCAAGGCAAAGAGATGTGCATTCATTAGGGCATCGTGTCGGCAGATTTGTGGCCCTGCCAAGCACGTGTTTATTGACAGGATCGTGAACGCATGTCCGTTTTCAGTGAACAGTGATTTATGCTTTACCCTTTTTTGGTGAAAACGCACACGAGTCAGATGTGTGCTTTCAGTCTGGGTGTTCAGAAAAGCAAGAATTCATAAACACATGCCATTCCCTGGCTCCCAATTGTCCTGTCTGTACACGTGGCATGAAGATAAAAAAGAAACAGCTATTGGCAGCGGTGGGATTCGAACCCACGCCTCCAAAGAGACTGGAGCCTAAATCCAGCGCCTTAGACCGCTCGGCCACGCTACCCTGCTGGTACTGAAACGAGAGCCTCTGAGACCTGTATTTTTTTAGGGATTGGCTGGTTTGGCCATTAATTCAAAATCAAAGCAAAGCATGAACTTGGATTGAATTCTAGCACTGGCTGTGCAAAGCCCGAACTGAACAATAAAGCACACTTGTCAGCCTGAAATTGAAATGTCACCTTTCGGGAGTGCTCTGTTCAACAGCAGTCTGGTAGCCTAGTGGTCAATGTCAGCACCCCTCCATCCAGCAGTCTTGAGTTCAATTCCCGGTGAGGGAGGTCAGATCTTTTCTAGGTTTTTTTTGGTTCTAAAAATGTTTGGGAAGCGAAGGTTCAGGAACATTGCCGGTAGGGAGAGTAAGCTCTTTAAAGGCATGCAATGAGATGTGTTTTTCTTTATTTCTGCATATTTCTGTAGCTAGCTGCATTCTTTCAGTCAACATCCCGCCCCATTTAGTGCTCACGTTTTTAAAGAAGTCCACCATTAGCCCGCAGTGTAAGCCTACCCGGGGCCTCCGCCGATGGTCCATGGTGTGTGGGATCCTTACTGGACCAACCCCAGCCGTAACGCAAATCTTAGCTTTGTCTCATTCGACCCCTAACTCGACCCAAGGAGCTACTGCAAACTCTTAGCCTAACACTAGCCCTAAATGAAAGACGCCTATTGTCCTCACATGTGGGATTTTGTTCTCGCTGCTAGTGCATACGAAACTTGGTTCCGACGTGTCCAGGAGTGGGAGAATTACCAGGGACCTTGCAATCTCGTGCCTGGGGGTTTCTAAGCTGGGCATAGGAGCTCCACTGGATGGAGCCAAGTGTCTTGAACTGAGTTTTTGTGATGCAGCAGGAAAAGGCGCTGCAAAAAGGAGCAACTACCAAGGCAAAGAGATGTGCATTCATTAGGGCATCGTGTCGGCAGATTTGTGGCCCTGCCAAGCACGTGTTTATTGACAGGATCGTGAACGCATGTCCGTTTTCAGTGAACAGTGATTTATGCTTTACCCTTTTTTGGTGAAAACGCACACGAGTCAGATGTGTGCTTTCAGTCTGGGTGTTCAGAAAAGCAAGAATTCATAAACACATGCCATTCCCTGGCTCCCAATTGTCCTGTCTGTACACGTGGCATGAAGATAAAAAAGAAACAGCTATTGGCAGCGGTGGGATTCGAACCCACGCCTCCAAAGAGACTGGAGCCTAAATCCAGCGCCTTAGACCGCTCGGCCACGCTACCCTGCTGGTACTGAAACGAGAGCCTCTGAGACCTGTATTTTTTTAGGGATTGGCTGGTTTGGCCATTAATTCAAAATCAAAGCAAAGCATGAACTTGGATTGAATTCTAGCACTGGCTGTGCAAAGCCCGAACTGAACAATAAAGCACACTTGTCAGCCTGAAATTGAAATGTCACCTTTCGGGAGTGCTCTGTTCGACAGCAGTCTGGTAGCCTAGTGGTCAATGTCAGCACCCCTCCATCCAGCAGTCTTGAGTTCAATTCCCGGTGAGGGAGGTCAGATCTTTTCTAGGTTTTTTTTGGTTCTAAAAATGTTTGGGAAGCGAAGGTTCAGGAACATTGCCGGTAGGGAGAGTAAGCTCTTTAAAGGCATGCAATGAGATGTGTTTTTCTTTATTTCTGCATATTTCTGTAGCTAGCTGCATTCTTTCAGTCAACATCCCGCCCCATTTAGTGCTCACGTTTTTAAAGAAGTCCACCATTAGCCCGCAGTGTAAGCCTACCCGGGGCCTCCGCCGATGGTCCATGGTGTGTGGGATCCTTACTGGACCAACCCCAGCCGTAACGCAAATCTTAGCTTTGTCTCATTCGACCCCTAACTCGACCCAAGGAGCTACTGCAAACTCTTAGCCTAACACTAGCCCTAAATGAAAGACGCCTATTGTCCTCACATGTGGGATTTTGTTCTCGCTGCTAGTGCATACGAAACTTGGTTCCGACGTGTCCAGGAGTGGGAGAATTACCAGGGACCTTGCAATCTCGTGCCTGGGGGTTTCTAAGCTGGGCATAGGAGCTCCACTGGATGGAGCCAAGTGTCTTGAACTGAGTTTTTGTGATGCAGCAGGAAAAGGCGCTGCAAAAAGGAGCAACTACCAAGGCAAAGAGATGTGCATTCATTAGGGCATCGTGTCGGCAGATTTGTGGCCCTGCCAAGCACGTGTTTATTGACAGGATCGTGAACGCATGTCCGTTTTCAGTGAACAGTGATTTATGCTTTACCCTTTTTTGGTGAAAACGCACACGAGTCAGATGTGTGCTTTCAGTCTGGGTGTTCAGAAAAGCAAGAATTCATAAACACATGCCATTCCCTGGCTCCCAATTGTCCTGTCTGTACACGTGGCATGAAGATAAAAAAGAAACAGCTATTGGCAGCGGTGGGATTCGAACCCACGCCTCCAAAGAGACTGGAGCCTAAATCCAGCGCCTTAGACCGCTCGGCCACGCTACCCTGCTGGTACTGAAACGAGAGCCTCTGAGACCTGTATTTTTTTAGGGATTGGCTGGTTTGGCCATTAATTCAAAATCAAAGCAAAGCATGAACTTGGATTGAATTCTAGCACTGGCTGTGCAAAGCCCGAACTGAACAATAAAGCACACTTGTCAGCCTGAAATTGAAATGTCACCTTTCGGGAGTGCTCTGTTCGACAGCAGTCTGGTAGCCTAGTGGTCAATGTCAGCACCCCTCCATCCAGCAGTCCTGAGTTCAATTCCCGGTGAGGGAGGTCAGATCTTTTCTAGGTTTTTTTTGGTTCTAAAAATGTTTGGGAAGCGAAGGTTCAGGAACATTGCCGGTAGGGAGAGTAAGCTCTTTAAAGGCATGCAATGAGATGTGTTTTTCTTTATTTCTGCATATTTCTGTAGCTAGCTGCATTCTTTCAGTCAACATCCCGCCCCATTTAGTGCTCACGTTTTTAAAGAAGTCCACCATTAGCCCGCAGTGTAAGCCTACCCGGGGCCTCCGCCGATGGTCCATGGTGTGTGGGATCCTTACTGGACCAACCCCAGCCGTAACGCAAATCTTAGCTTTGTCTCATTCGACCCCTAACTCGACCCAAGGAGCTACTGCAAACTCTTAGCCTAACACTAGCCCTAAATGAAAGACGCCTATTGTCCTCACATGTGGGATTTTGTTCTCGCTGCTAGTGCATACGAAACTTGGTTCCGACGTGTCCAGGAGTGGGAGAATTACCAGGGACCTTGCAATCTCGTGCCTGGGGGTTTCTAAGCTGGGCATAGGAGCTCCACTGGATGGAGCCAAGTGTCTTGAACTGAGTTTTTGTGATGCAGCAGGAAAAGGCGCTGCAAAAAGGAGCAACTACCAAGGCAAAGAGATGTGCATTCATTAGGGCATCGTGTCGGCAGATTTGTGGCCCTGCCAAGCACGTGTTTATTGACAGGATCGTGAACGCATGTCCGTTTTCAGTGAACAGTGATTTATGCTTTACCCTTTTTTGGTGAAAACGCACACGAGTCAGATGTGTGCTTTCAGTCTGGGTGTTCAGAAAAGCAAGAATTCATAAACACATGCCATTCCCTGGCTCCCAATTGTCCTGTCTGTACACGTGGCATGAAGATAAAAAAGAAACAGCTATTGGCAGCGGTGGGATTCGAACCCACGCCTCCAAAGAGACTGGAGCCTAAATCCAGCGCCTTAGACCGCTCGTCCACGCTACCCTGCTGGTACTGAAACGAGAGCCTCTGAGACCTGTATTTTTTTAGGGATTGGCTGGTTTGGCCATTAATTCAAAATCAAAGCAAAGCATGAACTTGGATTGAATTCTAGCACTGGCTCTGCAAAGCCCGAACTGAACAATAAAGCACACTTGTCAGCCTGAAATTGAAATGTCACCTTTCGGGAGTGCTCTGTTCAACAGCAGTCTGGTAGCCTAGTGGTCAATGTCAGCACCCCTCCATCCAGCAGTCTTGAGTTCAATTCCCGGTGAGGGAGGTCAGATCTTTTCTAGGTTTTTTTTGGTTCTAAAAATGTTTGGGAAGCGAAGGTTCAGGAACATTGCCGGTAGGGAGAGTAAGCTCTTTAAAGGCATGCAATGAGATGTGTTTTTCTTTATTTCTGCATATTTCTGTAGCTAGCTGCATTCTTTCAGTCAACATCCCGCCCCATTTAGTGCTCACGTTTTTAAAGAAGTCCACCATTAGCCCGCAGTGTAAGCCTACCCGGGGCCTCCGCCGATGGTCCATGGTGTGTGGGATCCTTACTGGACCAACCCCAGCCGTAACGCAAATCTTAGCTTTGTCTCATTCGACCCCTAACTCGACCCAAGGAGCTACTGCAAACTCTTAGCCTAACACTAGCCCTAAATGAAAGACGCCTATTGTCCTCACATGTGGGATTTTGTTCTCGCTGCTAGTGCATACGAAACTTGGTTCCGACGTGTCCAGGAGTGGGAGAATTACCAGGGACCTTGCAATCTCGTGCCTGGGGGTTTCTAAGCTGGGCATAGGAGCTCCACTGGATGGAGCCAAGTGTCTTGAACTGAGTTTTTGTGATGCAGCAGGAAAAGGCGCTGCAAAAAGGAGCAACTACCAAGGCAAAGAGATGTGCATTCATTAGGGCATCGTGTCGGCAGATTTGTGGCCCTGCCAAGCACGTGTTTATTGACAGGATCGTGAACGCATGTCCGTTTTCAGTGAACAGTGATTTATGCTTTACCCTTTTTTGGTGAAAACGCACACGAGTCAGATGTGTGCTTTAAGTCTGGGTGTTCAGAAAAGCAAGAATTCATAAACACATGCCATTCCCTGGCTCCCAATTGTCCTGTCTGTACACGTGGCATGAAGATAAAAAAGAAACAGCTATTGGCAGCGGTGGGATTCGAACCCACGCCTCCAAAGAGACTGGAGCCTAAATCCAGCGCCTTAGACCGCTCGGCCACGCTACCCTGCTGGTACTGAAACGAGAGCCTCTGAGACCTGTATTTTTTTAGGGATTGGCTGGTTTGGCCATTAATTCAAAATCAAAGCAAAGCATGAACTTGGATTGAATTCTAGCACTGGCTGTGCAAAGCCCGAACTGAACAATAAAGCACACTTGTCAGCCTGAAATTGAAATGTCACCTTTCGGGAGTGCTCTGTTCAACAGCAGTCTGGTAGCCTAGTGGTCAATGTCAGCACCCCTCCATCCAGCAGTCTTGAGTTCAATTCCCGGTGAGGGAGGTCAGATCTTTTCTAGGTTTTTTTTGGTTCTAAAAATGTTTGGGAAGCGAAGGTTCAGGAACATTGCCGGTAGGGAGAGTAAGCTCTTTAAAGGCATGCAATGAGATGTGTTTTTCTTTATTTCTGCATATTTCTGTAGCTAGCTGCATTCTTTCAGTCAACATCCCGCCCCATTTAGTGCTCACGTTTTTAAAGAAGTCCACCATTAGCCCGCAGTGTAAGCCTACCCGGGGCCTCCGCCGATGGTCCATGGTGTGTGGGATCCTTACTGGACCAACCCCAGCCGTAACGCAAATCTTAGCTTTGTCTCATTCGACCCCTAACTCGACCCAAGGAGCTACTGCAAACTCTTAGCCTAACACTAGCCCTAAATGAAAGACGCCTATTGTCCTCACATGTGGGATTTTGTTCTCGCTGCTAGTGCATACGAAACTTGGTTCCGACGTGTCCAGGAGTGGGAGAATTACCAGGGACCTTGCAATCTCGTGCCTGGGGGTTTCTAAGCTGGGCATAGGAGCTCCACTGGATGGAGCCAAGTGTCTTGAACTGAGTTTTTGTGATGCAGCAGGAAAAGGCGCTGCAAAAAGGAGCAACTACCAAGGCAAAGAGATGTGCATTCATTAGGGCATCGTGTCGGCAGATTTGTGGCCCTGCCCTGAACGTGTTTATTGACAGGATCGTGAACGCATGTCCGTTTTCAGTGAACAGTGATTTATGCTTTACCCTTTTTTGGTGAAAACGCACACGAGTCAGATGTGTGCTTTCAGTCTGGGTGTTCAGAAAAGCAAGAATTCATAAACACATGCCATTCCCTGGCTCCCAATTGTCCTGTCTGTACACGTGGCATGAAGATAAAAAAGAAACAGCTATTGGCAGCGGTGGGATTCGAACCCACGCCTCCAAAGAGACTGGAGCCTAAATCCAGCGCCTTAGACCGCTCGGCCACGCTACCCTGCTGGTACTGAAACGAGAGCCTCTGAGACCTGTATTTTTTTAGGGATTGGCTGGTTTGGCCATTAATTCAAAATCAAAGCAAAGCATGAACTTGGATTGAATTCTAGCACTGGCTGTGCAAAGCCCGAACTGAACAATAAAGCACACTTGTCAGCCTGAAATTGAAATGTCACCTTTCGGGAGTGCTCTGTTCGACAGCAGTCTGGTAGCCTAGTGGTCAATGTCAGCACCCCTCCATCCAGCAGTCCTGAGTTCAATTCCCGGTGAGGGAGGTCAGATCTTTTCTAGGTTTTTTTTGGTTCTAAAAATGTTTGGGAAGCGAAGGTTCAGGAACATTGCCGGTAGGGAGAGTAAGCTCTTTAAAGGCATGCAATGAGATGTGTTTTTCTTTATTTCTGCATATTTCTGTAGCTAGCTGCATTCTTTCAGTCAACATCCCGCCCCATTTAGTGCTCACGTTTTTAAAGAAGTCCACCATTAGCCCGCAGTGTAAGCCTACCCGGGGCCTCCGCCGATGGTCCATGGTGTGTGGGATCCTTACTGGACCAACCCCAGCCGTAACGCAAATCTTAGCTTTGTCTCATTCGACCCCTAACTCGACCCAAGGAGCTACTGCAAACTCTTAGCCTAACACTAGCCCTAAATGAAAG
Source organism: Ambystoma mexicanum (assembly GCF_040938575.1). NCBI lineage: Eukaryota > Metazoa > Chordata > Amphibia > Caudata > Ambystomatidae > Ambystoma > Ambystoma mexicanum. The sequence continues at coordinate 13,693,136 of NC_090921.1, read as the reverse complement.
ACGCCTATTGTCCTCACATGTGGGATTTTGTTCTCGCTGCTAGTGCATACGAAACTTGGTTCCGACGTGTCCAGGAGTGGGAGAATTACCAGGGACCTTGCAATCTCGTGCCTGGGGGTTTCTAAGCTGGGCATAGGAGCTCCACTGGATGGAGCCAAGTGTCTTGAACTGAGTTTTTGTGATGCAGCAGGAAAAGGCGCTGCAAAAAGGAGCAACTACCAAGGCAAAGAGATGTGCATTCATTAGGGCATCGTGTCGGCAGATTTGTGGCCCTGCCAAGCACGTGTTTATTGACAGGATCGTGAACGCATGTCCGTTTTCAGTGAACAGTGATTTATGCTTTACCCTTTTTTGGTGAAAACGCACACGAGTCAGATGTGTGCTTTCAGTCTGGGTGTTCAGAAAAGCAAGAATTCATAAACACATGCCATTCCCTGGCTCCCAATTGTCCTGTCTGTACACGTGGCATGAAGATAAAAAAGAAACAGCTATTGGCAGCGGTGGGATTCGAACCCACGCCTCCAAAGAGACTGGAGCCTAAATCCAGCGCCTTAGACCGCTCGGCCACGCTACCCTGCTGGTACTGAAACGAGAGCCTCTGAGACCTGTATTTTTTTAGGGATTGGCTGGTTTGGCCATTAATTCAAAATCAAAGCAAAGCATGAACTTGGATTGAATTCTAGCACTGGCTGTGCAAAGCCCGAACTGAACAATAAAGCACACTTGTCAGCCTGAAATTGAAATGTCACCTTTCGGGAGTGCTCTGTTCAACAGCAGTCTGGTAGCCTAGTGGTCAATGTCAGCACCCCTCCATCCAGCAGTCTTGAGTTCAATTCCCGGTGAGGGAGGTCAGATCTTTTCTAGGTTTTTTTTGGTTCTAAAAATGTTTGGGAAGCGAAGGTTCAGGAACATTGCCGGTAGGGAGAGTAAGCTCTTTAAAGGCATGCAATGAGATGTGTTTTTCTTTATTTCTGCATATTTCTGTAGCTAGCTGCATTCTTTCAGTCAACATCCCGCCCCATTTAGTGCTCACGTTTTTAAAGAAGTCCACCATTAGCCCGCAGTGTAAGCCTACCCGGGGCCTCCGCCGATGGTCCATGGTGTGTGGGATCCTTACTGGACCAACCCCAGCCGTAACGCAAATCTTAGCTTTGTCTCATTCGACCCCTAACTCGACCCAAGGAGCTACTGCAAACTCTTAGCCTAACACTAGCCCTAAATGAAAGACGCCTATTGTCCTCACATGTGGGATTTTGTTCTCGCTGCTAGTGCATACGAAACTTGGTTCCGACGTGTCCAGGAGTGGGAGAATTACCAGGGACCTTGCAATCTCGTGCCTGGGGGTTTCTAAGCTGGGCATAGGAGCTCCACTGGATGGAGCCAAGTGTCTTGAACTGAGTTTTTGTGATGCAGCAGGAAAAGGCGCTGCAAAAAGGAGCAACTACCAAGGCAAAGAGATGTGCATTCATTAGGGCATCGTGTCGGCAGATTTGTGGCCCTGCCAAGCACGTGTTTATTGACAGGATCGTGAACGCATGTCCGTTTTCAGTGAACAGTGATTTATGCTTTACCCTTTTTTGGTGAAAACGCACACGAGTCAGATGTGTGCTTTCAGTCTGGGTGTTCAGAAAAGCAAGAATTCATAAACACATGCCATTCCCTGGCTCCCAATTGTCCTGTCTGTACACGTGGCATGAAGATAAAAAAGAAACAGCTATTGGCAGCGGTGGGATTCGAACCCACGCCTCCAAAGAGACTGGAGCCTAAATCCAGCGCCTTAGACCGCTCGGCCACGCTACCCTGCTGGTACTGAAACGAGAGCCTCTGAGACCTGTATTTTTTTAGGGATTGGCTGGTTTGGCCATTAATTCAAAATCAAAGCAAAGCATGAACTTGGATTGAATTCTAGCACTGGCTGTGCAAAGCCCGAACTGAACAATAAAGCACACTTGTCAGCCTGAAATTGAAATGTCACCTTTCGGGAGTGCTCTGTTCAACAGCAGTCTGGTAGCCTAGTGGTCAATGTCAGCACCCCTCCATCCAGCAGTCTTGAGTTCAATTCCCGGTGAGGGAGGTCAGATCTTTTCTAGGTTTTTTTTGGTTCTAAAAATGTTTGGGAAGCGAAGGTTCAGGAACATTGCCGGTAGGGAGAGTAAGCTCTTTAAAGGCATGCAATGAGATGTGTTTTTCTTTATTTCTGCATATTTCTGTAGCTAGCTGCATTCTTTCAGTCAACATCCCGCCCCATTTAGTGCTCACGTTTTTAAAGAAGTCCACCATTAGCCCGCAGTGTAAGCCTACCCGGGGCCTCCGCCGATGGTCCATGGTGTGTGGGATCCTTACTGGACCAACCCCAGCCGTAACGCAAATCTTAGCTTTGTCTCATTCGACCCCTAACTCGACCCAAGGAGCTACTGCAAACTCTTAGCCTAACACTAGCCCTAAATGAAAGACGCCTATTGTCCTCACATGTGGGATTTTGTTCTCGCTGCTAGTGCATACGAAACTTGGTTCCGACGTGTCCAGGAGTGGGAGAATTACCAGGGACCTTGCAATCTCGTGCCTGGGGGTTTCTAAGCTGGGCATAGGAGCTCCACTGGATGGAGCCAAGTGTCTTGAACTGAGTTTTTGTGATGCAGCAGGAAAAGGCGCTGCAAAAAGGAGCAACTACCAAGGCAAAGAGATGTGCATTCATTAGGGCATCGTGTCGGCAGATTTGTGGCCCTGCCCTGAACGTGTTTATTGACAGGATCGTGAACGCATGTCCGTTTTCAGTGAACAGTGATTTATGCTTTACCCTTTTTTGGTGAAAACGCACACGAGTCAGATGTGTGCTTTCAGTCTGGGTGTTCAGAAAAGCAAGAATTCATAAACACATGCCATTCCCTGGCTCCCAATTGTCCTGTCTGTACACGTGGCATGAAGATAAAAAAGAAACAGCTATTGGCAGCGGTGGGATTCGAACCCACGCCTCCAAAGAGACTGGAGCCTAAATCCAGCGCCTTAGACCGCTCGGCCACGCTACCCTGCTGGTACTGAAACGAGAGCCTCTGAGACCTGTATTTTTTTAGGGATTGGCTGGTTTGGCCATTAATTCAAAATCAAAGCAAAGCATGAACTTGGATTGAATTCTAGCACTGGCTGTGCAAAGCCCGAACTGAACAATAAAGCACACTTGTCAGCCTGAAATTGAAATGTCACCTTTCGGGAGTGCTCTGTTCGACAGCAGTCTGGTAGCCTAGTGGTCAATGTCAGCACCCCTCCATCCAGCAGTCCTGAGTTCAATTCCCGGTGAGGGAGGTCAGATCTTTTCTAGGTTTTTTTTGGTTCTAAAAATGTTTGGGAAGCGAAGGTTCAGGAACATTGCCGGTAGGGAGAGTAAGCTCTTTAAAGGCATGCAATGAGATGTGTTTTTCTTTATTTCTGCATATTTCTGTAGCTAGCTGCATTCTTTCAGTCAACATCCCGCCCCATTTAGTGCTCACGTTTTTAAAGAAGTCCACCATTAGCCCGCAGTGTAAGCCTACCCGGGGCCTCCGCCGATGGTCCATGGTGTGTGGGATCCTTACTGGACCAACCCCAGCCGTAACGCAAATCTTAGCTTTGTCTCATTCGACCCCTAACTCGACCCAAGGAGCTACTGCAAACTCTTAGCCTAACACTAGCCCTAAATGAAAGACGCCTATTGTCCTCACATGTGGGATTTTGTTCTCGCTGCTAGTGCATACGAAACTTGGTTCCGACGTGTCCAGGAGTGGGAGAATTACCAGGGACCTTGCAATCTCGTGCCTGGGGGTTTCTAAGCTGGGCATAGGAGCTCCACTGGATGGAGCCAAGTGTCTTGAACTGAGTTTTTGTGATGCAGCAGGAAAAGGCGCTGCAAAAAGGAGCAACTACCAAGGCAAAGAGATGTGCATTCATTAGGGCATCGTGTCGGCAGATTTGTGGCCCTGCCAAGCACGTGTTTATTGACAGGATCGTGAACGCATGTCCGTTTTCAGTGAACAGTGATTTATGCTTTACCCTTTTTTGGTGAAAACGCACACGAGTCAGATGTGTGCTTTCAGTCTGGGTGTTCAGAAAAGCAAGAATTCATAAACACATGCCATTCCCTGGCTCCCAATTGTCCTGTCTGTACACGTGGCATGAAGATAAAAAAGAAACAGCTATTGGCAGCGGTGGGATTCGAACCCACGCCTCCAAAGAGACTGGAGCCTAAATCCAGCGCCTTAGACCGCTCGTCCACGCTACCCTGCTGGTACTGAAACGAGAGCCTCTGAGACCTGTATTTTTTTAGGGATTGGCTGGTTTGGCCATTAATTCAAAATCAAAGCAAAGCATGAACTTGGATTGAATTCTAGCACTGGCTCTGCAAAGCCCGAACTGAACAATAAAGCACACTTGTCAGCCTGAAATTGAAATGTCACCTTTCGGGAGTGCTCTGTTCAACAGCAGTCTGGTAGCCTAGTGGTCAATGTCAGCACCCCTCCATCCAGCAGTCTTGAGTTCAATTCCCGGTGAGGGAGGTCAGATCTTTTCTAGGTTTTTTTTGGTTCTAAAAATGTTTGGGAAGCGAAGGTTCAGGAACATTGCCGGTAGGGAGAGTAAGCTCTTTAAAGGCATGCAATGAGATGTGTTTTTCTTTATTTCTGCATATTTCTGTAGCTAGCTGCATTCTTTCAGTCAACATCCCGCCCCATTTAGTGCTCACGTTTTTAAAGAAGTCCACCATTAGCCCGCAGTGTAAGCCTACCCGGGGCCTCCGCCGATGGTCCATGGTGTGTGGGATCCTTACTGGACCAACCCCAGCCGTAACGCAAATCTTAGCTTTGTCTCATTCGACCCCTAACTCGACCCAAGGAGCTACTGCAAACTCTTAGCCTAACACTAGCCCTAAATGAAAGACGCCTATTGTCCTCACATGTGGGATTTTGTTCTCGCTGCTAGTGCATACGAAACTTGGTTCCGACGTGTCCAGGAGTGGGAGAATTACCAGGGACCTTGCAATCTCGTGCCTGGGGGTTTCTAAGCTGGGCATAGGAGCTCCACTGGATGGAGCCAAGTGTCTTGAACTGAGTTTTTGTGATGCAGCAGGAAAAGGCGCTGCAAAAAGGAGCAACTACCAAGGCAAAGAGATGTGCATTCATTAGGGCATCGTGTCGGCAGATTTGTGGCCCTGCCAAGCACGTGTTTATTGACAGGATCGTGAACGCATGTCCGTTTTCAGTGAACAGTGATTTATGCTTTACCCTTTTTTGGTGAAAACGCACACGAGTCAGATGTGTGCTTTCAGTCTGGGTGTTCAGAAAAGCAAGAATTCATAAACACATGCCATTCCCTGGCTCCCAATTGTCCTGTCTGTACACGTGGCATGAAGATAAAAAAGAAACAGCTATTGGCAGCGGTGGGATTCGAACCCACGCCTCCAAAGAGACTGGAGCCTAAATCCAGCGCCTTAGACCGCTCGGCCACGCTACCCTGCTGGTACTGAAACGAGGGCCTCTGAGACCTGTATTTTTTTAGGGATTGGCTGGTTTGGCCATTAATTCAAAATCAAAGCAAAGCATGAACTTGGATTGAATTCTAGCACTGGCTGTGCAAAGCCCGAACTGAACAATAAAGCACACTTGTCAGCCTGAAATTGAAATGTCACCTTTCGGGAGTGCTCTGTTCAACAGCAGTCTGGTAGCCTAGTGGTCAATGTCAGCACCCCTCCATCCAGCAGTCTTGAGTTCAATTCCCGGTGAGGGAGGTCAGATCTTTTCTAGGTTTTTTTTGGTTCTAAAAATGTTTGGGAAGCGAAGGTTCAGGAACATTGCCGGTAGGGAGAGTAAGCTCTTTAAAGGCATGCAATGAGATGTGTTTTTCTTTATTTCTGCATATTTCTGTAGCTAGCTGCATTCTTTCAGTCAACATCCCGCCCCATTTAGTGCTCACGTTTTTAAAGAAGTCCACCATTAGCCCGCAGTGTAAGCCTACCCGGGGCCTCCGCCGATGGTCCATGGTGTGTGGGATCCTTACTGGACCAACCCCAGCCGTAACGCAAATCTTAGCTTTGTCTCATTCGACCCCTAACTCGACCCAAGGAGCTACTGCAAACTCTTAGCCTAACACTAGCCCTAAATGAAAGACGCCTATTGTCCTCACATGTGGGATTTTGTTCTCGCTGCTAGTGCATACGAAACTTGGTTCCGACGTGTCCAGGAGTGGGAGAATTACCAGGGACCTTGCAATCTCGTGCCTGGGGGTTTCTAAGCTGGGCATAGGAGCTCCACTGGATGGAGCCAAGTGTCTTGAACTGAGTTTTTGTGATGCAGCAGGAAAAGGCGCTGCAAAAAGGAGCAACTACCAAGGCAAAGAGATGTGCATTCATTAGGGCATCGTGTCGGCAGATTTGTGGCCCTGCCCTGAACGTGTTTATTGACAGGATCGTGAACGCATGTCCGTTTTCAGTGAACAGTGATTTATGCTTTACCCTTTTTTGGTGAAAACGCACACGAGTCAGATGTGTGCTTTCAGTCTGGGTGTTCAGAAAAGCAAGAATTCATAAACACATGCCATTCCCTGGCTCCCAATTGTCCTGTCTGTACACGTGGCATGAAGATAAAAAAGAAACAGCTATTGGCAGCGGTGGGATTCGAACCCACGCCTCCAAAGAGACTGGAGCCTAAATCCAGCGCCTTAGACCGCTCGGCCACGCTACCCTGCTGGTACTGAAACGAGAGCCTCTGAGACCTGTATTTTTTTAGGGATTGGCTGGTTTGGCCATTAATTCAAAATCAAAGCAAAGCATGAACTTGGATTGAATTCTAGCACTGGCTGTGCAAAGCCCGAACTGAACAATAAAGCACACTTGTCAGCCTGAAATTGAAATGTCACCTTTCGGGAGTGCTCTGTTCGACAGCAGTCTGGTAGCCTAGTGGTCAATGTCAGCACCCCTCCATCCAGCAGTCCTGAGTTCAATTCCCGGTGAGGGAGGTCAGATCTTTTCTAGGTTTTTTTTGGTTCTAAAAATGTTTGGGAAGCGAAGGTTCAGGAACATTGCCGGTAGGGAGAGTAAGCTCTTTAAAGGCATGCAATGAGATGTGTTTTTCTTTATTTCTGCATATTTCTGTAGCTAGCTGCATTCTTTCAGTCAACATCCCGCCCCATTTAGTGCTCACGTTTTTAAAGAAGTCCACCATTAGCCCGCAGTGTAAGCCTACCCGGGGCCTCCGCCGATGGTCCATGGTGTGTGGGATCCTTACTGGACCAACCCCAGCCGTAACGCAAATCTTAGCTTTGTCTCATTCGACCCCTAACTCGACCCAAGGAGCTACTGCAAACTCTTAGCCTAACACTAGCCCTAAATGAAAGACGCCTATTGTCCTCACATGTGGGATTTTGTTCTCGCTGCTAGTGCATACGAAACTTGGTTCCGACGTGTCCAGGAGTGGGAGAATTACCAGGGACCTTGCAATCTCGTGCCTGGGGGTTTCTAAGCTGGGCATAGGAGCTCCACTGGATGGAGCCAAGTGTCTTGAACTGAGTTTTTGTGATGCAGCAGGAAAAGGCGCTGCAAAAAGGAGCAACTACCAAGGCAAAGAGATGTGCATTCATTAGGGCATCGTGTCGGCAGATTTGTGGCCCTGCCCTGAACGTGTTTATTGACAGGATCGTGAACGCATGTCCGTTTTCAGTGAACAGTGATTTATGCTTTACCCTTTTTTGGTGAAAACGCACACGAGTCAGATGTGTGCTTTCAGTCTGGGTGTTCAGAAAAGCAAGAATTCATAAACACATGCCATTCCCTGGCTCCCAATTGTCCTGTCTGTACACGTGGCATGAAGATAAAAAAGAAACAGCTATTGGCAGCGGTGGGATTCGAACCCACGCCTCCAAAGAGACTGGAGCCTAAATCCAGCGCCTTAGACCGCTCGGCCACGCTACCCTGCTGGTACTGAAACGAGAGCCTCTGAGACCTGTATTTTTTTAGGGATTGGCTGGTTTGGCCATTAATTCAAAATCAAAGCAAAGCATGAACTTGGATTGAATTCTAGCACTGGCTGTGCAAAGCCCGAACTGAACAATAAAGCACACTTGTCAGCCTGAAATTGAAATGTCACCTTTCGGGAGTGCTCTGTTCGACAGCAGTCTGGTAGCCTAGTGGTCAATGTCAGCACCCCTCCATCCAGCAGTCCTGAGTTCAATTCCCGGTGAGGGAGGTCAGATCTTTTCTAGGTTTTTTTTGGTTCTAAAAATGTTTGGGAAGCGAAGGTTCAGGAACATTGCCGGTAGGGAGAGTAAGCTCTTTAAAGGCATGCAATGAGATGTGTTTTTCTTTATTTCTGCATATTTCTGTAGCTAGCTGCATTCTTTCAGTCAACATCCCGCCCCATTTAGTGCTCACGTTTTTAAAGAAGTCCACCATTAGCCCGCAGTGTAAGCCTACCCGGGGCCTCCGCCGATGGTCCATGGTGTGTGGGATCCTTACTGGACCAACCCCAGCCGTAACGCAAATCTTAGCTTTGTCTCATTCGACCCCTAACTCGACCCAAGGAGCTACTGCAAACTCTTAGCCTAACACTAGCCCTAAATGAAAGACGCCTATTGTCCTCACATGTGGGATTTTGTTCTCGCTGCTAGTGCATACGAAACTTGGTTCCGACGTGTCCAGGAGTGGGAGAATTACCAGGGACCTTGCAATCTCGTGCCTGGGGGTTTCTAAGCTGGGCATAGGAGCTCCACTGGATGGAGCCAAGTGTCTTGAACTGAGTTTTTGTGATGCAGCAGGAAAAGGCGCTGCAAAAAGGAGCAACTACCAAGGCAAAGAGATGTGCATTCATTAGGGCATCGTGTCGGCAGATTTGTGGCCCTGCCAAGCACGTGTTTATTGACAGGATCGTGAACGCATGTCCGTTTTCAGTGAACAGTGATTTATGCTTTACCCTTTTTTGGTGAAAACGCACACGAGTCAGATGTGTGCTTTCAGTCTGGGTGTTCAGAAAAGCAAGAATTCATAAACACATGCCATTCCCTGGCTCCCAATTGTCCTGTCTGTACACGTGGCATGAAGATAAAAAAGAAACAGCTATTGGCAGCGGTGGGATTCGAACCCACGCCTCCAAAGAGACTGGAGCCTAAATCCAGCGCCTTAGACCGCTCGGCCACGCTACCCTGCTGGTACTGAAACGAGAGCCTCTGAGACCTGTATTTTTTTAGGGATTGGCTGGTTTGGCCATTAATTCAAAATCAAAGCAAAGCATGAACTTGGATTGAATTCTAGCACTGGCTGTGCAAAGCCCGAACTGAACAATAAAGCACACTTGTCAGCCTGAAATTGAAATGTCACCTTTCGGGAGTGCTCTGTTCAACAGCAGTCTGGTAGCCTAGTGGTCAATGTCAGCACCCCTCCATCCAGCAGTCTTGAGTTCAATTCCCGGTGAGGGAGGTCAGATCTTTTCTAGGTTTTTTTTGGTTCTAAAAATGTTTGGGAAGCGAAGGTTCAGGAACATTGCCGGTAGGGAGAGTAAGCTCTTTAAAGGCATGCAATGAGATGTGTTTTTCTTTATTTCTGCATATTTCTGTAGCTAGCTGCATTCTTTCAGTCAACATCCCGCCCCATTTAGTGCTCACGTTTTTAAAGAAGTCCACCATTAGCCCGCAGTGTAAGCCTACCCGGGGCCTCCGCCGATGGTCCATGGTGTGTGGGATCCTTACTGGACCAACCCCAGCCGTAACGCAAATCTTAGCTTTGTCTCATTCGACCCCTAACTCGACCCAAGGAGCTACTGCAAACTCTTAGCCTAACACTAGCCCTAAATGAAAGACGCCTATTGTCCTCACATGTGGGATTTTGTTCTCGCTGCTAGTGCATACGAAACTTGGTTCCGACGTGTCCAGGAGTGGGAGAATTACCAGGGACCTTGCAATCTCGTGCCTGGGGGTTTCTAAGCTGGGCATAGGAGCTCCACTGGATGGAGCCAAGTGTCTTGAACTGAGTTTTTGTGATGCAGCAGGAAAAGGCGCTGCAAAAAGGAGCAACTACCAAGGCAAAGAGATGTGCATTCATTAGGGCATCGTGTCGGCAGATTTGTGGCCCTGCCAAGCACGTGTTTATTGACAGGATCGTGAACGCATGTCCGTTTTCAGTGAACAGTGATTTATGCTTTACCCTTTTTTGGTGAAAACGCACACGAGTCAGATGTGTGCTTTCAGTCTGGGTGTTCAGAAAAGCAAGAATTCATAAACACATGCCATTCCCTGGCTCCCAATTGTCCTGTCTGTACACGTGGCATGAAGATAAAAAAGAAACAGCTATTGGCAGCGGTGGGATTCGAACCCACGCCTCCAAAGAGACTGGAGCCTAAATCCAGCGCCTTAGACCGCTCGGCCACGCTACCCTGCTGGTACTGAAACGAGAGCCTCTGAGACCTGTATTTTTTTAGGGATTGGCTGGTTTGGCCATTAATTCAAAATCAAAGCAAAGCATGAACTTGGATTGAATTCTAGCACTGGCTGTGCAAAGCCCGAACTGAACAATAAAGCACACTTGTCAGCCTGAAATTGAAATGTCACCTTTCGGGAGTGCTCTGTTCAACAGCAGTCTGGTAGCCTAGTGGTCAATGTCAGCACCCCTCCATCCAGCAGTCTTGAGTTCAATTCCCGGTGAGGGAGGTCAGATCTTTTCTAGGTTTTTTTTGGTTCTAAAAATGTTTGGGAAGCGAAGGTTCAGGAACATTGCCGGTAGGGAGAGTAAGCTCTTTAAAGGCATGCAATGAGATGTGTTTTTCTTTATTTCTGCATATTTCTGTAGCTAGCTGCATTCTTTCAGTCAACATCCCGCCCCATTTAGTGCTCACGTTTTTAAAGAAGTCCACCATTAGCCCGCAGTGTAAGCCTACCCGGGGCCTCCGCCGATGGTCCATGGTGTGTGGGATCCTTACTGGACCAACCCCAGCCGTAACGCAAATCTTAGCTTTGTCTCATTCGACCCCTAACTCGACCCAAGGAGCTACTGCAAACTCTTAGCCTAACACTAGCCCTAAATGAAAGACGCCTATTGTCCTCACATGTGGGATTTTGTTCTCGCTGCTAGTGCATACGAAACTTGGTTCCGACGTGTCCAGGAGTGGGAGAATTACCAGGGACCTTGCAATCTCGTGCCTGGGGGTTTCTAAGCTGGGCATAGGAGCTCCACTGGATGGAGCCAAGTGTCTTGAACTGAGTTTTTGTGATGCAGCAGGAAAAGGCGCTGCAAAAAGGAGCAACTACCAAGGCAAAGAGATGTGCATTCATTAGGGCATCGTGTCGGCAGATTTGTGGCCCTGCCAAGCACGTGTTTATTGACAGGATCGTGAACGCATGTCCGTTTTCAGTGAACAGTGATTTATGCTTTACCCTTTTTTGGTGAAAACGCACACGAGTCAGATGTGTGCTTTCAGTCTGGGTGTTCAGAAAAGCAAGAATTCATAAACACATGCCATTCCCTGGCTCCCAATTGTCCTGTCTGTACACGTGGCATGAAGATAAAAAAGAAACAGCTATTGGCAGCGGTGGGATTCGAACCCACGCCTCCAAAGAGACTGGAGCCTAAATCCAGCGCCTTAGACCGCTCGTCCACGCTACCCTGCTGGTACTGAAACGAGAGCCTCTGAGACCTGTATTTTTTTAGGGATTGGCTGGTTTGGCCATTAATTCAAAATCAAAGCAAAGCATGAACTTGGATTGAATTCTAGCACTGGCTGTGCAAAGCCCGAACTGAACAATAAAGCACACTTGTCAGCCTGAAATTGAAATGTCACCTTTCGGGAGTGCTCTGTTCAACAGCAGTCTGGTAGCCTAGTGGTCAATGTCAGCACCCCTCCATCCAGCAGTCTTGAGTTCAATTCCCGGTGAGGGAGGTCAGATCTTTTCTAGGTTTTTTTTGGTTCTAAAAATGTTTGGGAAGCGAAGGTTCAGGAACATTGCCGGTAGGGAGAGTAAGCTCTTTAAAGGCATGCAATGAGATGTGTTTTTCTTTATTTCTGCATATTTCTGTAGCTAGCTGCATTCTTTCAGTCAACATCCCGCCCCATTTAGTGCTCACGTTTTTAAAGAAGTCCACCATTAGCCCGCAGTGTAAGCCTACCCGGGGCCTCCGCCGATGGTCCATGGTGTGTGGGATCCTTACTGGACCAACCCCAGCCGTAACGCAAATCTTAGCTTTGTCTCATTCGACCCCTAACTCGACCCAAGGAGCTACTGCAAACTCTTAGCCTAACACTAGCCCTAAATGAAAGACGCCTATTGTCCTCACATGTGGGATTTTGTTCTCGCTGCTAGTGCATACGAAACTTGGTTCCGACGTGTCCAGGAGTGGGAGAATTACCAGGGACCTTGCAATCTCGTGCCTGGGGGTTTCTAAGCTGGGCATAGGAGCTCCACTGGATGGAGCCAAGTGTCTTGAACTGAGTTTTTGTGATGCAGCAGGAAAAGGCGCTGCAAAAAGGAGCAACTACCAAGGCAAAGAGATGTGCATTCATTAGGGCATCGTGTCGGCAGATTTGTGGCCCTGCCAAGCACGTGTTTATTGACAGGATCGTGAACGCATGTCCGTTTTCAGTGAACAGTGATTTATGCTTTACCCTTTTTTGGTGAAAACGCACACGAGTCAGATGTGTGCTTTCAGTCTGGGTGTTCAGAAAAGCAAGAATTCATAAACACATGCCATTCCCTGGCTCCCAATTGTCCTGTCTGTACACGTGGCATGAAGATAAAAAAGAAACAGCTATTGGCAGCGGTGGGATTCGAACCCACGCCTCCAAAGAGACTGGAGCCTAAATCCAGCGCCTTAGACCGCTCGGCCACGCTACCCTGCTGGTACTGAAACGAGAGCCTCTGAGACCTGTATTTTTTTAGGGATTGGCTGGTTTGGCCATTAATTCAAAATCAAAGCAAAGCATGAACTTGGATTGAATTCTAGCACTGGCTGTGCAAAGCCCGAACTGAACAATAAAGCACACTTGTCAGCCTGAAATTGAAATGTCACCTTTCGGGAGTGCTCTGTTCAACAGCAGTCTGGTAGCCTAGTGGTCAATGTCAGCACCCCTCCATCCAGCAGTCTTGAGTTCAATTCCCGGTGAGGGAGGTCAGATCTTTTCTAGGTTTTTTTTGGTTCTAAAAATGTTTGGGAAGCGAAGGTTCAGGAACATTGCCGGTAGGGAGAGTAAGCTCTTTAAAGGCATGCAATGAGATGTGTTTTTCTTTATTTCTGCATATTTCTGTAGCTAGCTGCATTCTTTCAGTCAACATCCCGCCCCATTTAGTGCTCACGTTTTTAAAGAAGTCCACCATTAGCCCGCAGTGTAAGCCTACCCGGGGCCTCCGCCGATGGTCCATGGTGTGTGGGATCCTTACTGGACCAACCCCAGCCGTAACGCAAATCTTAGCTTTGTCTCATTCGACCCCTAACTCGACCCAAGGAGCTACTGCAAACTCTTAGCCTAACACTAGCCCTAAATGAAAGACGCCTATTGTCCTCACATGTGGGATTTTGTTCTCGCTGCTAGTGCATACGAAACTTGGTTCCGACGTGTCCAGGAGTGGGAGAATTACCAGGGACCTTGCAATCTCGTGCCTGGGGGTTTCTAAGCTGGGCATAGGAGCTCCACTGGATGGAGCCAAGTGTCTTGAACTGAGTTTTTGTGATGCAGCAGGAAAAGGCGCTGCAAAAAGGAGCAACTACCAAGGCAAAGAGATGTGCATTCATTAGGGCATCGTGTCGGCAGATTTGTGGCCCTGCCAAGCACGTGTTTATTGACAGGATCGTGAACGCATGTCCGTTTTCAGTGAACAGTGATTTATGCTTTACCCTTTTTTGGTGAAAACGCACACGAGTCAGATGTGTGCTTTCAGTCTGGGTGTTCAGAAAAGCAAGAATTCATAAACACATGCCATTCCCTGGCTCCCAATTGTCCTGTCTGTACACGTGGCATGAAGATAAAAAAGAAACAGCTATTGGCAGCGGTGGGATTCGAACCCACGCCTCCAAAGAGACTGGAGCCTAAATCCAGCGCCTTAGACCGCTCGGCCACGCTACCCTGCTGGTACTGAAACGAGAGCCTCTGAGACCTGTATTTTTTTAGGGATTGGCTGGTTTGGCCATTAATTCAAAATCAAAGCAAAGCATGAACTTGGATTGAATTCTAGCACTGGCTGTGCAAAGCCCGAACTGAACAATAAAGCACACTTGTCAGCCTGAAATTGAAATGTCACCTTTCGGGAGTGCTCTGTTCGACAGCAGTCTGGTAGCCTAGTGGTCAATGTCAGCACCCCTCCATCCAGCAGTCCTGAGTTCAATTCCCGGTGAGGGAGGTCAGATCTTTTCTAGGTTTTTTTTGGTTCTAAAAATGTTTGGGAAGCGAAGGTTCAGGAACATTGCCGGTAGGGAGAGTAAGCTCTTTAAAGGCATGCAATGAGATGTGTTTTTCTTTATTTCTGCATATTTCTGTAGCTAGCTGCATTCTTTCAGTCAACATCCCGCCCCATTTAGTGCTCACGTTTTTAAAGAAGTCCACCATTAGCCCGCAGTGTAAGCCTACCCGGGGCCTCCGCCGATGGTCCATGGTGTGTGGGATCCTTACTGGACCAACCCCAGCCGTAACGCAAATCTTAGCTTTGTCTCATTCGACCCCTAACTCGACCCAAGGAGCTACTGCAAACTCTTAGCCTAACACTAGCCCTAAATGAAAGACGCCTATTGTCCTCACATGTGGGATTTTGTTCTCGCTGCTAGTGCATACGAAACTTGGTTCCGACGTGTCCAGGAGTGGGAGAATTACCAGGGACCTTGCAATCTCGTGCCTGGGGGTTTCTAAGCTGGGCATAGGAGCTCCACTGGATGGAGCCAAGTGTCTTGAACTGAGTTTTTGTGATGCAGCAGGAAAAGGCGCTGCAAAAAGGAGCAACTACCAAGGCAAAGAGATGTGCATTCATTAGGGCATCGTGTCGGCAGATTTGTGGCCCTGCCAAGCACGTGTTTATTGACAGGATCGTGAACGCATGTCCGTTTTCAGTGAACAGTGATTTATGCTTTACCCTTTTTTGGTGAAAACGCACACGAGTCAGATGTGTGCTTTCAGTCTGGGTGTTCAGAAAAGCAAGAATTCATAAACACATGCCATTCCCTGGCTCCCAATTGTCCTGTCTGTACACGTGGCATGAAGATAAAAAAGAAACAGCTATTGGCAGCGGTGGGATTCGAACCCACGCCTCCAAAGAGACTGGAGCCTAAATCCAGCGCCTTAGACCGCTCGTCCACGCTACCCTGCTGGTACTGAAACGAGAGCCTCTGAGACCTGTATTTTTTTAGGGATTGGCTGGTTTGGCCATTAATTCAAAATCAAAGCAAAGCATGAACTTGGATTGAATTCTAGCACTGGCTCTGCAAAGCCCGAACTGAACAATAAAGCACACTTGTCAGCCTGAAATTGAAATGTCACCTTTCGGGAGTGCTCTGTTCAACAGCAGTCTGGTAGCCTAGTGGTCAATGTCAGCACCCCTCCATCCAGCAGTCTTGAGTTCAATTCCCGGTGAGGGAGGTCAGATCTTTTCTAGGTTTTTTTTGGTTCTAAAAATGTTTGGGAAGCGAAGGTTCAGGAACATTGCCGGTAGGGAGAGTAAGCTCTTTAAAGGCATGCAATGAGATGTGTTTTTCTTTATTTCTGCATATTTCTGTAGCTAGCTGCATTCTTTCAGTCAACATCCCGCCCCATTTAGTGCTCACGTTTTTAAAGAAGTCCACCATTAGCCCGCAGTGTAAGCCTACCCGGGGCCTCCGCCGATGGTCCATGGTGTGTGGGATCCTTACTGGACCAACCCCAGCCGTAACGCAAATCTTAGCTTTGTCTCATTCGACCCCTAACTCGACCCAAGGAGCTACTGCAAACTCTTAGCCTAACACTAGCCCTAAATGAAAGACGCCTATTGTCCTCACATGTGGGATTTTGTTCTCGCTGCTAGTGCATACGAAACTTGGTTCCGACGTGTCCAGGAGTGGGAGAATTACCAGGGACCTTGCAATCTCGTGCCTGGGGGTTTCTAAGCTGGGCATAGGAGCTCCACTGGATGGAGCCAAGTGTCTTGAACTGAGTTTTTGTGATGCAGCAGGAAAAGGCGCTGCAAAAAGGAGCAACTACCAAGGCAAAGAGATGTGCATTCATTAGGGCATCGTGTCGGCAGATTTGTGGCCCTGCCAAGCACGTGTTTATTGACAGGATCGTGAACGCATGTCCGTTTTCAGTGAACAGTGATTTATGCTTTACCCTTTTTTGGTGAAAACGCACACGAGTCAGATGTGTGCTTTCAGTCTGGGTGTTCAGAAAAGCAAGAATTCATAAACACATGCCATTCCCTGGCTCCCAATTGTCCTGTCTGTACACGTGGCATGAAGATAAAAAAGAAACAGCTATTGGCAGCGGTGGGATTCGAACCCACGCCTCCAAAGAGACTGGAGCCTAAATCCAGCGCCTTAGACCGCTCGGCCACGCTACCCTGCTGGTACTGAAACGAGAGCCTCTGAGACCTGTATTTTTTTAGGGATTGGCTGGTTTGGCCATTAATTCAAAATCAAAGCAAAGCATGAACTTGGATTGAATTCTAGCACTGGCTGTGCAAAGCCCGAACTGAACAATAAAGCACACTTGTCAGCCTGAAATTGAAATGTCACCTTTCGGGAGTGCTCTGTTCAACAGCAGTCTGGTAGCCTAGTGGTCAATGTCAGCACCCCTCCATCCAGCAGTCTTGAGTTCAATTCCCGGTGAGGGAGGTCAGATCTTTTCTAGGTTTTTTTTGGTTCTAAAAATGTTTGGGAAGCGAAGGTTCAGGAACATTGCCGGTAGGGAGAGTAAGCTCTTTAAAGGCATGCAATGAGATGTGTTTTTCTTTATTTCTGCATATTTCTGTAGCTAGCTGCATTCTTTCAGTCAACATCCCGCCCCATTTAGTGCTCACGTTTTTAAAGAAGTCCACCATTAGCCCGCAGTGTAAGCCTACCCGGGGCCTCCGCCGATGGTCCATGGTGTGTGGGATCCTTACTGGACCAACCCCAGCCGTAACGCAAATCTTAGCTTTGTCTCATTCGACCCCTAACTCGACCCAAGGAGCTACTGCAAACTCTTAGCCTAACACTAGCCCTAAATGAAAGACGCCTATTGTCCTCACATGTGGGATTTTGTTCTCGCTGCTAGTGCATACGAAACTTGGTTCCGACGTGTCCAGGAGTGGGAGAATTACCAGGGACCTTGCAATCTCGTGCCTGGGGGTTTCTAAGCTGGGCATAGGAGCTCCACTGGATGGAGCCAAGTGTCTTGAACTGAGTTTTTGTGATGCAGCAGGAAAAGGCGCTGCAAAAAGGAGCAACTACCAAGGCAAAGAGATGTGCATTCATTAGGGCATCGTGTCGGCAGATTTGTGGCCCTGCCAAGCACGTGTTTATTGACAGGATCGTGAACGCATGTCCGTTTTCAGTGAACAGTGATTTATGCTTTACCCTTTTTTGGTGAAAACGCACACGAGTCAGATGTGTGCTTTCAGTCTGGGTGTTCAGAAAAGCAAGAATTCATAAACACATGCCATTCCCTGGCTCCCAATTGTCCTGTCTGTACACGTGGCATGAAGATAAAAAAGAAACAGCTATTGGCAGCGGTGGGATTCGAACCCACGCCTCCAAAGAGACTGGAGCCTAAATCCAGCGCCTTAGACCGCTCGGCCACGCTACCCTGCTGGTACTGAAACGAGAGCCTCTGAGACCTGTATTTTTTTAGGGATTGGCTGGTTTGGCCATTAATTCAAAATCAAAGCAAAGCATGAACTTGGATTGAATTCTAGCACTGGCTGTGCAAAGCCCGAACTGAACAATAAAGCACACTTGTCAGCCTGAAATTGAAATGTCACCTTTCGGGAGTGCTCTGTTCGACAGCAGTCTGGTAGCCTAGTGGTCAATGTCAGCACCCCTCCATCCAGCAGTCCTGAGTTCAATTCCCGGTGAGGGAGGTCAGATCTTTTCTAGGTTTTTTTTGGTTCTAAAAATGTTTGGGAAGCGAAGGTTCAGGAACATTGCCGGTAGGGAGAGTAAGCTCTTTAAAGGCATGCAATGAGATGTGTTTTTCTTTATTTCTGCATATTTCTGTAGCTAGCTGCATTCTTTCAGTCAACATCCCGCCCCATTTAGTGCTCACGTTTTTAAAGAAGTCCACCATTAGCCCGCAGTGTAAGCCTACCCGGGGCCTCCGCCGATGGTCCATGGTGTGTGGGATCCTTACTGGACCAACCCCAGCCGTAACGCAAATCTTAGCTTTGTCTCATTCGACCCCTAACTCGACCCAAGGAGCTACTGCAAACTCTTAGCCTAACACTAGCCCTAAATGAAAGACGCCTATTGTCCTCACATGTGGGATTTTGTTCTCGCTGCTAGTGCATACGAAACTTGGTTCCGACGTGTCCAGGAGTGGGAGAATTACCAGGGACCTTGCAATCTCGTGCCTGGGGGTTTCTAAGCTGGGCATAGGAGCTCCACTGGATGGAGCCAAGTGTCTTGAACTGAGTTTTTGTGATGCAGCAGGAAAAGGCGCTGCAAAAAGGAGCAACTACCAAGGCAAAGAGATGTGCATTCATTAGGGCATCGTGTCGGCAGATTTGTGGCCCTGCCAAGCACGTGTTTATTGACAGGATCGTGAACGCATGTCCGTTTTCAGTGAACAGTGATTTATGCTTTACCCTTTTTTGGTGAAAACGCACACGAGTCAGATGTGTGCTTTCAGTCTGGGTGTTCAGAAAAGCAAGAATTCATAAACACATGCCATTCCCTGGCTCCCAATTGTCCTGTCTGTACACGTGGCATGAAGATAAAAAAGAAACAGCTATTGGCAGCGGTGGGATTCGAACCCACGCCTCCAAAGAGACTGGAGCCTAAATCCAGCGCCTTAGACCGCTCGTCCACGCTACCCTGCTGGTACTGAAACGAGAGCCTCTGAGACCTGTATTTTTTTAGGGATTGGCTGGTTTGGCCATTAATTCAAAATCAAAGCAAAGCATGAACTTGGATTGAATTCTAGCACTGGCTCTGCAAAGCCCGAACTGAACAATAAAGCACACTTGTCAGCCTGAAATTGAAATGTCACCTTTCGGGAGTGCTCTGTTCAACAGCAGTCTGGTAGCCTAGTGGTCAATGTCAGCACCCCTCCATCCAGCAGTCTTGAGTTCAATTCCCGGTGAGGGAGGTCAGATCTTTTCTAGGTTTTTTTTGGTTCTAAAAATGTTTGGGAAGCGAAGGTTCAGGAACATTGCCGGTAGGGAGAGTAAGCTCTTTAAAGGCATGCAATGAGATGTGTTTTTCTTTATTTCTGCATATTTCTGTAGCTAGCTGCATTCTTTCAGTCAACATCCCGCCCCATTTAGTGCTCACGTTTTTAAAGAAGTCCACCATTAGCCCGCAGTGTAAGCCTACCCGGGGCCTCCGCCGATGGTCCATGGTGTGTGGGATCCTTACTGGACCAACCCCAGCCGTAACGCAAATCTTAGCTTTGTCTCATTCGACCCCTAACTCGACCCAAGGAGCTACTGCAAACTCTTAGCCTAACACTAGCCCTAAATGAAAGACGCCTATTGTCCTCACATGTGGGATTTTGTTCTCGCTGCTAGTGCATACGAAACTTGGTTCCGACGTGTCCAGGAGTGGGAGAATTACCAGGGACCTTGCAATCTCGTGCCTGGGGGTTTCTAAGCTGGGCATAGGAGCTCCACTGGATGGAGCCAAGTGTCTTGAACTGAGTTTTTGTGATGCAGCAGGAAAAGGCGCTGCAAAAAGGAGCAACTACCAAGGCAAAGAGATGTGCATTCATTAGGGCATCGTGTCGGCAGATTTGTGGCCCTGCCAAGCACGTGTTTATTGACAGGATCGTGAACGCATGTCCGTTTTCAGTGAACAGTGATTTATGCTTTACCCTTTTTTGGTGAAAACGCACACGAGTCAGATGTGTGCTTTCAGTCTGGGTGTTCAGAAAAGCAAGAATTCATAAACACATGCCATTCCCTGGCTCCCAATTGTCCTGTCTGTACACGTGGCATGAAGATAAAAAAGAAACAGCTATTGGCAGCGGTGGGATTCGAACCCACGCCTCCAAAGAGACTGGAGCCTAAATCCAGCGCCTTAGACCGCTCGGCCACGCTACCCTGCTGGTACTGAAACGAGAGCCTCTGAGACCTGTATTTTTTTAGGGATTGGCTGGTTTGGCCATTAATTCAAAATCAAAGCAAAGCATGAACTTGGATTGAATTCTAGCACTGGCTGTGCAAAGCCCGAACTGAACAATAAAGCACACTTGTCAGCCTGAAATTGAAATGTCACCTTTCGGGAGTGCTCTGTTCAACAGCAGTCTGGTAGCCTAGTGGTCAATGTCAGCACCCCTCCATCCAGCAGTCTTGAGTTCAATTCCCGGTGAGGGAGGTCAGATCTTTTCTAGGTTTTTTTTGGTTCTAAAAATGTTTGGGAAGCGAAGGTTCAGGAACATTGCCGGTAGGGAGAGTAAGCTCTTTAAAGGCATGCAATGAGATGTGTTTTTCTTTATTTCTGCATATTTCTGTAGCTAGCTGCATTCTTTCAGTCAACATCCCGCCCCATTTAGTGCTCACGTTTTTAAAGAAGTCCACCATTAGCCCGCAGTGTAAGCCTACCCGGGGCCTCCGCCGATGGTCCATGGTGTGTGGGATCCTTACTGGACCAACCCCAGCCGTAACGCAAATCTTAGCTTTGTCTCATTCGACCCCTAACTCGACCCAAGGAGCTACTGCAAACTCTTAGCCTAACACTAGCCCTAAATGAAAGACGCCTATTGTCCTCACATGTGGGATTTTGTTCTCGCTGCTAGTGCATACGAAACTTGGTTCCGACGTGTCCAGGAGTGGGAGAATTACCAGGGACCTTGCAATCTCGTGCCTGGGGGTTTCTAAGCTGGGCATAGGAGCTCCACTGGATGGAGCCAAGTGTCTTGAACTGAGTTTTTGTGATGCAGCAGGAAAAGGCGCTGCAAAAAGGAGCAACTACCAAGGCAAAGAGATGTGCATTCATTAGGGCATCGTGTCGGCAGATTTGTGGCCCTGCCAAGCACGTGTTTATTGACAGGATCGTGAACGCATGTCCGTTTTCAGTGAACAGTGATTTATGCTTTACCCTTTTTTGGTGAAAACGCACACGAGTCAGATGTGTGCTTTCAGTCTGGGTGTTCAGAAAAGCAAGAATTCATAAACACATGCCATTCCCTGGCTCCCAATTGTCCTGTCTGTACACGTGGCATGAAGATAAAAAAGAAACAGCTATTGGCAGCGGTGGGATTCGAACCCACGCCTCCAAAGAGACTGGAGCCTAAATCCAGCGCCTTAGACCGCTCGGCCACGCTACCCTGCTGGTACTGAAACGAGAGCCTCTGAGACCTGTATTTTTTTAGGGATTGGCTGGTTTGGCCATTAATTCAAAATCAAAGCAAAGCATGAACTTGGATTGAATTCTAGCACTGGCTGTGCAAAGCCCGAACTGAACAATAAAGCACACTTGTCAGCCTGAAATTGAAATGTCACCTTTCGGGAGTGCTCTGTTCGACAGCAGTCTGGTAGCCTAGTGGTCAATGTCAGCACCCCTCCATCCAGCAGTCCTGAGTTCAATTCCCGGTGAGGGAGGTCAGATCTTTTCTAGGTTTTTTTTGGTTCTAAAAATGTTTGGGAAGCGAAGGTTCAGGAACATTGCCGGTAGGGAGAGTAAGCTCTTTAAAGGCATGCAATGAGATGTGTTTTTCTTTATTTCTGCATATTTCTGTAGCTAGCTGCATTCTTTCAGTCAACATCCCGCCCCATTTAGTGCTCACGTTTTTAAAGAAGTCCACCATTAGCCCGCAGTGTAAGCCTACCCGGGGCCTCCGCCGATGGTCCATGGTGTGTGGGATCCTTACTGGACCAACCCCAGCCGTAACGCAAATCTTAGCTTTGTCTCATTCGACCCCTAACTCGACCCAAGGAGCTACTGCAAACTCTTAGCCTAACACTAGCCCTAAATGAAAGACGCCTATTGTCCTCACATGTGGGATTTTGTTCTCGCTGCTAGTGCATACGAAACTTGGTTCCGACGTGTCCAGGAGTGGGAGAATTACCAGGGACCTTGCAATCTCGTGCCTGGGGGTTTCTAAGCTGGGCATAGGAGCTCCACTGGATGGAGCCAAGTGTCTTGAACTGAGTTTTTGTGATGCAGCAGGAAAAGGCGCTGCAAAAAGGAGCAACTACCAAGGCAAAGAGATGTGCATTCATTAGGGCATCGTGTCGGCAGATTTGTGGCCCTGCCAAGCACGTGTTTATTGACAGGATCGTGAACGCATGTCCGTTTTCAGTGAACAGTGATTTATGCTTTACCCTTTTTTGGTGAAAACGCACACGAGTCAGATGTGTGCTTTCAGTCTGGGTGTTCAGAAAAGCAAGAATTCATAAACACATGCCATTCCCTGGCTCCCAATTGTCCTGTCTGTACACGTGGCATGAAGATAAAAAAGAAACAGCTATTGGCAGCGGTGGGATTCGAACCCACGCCTCCAAAGAGACTGGAGCCTAAATCCAGCGCCTTAGACCGCTCGGCCACGCTACCCTGCTGGTACTGAAACGAGAGCCTCTGAGACCTGTATTTTTTTAGGGATTGGCTGGTTTGGCCATTAATTCAAAATCAAAGCAAAGCATGAACTTGGATTGAATTCTAGCACTGGCTGTGCAAAGCCCGAACTGAACAATAAAGCACACTTGTCAGCCTGAAATTGAAATGTCACCTTTCGGGAGTGCTCTGTTCAACAGCAGTCTGGTAGCCTAGTGGTCAATGTCAGCACCCCTCCATCCAGCAGTCTTGAGTTCAATTCCCGGTGAGGGAGGTCAGATCTTTTCTAGGTTTTTTTTGGTTCTAAAAATGTTTGGGAAGCGAAGGTTCAGGAACATTGCCGGTAGGGAGAGTAAGCTCTTTAAAGGCATGCAATGAGATGTGTTTTTCTTTATTTCTGCATATTTCTGTAGCTAGCTGCATTCTTTCAGTCAACATCCCGCCCCATTTAGTGCTCACGTTTTTAAAGAAGTCCACCATTAGCCCGCAGTGTAAGCCTACCCGGGGCCTCCGCCGATGGTCCATGGTGTGTGGGATCCTTACTGGACCAACCCCAGCCGTAACGCAAATCTTAGCTTTGTCTCATTCGACCCCTAACTCGACCCAAGGAGCTACTGCAAACTCTTAGCCTAACACTAGCCCTAAATGAAAGACGCCTATTGTCCTCACATGTGGGATTTTGTTCTCGCTGCTAGTGCATACGAAACTTGGTTCCGACGTGTCCAGGAGTGGGAGAATTACCAGGGACCTTGCAATCTCGTGCCTGGGGGTTTCTAAGCTGGGCATAGGAGCTCCACTGGATGGAGCCAAGTGTCTTGAACTGAGTTTTTGTGATGCAGCAGGAAAAGGCGCTGCAAAAAGGAGCAACTACCAAGGCAAAGAGATGTGCATTCAT